>NW_027454207.1:0-300000 GCF_040206685.1 Ascaphus truei | reverse complement strand
ATATATATAAATATATTTTATGCACTGTATATGAGCTGGCGATTTCTAAGTCTGTGGTTCCGAGAGGGGGTAACCAGGCTCACTAATAAAGGTCAAGCCACTTGGCTGCCAGAATGCCCTGCTTCAGCACAGACCAGAAAGGCATTGTGATAAGCGTATCCCCGGTATAGTCAGGGGTTAATGGGAGTCGTCCCCGTCCCCCCAGTATACGGCCAGAACCATGGACCCGGTACTTGTGGTTCGGACTGTCTCCAACCAGCCATAATGTTGTGAGAGTGAAATTATATCTAAGTCCAGCTTTGGTACATTAGAAGCAACTCTGAAACTTAACCTAAGCGTTTTTCGAAGCTACTTTTTGGCTAACTTCTTATAGGAAGGTCTAGGAGCTCTGAAAATGAACGTGCGCGTCTTTCACTCTTTCCGAGGGAATTAGAAGAATTTTGTGATATTTTTTATTAAAATGGTGTATAAGGGTATATATATAAATATATTTTATGCACTGTATATGAGCTGGCGATTTATAAGTCTGTGGTTCCGAGAGGGGGTAACCAGGCTCACTAATAAAGGTCAAGCCACTTGGCTGCCAGAATGCCCTGCTTCAGCACAGACCAAAAAGGCATTGTGATAAGCGTATCCCCGGTATAGTCAGGGGTTAATGGGAGTCGTCCCCGTCCCCCCAGTATACGGCCAGAACCATGGACCCGGTACTTGTGGTTCGGACTGTCTCCAACCAGCCATAATGTTGTGAGAGTGACATTATGTCTAAGTCCAGCTTTGGTACATTAGAAGCAACTCTGAAACTTAACCTAAGCGTTTTTCGAAGCTACTTTTTGGCTAACTTCTTATAGGAAGGTCTAGGAGCTCTGAAAATGAACGTGCGCGTCTTTCACTCTTCCCGAGAGACTAAGAAGAATTTTGTGATATTTTTTTATTAAAATGGTGTATAAGGGTATATATATAAATATATTTTATGCACTGTATATGAGCTGGCGATTTCTAAGTCTGTGGTTCCGAGAGGGGGTAACCAGGCTCACTAATAAAGGTCAAGCCACTTGCCTGCCAGAATGCCCTGCTTCAGCACAGACCAGAAAGGCATTGTGATAAGCGTATCCCCGGTATAGTCAGGGGTTAATGGGAGTCGTCCCCGTCCCTCCAGTATACGGCCAGAACCATGGACCCGGTACTTGTGGTTCGGACTGTCTCCAACCAGCCATAATGTTGTGAGAGTGACATTATGTCTAAGTCCAGCTTTGGTACATTAGAAGCAACTCTGAAACTTAACCTAAGCGTTTTTCGAAGCTACTTTTTGGCTAACTTCTTATAGGAAGGTCTAGGAGCTCTGAAAATGAACGTGCGCGTCTTTCACTCTTCCCGAGGTACTTAGAAGAATTTTGTGATATTGTTTATTAAAATGGTGTATAAGGGTATATATATAAATATATTTTATGCACTGTATATGAGCTGGCGATTTCTAAGTCTGTGGTTCCGAGAGGGGGTAACCAGGCTCACTAATAAAGGTCAAGCCACTTGCCTGCCAGAATGCCCTGCTTCAGCACAGACCAGAAAGGCATTGTGATAAGCGTATCCCCGGTATAGTCAGGGGTTAATGGGAGTCGTCCCCGTCCCCCCAGTATACGGCCAGAACCATGGACCCGGTACTTGTGGTTCGGACTGTCTCCAACCAGCCATAATGTTGTGAGAGTGATATTATGTCTAAGTCCAGCTTTGGTACATTAGAAGCAACTCTGAAACTTAACCTAAGCGTTTTTCGAAGCTACTTTTTGGCCAACTTCTTATAGGAAGGTCTATGAGCTCTGAAAATGAACGTGCGCGTCTTTCTCTCTTCCCGAGGGACTTAGAAGAATTTTGTGATATTTTTTATTAAAATGGTGTATAAGGGTATATTTTTAAATATATTTTATGCACTGTATATGAGCTGGCGATTTCTAAGTCTGTGGTTCCAGAGGGGGTAACCAGGCTCACTAATAAAGGTCAAGCCACTTGCCTGCCAGAATGCCCTGCTTCAGCACAGACCAGAAAGGCATTGTGATAAGCGTATCCCCGGTATAGTCAGGGGTTAATGGGAGTCGTCCCCGTCCCCCCAGTATACGGCCAGAACCATGGACCCGGTACTTGTGGTTCGGACTGTCTCCAACCAGCCATAATGTTGTGAGAGTGACATTATTTCTAAGTCCAGCTTTGGTACATTAGAAGCAACTCTGAAACTTAACCTAAGCGTTTTTCGAAGCTACTTTTTGGCTAACTTCTTATAGGAAGGTCTAGGAGCTCTGAAAATGAACGTGCGCGTCTTTCACTCTTCCCGAGAGACTTAGAAGAATTTTGTGATATTTTTTATTAAAATGGTGTATAAGGGTATATATATAAATATATTTTATGCACTGTATATGAGCTGGCGATTTCTAAGTCTGTGGTTCCAGAGGGGGTAACCAGGCTCACTAATAAAGGTCAAGCCACTTGCCTGCCAGAATGCCCTGCTTCAGCACAGACCAGAAAGGCATTGTGATAAGCGTATCCCCGGTATAGTCAGGGGTTAATGGGAGTCGTCCCCGTCCCCCCAGTATACGGCCAGAACCATGGACCCGGTACTTGTGGTTCGGACTGTCTCCAACCAGCCATAATGTTGTGAGAGTGAAATTATGTCTAAGTCCAGCTTTGGTACATTAGAAGCAACTCTGAAACTTAACCTAAGCGTTTTTCGAAGCTACTTTTTGGCTAACTTCTTATAGGAAGGTCTAGGAGCTCTGAAAATGAACGTGCGCGTCTTTCACTCTTCCCGAGAGACTTAGAAGAATTTTGTGATATTTTTTTATTAAAATGGTGTATAAGGGTATATATATAAATATATTTTATGCACTGTATATGAGCTGGCGATTTCTAAGTCTGTGGTTCCGAGAGGGGGTAACCAGGCTCACTAATAAAGGTCAAGCCACTTGGCTGCCAGAATGCCCTGCTTCAGCACAGACCAGAAAGGCATTGTGATAAGCGTATCCCCGGTATAGTCAGGGGTTAATGGGAGTCGTCCCCGTCCCCCCAGTATACGGCCAGAACCATGGACCCGGTACTTGTGGTTCGGACTGTCTCCAACCAGCCATAATGTTGTGAGAGTGACATTATGTCTAAGTCCAGCTTTGGTACATTAGAAGCAACTCTGAAACTTAACCTAAGCGTTTTTCGAAGCTACTTTTTGGCTAACTTCTTATAGGAAGGTCTAGGAGCTCTGAAAATGAACGTGCGCGTCTTTCACTCTTCCCGAGGTACTTAGAAGAATTTTGTGATATTGTTTATTAAAATGGTGTATAAGGGTATATATATAAATATATTTTATGCACTGTATATGAGCTGGCGATTTCTAAGTCTGTGGTTCCGAGAGGGGGTAACCAGGCTCACTAATAAAGGTCAAGCCACTTGGCTGCCAGAATGCCCTGCTTCAGCACAGACCAGAAAGGCATTGTGATAAGCGTATCCCCGGTATAGTCAGGGGTTAATGGGAGTCGTCCCCGTCCCCCCAGTATACGGCCAGAACCATGGACCCGGTACTTGTGGTTCGGACTGTCTCCAACCAGCCATAATGTTGTGAGAGTGAAATTATGTCTAAGTCCAGCTTTGGTACATTAGAAGCAACTCTGAAACTTAACCTAAGCGTTTTTCGAAGCTACTTTTTGGCTAACTTCTTATAGGAAGGTCTAGGAGCTCTGAAAATGAACGTGCGCGTCTTTCACTCTTCCCGAGAGACTTAGAAGAATTTTGTGATATTTTTTTATTAAAATGGTGTATAAGGGTATATATATAAATATATTTTATGCACTGTATATGAGCTGGCGATTTCTAAGTCTGTGGTTCCAGAGGGGGTAACCAGGCTCACTAATAAAGGTCAAGCCACTTGCCTGCCAGAATGCCCTGCTTCAGCACAGACCAGAAAGGCATTGTGATAAGCGTATCCCCGGTATAGTCAGGGGTTAATGGGAGTCGTCCCCGTCCCCCCAGTATACGGCCAGAACCATGGACCCGGTACTTGTGGTTCGGACTGTCTCCAACCAGCCATAATGTTGTGAGAGTGACATTATGTCTAAGTCCAGCTTTGGTACATTAGAAGCAACTCTGAAACTTAACCTAAGCGTTTTTCGAAGCTACTTTTTGGCTAACTTCTTATAGGAAGGTCTAGGAGCTCTGAAAATGAACGTGCGCGTCTTTCACTCTTCCCGAGAGACTAAGAAGAATTTTGTGATATTTTTTATTAAAATGGTGTATAAGGGTATATATATAAATATATTTTATGCACTGTATATGAGCTGGCGATTTCTAAGTCTGTGGTTCCAGAGGGGGTAACCAGGCTCACTAATAAAGGTCAAGCCACTTGCCTGCCAGAATGCCCTGCTTCAGCACAGACCAGAAAGGCATTGTGATAAGCGTATCCCCGGTATAGTCAGGGGTTAATGGGAGTCGTCCCCGTCCCCCCAGTATACGGCCAGAACCATGGACCCGGTACTTGTGGTTCGGACTGTCTCCAACCAGCCATAATGTTGTGAGAGTGAAATTATGTCTAAGTCCAGCTTTGGTACATTAGAAGCAACTCTGAAACTTAACCTAAGCGTTTTTCGAAGCTACTTTTTGGCTAACTTCTTATAGGAAGGTCTAGGAGCTCTGAAAATGAACGTGCGCGTCTTTCACTCTTCCCGAGAGACTTAGAAGAATTTTGTGATATTTTTTTATTAAAATGGTGTATAAGGGTATATATATAAATATATTTTATGCACTGTATATGAGCTGGCGATTTCTAAGTCTGTGGTTCCGAGAGGGGGTAACCAGGCTCACTAATAAAGGTCAAGCCACTTGGCTGCCAGAATGCCCTGCTTCAGCACAGACCAGAAAGGCATTGTGATAAGCGTATCCCCGGTATAGTCAGGGGTTAATGGGAGTCGTCCCCGTCCCCCCAGTATACGGCCAGAACCATGGACCCGGTACTTGTGGTTCGGACTGTCTCCAACCAGCCATAATGTTGTGAGAGTGACATTATGTCTAAGTCCAGCTTTGGTACATTAGAAGCAACTCTGAAACTTAACCTAAGCGTTTTTCGAAGCTACTTTTTGGCTAACTTCTTATAGGAAGGTCTAGGAGCTCTGAAAATGAACGTGCGCGTCTTTCACTCTTCCCGAGAGACTAAGAAGAATTTTGTGATATTTTTTATTAAAATGGTGTATAAGGGTATATATATAAATATATTTTATGCACTGTATATGAGCTGGCGATTTCTAAGTCTGTGGTTCCAGAGGGGGTAACCAGGCTCACTAATAAAGGTCAAGCCACTTGCCTGCCAGAATGCCCTGCTTCAGCACAGACCAGAAAGGCATTGTGATAAGCGTATCCCCGGTATAGTCAGGGGTTAATGGGAGTCGTCCCCGTCCCCCCAGTATACGGCCAGAACCATGGACCCGGTACTTGTGGTTCGGACTGTCTCCAACCAGCCATAATGTTGTGAGAGTGAAATTATGTCTAAGTCCAGCTTTGGTACATTAGAAGCAACTCTGAAACTTAACCTAAGCGTTTTTCGAAGCTACTTTTTGGCTAACTTCTTATAGGAAGGTCTAGGAGCTCTGAAAATGAACGTGCGCGTCTTTCACTCTTCCCGAGAGACTTAGAAGAATTTTGTGATATTTTTTTATTAAAATGGTGTATAAGGGTATATATATAAATATATTTTATGCACTGTATATGAGCTGGCGATTTCTAAGTCTGTGGTTCCGAGAGGGGGTAACCAGGCTCACTAATAAAGGTCAAGCCACTTGGCTGCCAGAATGCCCTGCTTCAGCACAGACCAGAAAGGCATTGTGATAAGCGTATCCCCGGTATAGTCAGGGGTTAATGGGAGTCGTCCCCGTCCCCCCAGTATACGGCCAGAACCATGGACCCGGTACTTGTGGTTCGGACTGTCTCCAACCAGCCATAATGTTGTGAGAGTGACATTATGTCTAAGTCCAGCTTTGGTACATTAGAAGCAACTCTGAAACTTAACCTAAGCGTTTTTCGAAGCTACTTTTTGGCTAACTTCTTATAGGAAGGTCTAGGAGCTCTGAAAATGAACGTGCGCGTCTTTCACTCTTCCCGAGGTACTTAGAAGAATTTTGTGATATTGTTTATTAAAATGGTGTATAAGGGTATATATATAAATATATTTTATGCACTGTATATGAGCTGGCGATTTCTAAGTCTGTGGTTCCGAGAGGGGGTAACCAGGCTCACTAATAAAGGTCAAGCCACTTGCCTGCCAGAATGCCCTGCTTCAGCACAGACCAGAAAGGCATTGTGATAAGCGTATCCCCGGTATAGTCAGGGGTTAATGGGAGTCGTCCCCGTCCCCCCAGTATACGGCCAGAACCATGGACCCGGTACTTGTGGTTCGGACTGTCTCCAACCAGCCATAATGTTGTGAGAGTGACATTATGTCTAAGTCCAGCTTTGGTACATTAGAAGCAACTCTGAAACTTAACCTAAGCGTTTTTCGAAGCTACTTTTTGGCCAACTTCTTATAGGAAGGTCTATGAGCTCTGCAAATGAACGTGCGCGTCTTTCTCTCTTCCCGAGGGACTTAGAAGAATTTTGTGATATTTTTTATTAAAATGGTGTATAAGGGTATATATTTAAATATATTTTATGCACTGTATATGAGCTGGCGATTTCTAAGTCTGTGGTTCCAGAGGGGGTAACCAGGCTCACTAATAAAGGTCAAGCCACTTGCCTGCCAGAATGCCCTGCTTCAGCACAGACCAGAAAGGCATTGTGATAAGCGTATCCCCGGTATAGTCAGGGGTTAATGGGAGTCGTCCCCGTCCCCCCAGTATACGGCCAGAACCATGGACCCGGTACTTGTGGTTCGGACTGTCTCCAACCAGCCATAATGTTGTGAGAGTGACATTATTTCTAAGTCCAGCTTTGGTACATTAGAAGCAACTCTGAAACTTAACCTAAGCGTTTTTCGAAGCTACTTTTTGGCTAACTTCTTATAGGAAGGTCTAGGAGCTCTGAAAATGAACGTGCGCGTCTTTCACTCTTCCCGAGAGACTTAGAAGAATTTTGTGATATTTTTTATTAAAATGGTGTATAAGGGTATATATATAAATATATTTTATGCACTGTATATGAGCTGGCGATTTCTAAGTCTGTGGTTCCAGAGGGGGTAACCAGGCTCACTAATAAAGGTCAAGCCACTTGCCTGCCAGAATGCCCTGCTTCAGCACAGACCAGAAAGGCATTGTGATAAGCGTATCCCCGGTATAGTCAGGGGTTAATGGGAGTCGTCCCCGTCCCCCCAGTATACGGCCAGAACCATGGACCCGGTACTTGTGGTTCGGACTGTCTCCAACCAGCCATAATGTTGTGAGAGTGAAATTATGTCTAAGTCCAGCTTTGGTACATTAGAAGCAACTCTGAAACTTAACCTAAGCGTTTTTCGAAGCTACTTTTTGGCTAACTTCTTATAGGAAGGTCTAGGAGCTCTGAAAATGAACGTGCGCGTCTTTCACTCTTCCCGAGAGACTTAGAAGAATTTTGTGATATTTTTTTATTAAAATGGTGTATAAGGGTATATATATAAATATATTTTATGCACTGTATATGAGCTGGCGATTTCTAAGTCTGTGGTTCCGAGAGGGGGTAACCAGGCTCACTAATAAAGGTCAAGCCACTTGGCTGCCAGAATGCCCTGCTTCAGCACAGACCAGAAAGGCATTGTGATAAGCGTATCCCCGGTATAGTCAGGGGTTAATGGGAGTCGTCCCCGTCCCCCCAGTATACGGCCAGAACCATGGACCCGGTACTTGTGGTTCGGACTGTCTCCAACCAGCCATAATGTTGTGAGAGTGACATTATGTCTAAGTCCAGCTTTGGTACATTAGAAGCAACTCTGAAACTTAACCTAAGCGTTTTTCGAAGCTACTTTTTGGCTAACTTCTTATAGGAAGGTCTAGGAGCTCTGAAAATGAACGTGCGCGTCTTTCACTCTTCCCGAGGTACTTAGAAGAATTTTGTGATATTGTTTATTAAAATGGTGTATAAGGGTATATATATAAATATATTTTATGCACTGTATATGAGCTGGCGATTTCTAAGTCTGTGGTTCCGAGAGGGGGTAACCAGGCTCACTAATAAAGGTCAAGCCACTTGCCTGCCAGAATGCCCTGCTTCAGCACAGACCAGAAAGGCATTGTGATAAGCGTATCCCCGGTATAGTCAGGGGTTAATGGGAGTCGTCCCCGTCCCCCCAGTATACGGCCAGAACCATGGACCCGGTACTTGTGGTTCGGACTGTCTCCAACCAGCCATAATGTTGTGAGAGTGACATTATGTCTAAGTCCAGCTTTGGTACATTAGAAGCAACTCTGAAACTTAACCTAAGCGTTTTTCGAAGCTACTTTTTGGCCAACTTCTTATAGGAAGGTCTATGAGCTCTGAAAATGAACGTGCGCGTCTTTCACTCTTCCCGAGGGACTTAGAAGAATTTTGTGATATTTTTTATTAAAATGGTGTATAAGGGTATATATTTAAATATATTTTATGCACTGTATATGAGCTGGCGATTTCTAAGTCTGTGGTTCCAGAGGGGGTAACCAGGCTCACTAATAAAGGTCAAGCCACTTGCCTGCCAGAATGCCCTGCTTCAGCACAGACCAGAAAGGCATTGTGATAAGCGTATCCCCGGTATAGTCAGGGGTTAATGGGAGTCGTCCCCGTCCCCCCAGTATACGGCCAGAACCATGGACCCGGTACTTGTGGTTCGGACTGTCTCCAACCATCCATAATGTTGTGAGAGTGACATTATTTCTAAGTCCAGCTTTGGTACATTAGAAGCAACTCTGAAACTTAACCTAAGCGTTTTTCGAAGCTACTTTTTGGCTAACTTCTTATAGGAAGGTCTAGGAGCTCTGAAAATGAACGTGCGCGTCTTTCACTCTTCCCGAGAGACTTAGAAGAATTTTGTGATATTTTTTATTAAAATGGTGTATAAGGGTATATATATAAATATATTTTATGCACTGTATATGAGCTGGCGATTTCTAAGTCTGTGGTTCCAGAGGGGGTAACCAGGCTCACTAATAAAGGTCAAGCCACTTGCCTGCCAGAATGCCCTGCTTCAGCACAGACCAGAAAGGCATTGTGATAAGCGTATCCCCGGTATAGTCAGGGGTTAATGGGAGTCGTCCCCGTCCCCCCAGTATACGGCCAGAACCATGGACCCGGTACTTGTGGTTCGGACTGTCTCCAACCAGCCATAATGTTGTGAGAGTGAAATTATGTCTAAGTCCAGCTTTGGTACATTAGAAGCAACTCTGAAACTTAACCTAAGCGTTTTTCGAAGCTACTTTTTGGCTAACTTCTTATAGGAAGGTCTAGGAGCTCTGAAAATGAACGTGCGCGTCTTTCACTCTTCCCGAGAGACTTAGAAGAATTTTGTGATATTTTTTTATTAAAATGGTGTATAAGGGTATATATATAAATATATTTTATGCACTGTATATGAGCTGGCGATTTCTAAGTCTGTGGTTCCGAGAGGGGGTAACCAGGCTCACTAATAAAGGTCAAGCCACTTGGCTGCCAGAATGCCCTGCTTCAGCACAGACCAGAAAGGCATTGTGATAAGCGTATCCCCGGTATAGTCAGGGGTTAATGGGAGTCGTCCCCGTCCCCCCAGTATACGGCCAGAACCATGGACCCGGTACTTGTGGTTCGGACTGTCTCCAACCAGCCATAATGTTGTGAGAGTGACATTATGTCTAAGTCCAGCTTTGGTACATTAGAAGCAACTCTGAAACTTAACCTAAGCGTTTTTCGAAGCTACTTTTTGGCTAACTTCTTATAGGAAGGTCTAGAAGCTCTGAAAATGAACGTGCGCGTCTTTCACTCTTCCCGAGGTACTTAGAAGAATTTTGTTATATTTTTTATTAAAATGGTGTATAAGGGTATATATATAAATATATTTTATGCACTGTATATGAGCTGGCGATTTCTAAGTCTGTGGTTCCGAGAGGGGGTAACCAGGCTCACTAATAAAGGTCAAGCCACTTGCCTGCCAGAATGCCCTGCTTCAGCACAGACCAGAAAGGCATTGTGATAAGCGTATCCCCGGTATAGTCAGGGGTTAATGGGAGTCGTCCCCGTCCCCCCAGTATACGGCCAGAACCTTGGACCCGGTACTTGTGGTTCGGACTGTCTCCAACCAGCCATAATGTTGTGAGAGTGACATTATGTCTAAGTCCAGCTTTGGTACATTAGAAGCAACTCTGAAACTTAACCTAAGCGTTTTTCGAAGTTACTTTTTGGCCAACTTCTTATAGGAAGGTCTATGAGCTCTGAAAATGAACGTGCGCGTCTTTCACTCTTCCCGAGGGACTTAGAAGAATTTTGTGATATTTTTTATTAAAATGGTGTATAAGGGTATATATTTAAATATATTTTATGCACTGTATATGAGCTGGCGATTTCTAAGTCTGTGGTTCCAGAGGGGGTAACCAGGCTCACTAATAAAGGTCAAGCCACTTGCCTGCCAGAATGCCCTGCTTCAGCACAGACCAGAAAGGCATTGTGATAAGCGTATCCCCGGTATAGTCAGGGGTTAATGGGAGTCGTCCCCGTCCCCCCAGTATACGGCCAGAACCATGGACCCGGTACTTGTGGTTCGGACTGTCTCCAACCAGCCATAATGTTGTGAGAGTGAAATTATGTCTAAGTCCAGCTTTGGTACATTAGAAGCAACTCTGAAACTTAACCTAAGCGTTTTTCGAAGCTACTTTTTGGCTAACTTCTTATAGGAAGGTCTAGGAGCTCTGAAAATGAACGTGCGCGTCTTTCTCTCTTCCCGAGAGACTTAGAAGAATTTTGTGATATTTTTTTATTAAAATGGTGTATAAGGGTATATATATAAATATATTTTATGCACTGTATATGAGCTGGCGATTTCTAAGTCTGTGGTTCCGAGAGGGGGTAACCAGGCTCACTAATAAAGGTCAAGCCACTTGGCTGCCAGAATGCCCTGCTTCAGCACAGACCAGAAAGGCATTGTGATAAGCGTATCCCCGGTATAGTCAGGGGTTAATGGGAGTCGTCCCCGTCCCCCCAGTATACGGCCAGAACCATGGACCCGGTACTTGTGGTTCGGACTGTCTCCAACCAGCCATAATGTTGTGAGAGTGAAATTATGTCTAAGTCCAGCTTTGGTACATTAGAAGCAACTCTGAAACTTAACCTAAGCGTTTTTCGAAGCTACTTTTTAGCTAACTTCTTATAGGAAGGTCTAGGAGCTCTGAAAATGTACGTACGCGTCTTTCTCTCTTCCCGAGGGACTTAGAAGAATTTTGTGATATTTTTTATTAAAATGGTGTATAAGGGTATATATATAAATATATTTTATGCACTGTATATGAGCTGGCGATTTCTAAGTCTGTGGTTCCGAGAGGGGGTAACCAGGCTCACTAATAAAGGTCAAGCCACTTGCCTGCCAGAATGCCCTGCTTCAGCACAGACCAGAAAGGCATTGTGATAAGCGTATCCCCGGTATAGTCAGGGGTTAATGGGAGTCGTCCCCGTCCCCCCAGTATACGGCCAGAACCATGGACCCGGTACTTGTGGTTCGGACTGTCTCCAACCAGCCATAATGTTGTGAGAGTGAAATTATGTCTAAGTCCAGCTTTGGTACATTAGAAGCAACTCTGAAACTTAACCTAAGCGTTTTTCGAAGCTACTTTTTGGCTAACTTTTTATAGGAAGGTGTAGGAGCTCTGAAAATGAACGTGCGCGTCTTTCACTCTTCCCGAGGTACTTAGAAGAATTTTGTGATATTTTTTATTAAAATGGTGTATAAGGGTATATATATAAATATATTTTATGCACTGTATATGAGCTGGCGATTTCTAAGTCTGTGGTTCCAGAGGGGGTAACCAGGCTCACTAATAAAGGTCAAGCCACTTGCCTGCCAGAATGCCCTGCTTCAGCACAGACCAGAAAGGCATTGTGATAAGCGTATCCCCGGTATAGTCAGGGGTTAATGGGAGTCGTCCCCGTCCCCCCAGTATACGGCCAGAACCATGGACCCGGTACTTGTGGTTCGGACTGTCTCCAACCAGCCATAATGTTGTGAGAGTGAAATTATGTCTAAGTCCAGCTTTGGTACATTAGAAGCAACTCTGAAACTTAACCTAAGCGTTTTTCGAAGCTACCTTTTGGCTAACTTCTTATAGGAAGGTCTAGGAGCTCTGAAAATGAACGTGCGCGTCTTTCACTCTTCCCGAGAGACTTAGAAGAATTTTGTGATATTTTTTTATTAAAATGGTGTATAAGGGTATATATATAAATATATTTTATGCACTGTATATGAGCTGGCGATTTCTAAGTCTGTGGTTCCGAGAGGGGGTAACCAGGCTCACTAATAAAGGTCAAGCCACTTGCCTGCCAGAATGCCCTGCTTCAGCACAGACCAGAAAGGCATTGTGATAAGCGTATCCCCGGTATAGTCAGGGGTTAATGGGAGTCGTCCCCGTCCCCCCAGTATACGGCCAGAACCTTGGACCCGGTACTTGTGGTTCGGACTGTCTCCAACCAGCCATAATGTTGTGAGAGTGACATTATGTCTAAGTCCAGCTTTGGTACATTAGAAGCAACTCTGAAACTTAACCTAAGCGTTTTTCGAAGTTACTTTTTGGCCAACTTCTTATAGGAAGGTCTATGAGCTCTGAAAATGAACGTGCGCGTCTTTCACTCTTCCCGAGGGACTTAGAAGAATTTTGTGATATTTTTTATTAAAATGGTGTATAAGGGTATATATTTAAATATATTTTATGCACTGTATATGAGCTGGCGATTTCTAAGTCTGTGGTTCCAGAGGGGGTAACCAGGCTCACTAATAAAGGTCAAGCCACTTGCCTGCCAGAATGCCCTGCTTCAGCACAGACCAGAAAGGCATTGTGATAAGCGTATCCCCGGTATAGTCAGGGGTTAATGGGAGTCGTCCCCGTCCCCCCAGTATACGGCCAGAACCATGGACCCGGTACTTGTGGTTCGGACTGTCTCCAACCAGCCATAATGTTGTGAGAGTGAAATTATGTCTAAGTCCAGCTTTGGTACATTAGAAGCAACTCTGAAACTTAACCTAAGCGTTTTTCGAAGCTACTTTTTGGCTAACTTCTTATAGGAAGGTCTAGGAGCTCTGAAAATGAACGTGCGCGTCTTTCTCTCTTCCCGAGAGACTTAGAAGAATTTTGTGATATTTTTTTATTAAAATGGTGTATAAGGGTATATATATAAATATATTTTATGCACTGTATATGAGCTGGCGATTTCTAAGTCTGTGGTTCCGAGAGGGGGTAACCAGGCTCACTAATAAAGGTCAAGCCACTTGGCTGCCAGAATGCCCTGCTTCAGCACAGACCAGAAAGGCATTGTGATAAGCGTATCCCCGGTATAGTCAGGGGTTAATGGGAGTCGTCCCCGTCCCCCCAGTATACGGCCAGAACCATGGACCCGGTACTTGTGGTTCGGACTGTCTCCAACCAGCCATAATGTTGTGAGAGTGAAATTATGTCTAAGTCCAGCTTTGGTACATTAGAAGCAACTCTGAAACTTAACCTAAGCGTTTTTCGAAGCTACTTTTTAGCTAACTTCTTATAGGAAAGTCTAGGAGCTCTGAAAATGTACGTACGCGTCTTTCTCTCTTCCCGAGGGACTTAGAAGAATTTTGTGATATTTTTTATTAAAATGGTGTATAAGGGTATATATATAAATATATTTTATGCACTGTATATGAGCTGGCGATTTCTAAGTCTGTGGTTCCGAGAGGGGGTAACCAGGCTCACTAATAAAGGTCAAGCCACTTGCCTGCCAGAATGCCCTGCTTCAGCACAGACCAGAAAGGCATTGTGATAAGCGTATCCCCGGTATAGTCAGGGGTTAATGGGAGTCGTCCCCGTCCCCCCAGTATACGGCCAGAACCATGGACCCGGTACTTGTGGTTCGGACTGTCTCCAACCAGCCATAATGTTGTGAGAGTGAAATTATGTCTAAGTCCAGCTTTGGTACATTAGAAGCAACTCTGAAACTTAACCTAAGCGTTTTTCGAAGCTACTTTTTGGCTAACTTTTTATAGGAAGGTGTAGGAGCTCTGAAAATGAACGTGCGCGTCTTTCACTCTTCCCGAGGTACTTAGAAGAATTTTGTGATATTTTTTATTAAAATGGTGTATAAGGGTATATATATAAATATATTTTATGCACTGTATATGAGCTGGCGATTTCTAAGTCTGTGGTTCCAGAGGGGGTAACCAGGCTCACTAATAAAGGTCAAGCCACTTGCCTGCCAGAATGCCCTGCTTCAGCACAGACCAGAAAGGCATTGTGATAAGCGTATCCCCGGTATAGTCAGGGGTTAATGGGAGTCGTCCCCGTCCCCCCAGTATACGGCCAGAACCATGGACCCGGTACTTGTGGTTCGGACTGTCTCCAACCAGCCATAATGTTGTGAGAGTGAAATTATGTCTAAGTCCAGCTTTGGTACATTAGAAGCAACTCTGAAACTTAACCTAAGCGTTTTTCGAAGCTACCTTTTGGCTAACTTCTTATAGGAAGGTCTAGGAGCTCTGAAAATGAACGTGCGCGTCTTTCACTCTTCCCGAGAGACTTAGAAGAATTTTGTGATATTTTTTTATTAAAATGGTGTATAAGGGTATATATATAAATATATTTTATGCACTGTATATGAGCTGGCGATTTCTAAGTCTGTGGTTCCGAGAGGGGGTAACCAGGCTCACTAATAAAGGTCAAGCCACTTGGCTGCCAGAATGCCCTGCTTCAGCACAGACCAGAAAGGCATTGTGATAAGCGTATCCCCGGTATAGTCAGGGGTTAATGGGAGTCGTCCCCGTCCCCCCAGTATACGGCCAGAACCATGGACCCGGTACTTGTGGTTCGGACTGTCTCCAACCAGCCATAATGTTGTGAGAGTGAAATTATATCTAAGTCCAGCTTTGGTACATTAGAAGCAACTCTGAAACTTAACCTAAGCGTTTTTCGAAGCTACTTTTTGGCTAACTTCTTATAGGAAGGTCTAGGAGCTCTGAAAATGAACGTGCGCGTCTTTCACTCTTTCCGAGGGAATTAGAAGAATTTTGTGATATTTTTTATTAAAATGGTGTATAAGGGTATATATATAAATATATTTTATGCACTGTATATGAGCTGGCGATTTATAAGTCTGTGGTTCCGAGAGGGGGTAACCAGGCTCACTAATAAAGGTCAAGCCACTTGGCTGCCAGAATGCCCTGCTTCAGCACAGACCAAAAAGGCATTGTGATAAGCGTATCCCCGGTATAGTCAGGGGTTAATGGGAGTCGTCCCCGTCCCCCCAGTATACGGCCAGAACCATGGACCCGGTACTTGTGGTTCGGACTGTCTCCAACCAGCCATAATGTTGTGAGAGTGAAATTATGTCTAAGTCCAGCTTTGGTACATTAGAAGCAACTCTGAAACTTAACCTAAGCGTTTTTCGAAGCTACTTTTTAGCTAACTTCTTATAGGAAGGTCTAGGAGCTCTGAAAATGTACGTACGCGTCTTTCTCTCTTCCCGAGGGACTTAGAAGAATTTTGTGATATTTTTTATTAAAATGGTGTATAAGGGTATATATATAAATATATTTTATGCACTGTATATGAGCTGGCGATTTCTAAGTCTGTGGTTCCGAGAGGGGGTAACCAGGCTCACTAATAAAGGTCAAGCCACTTGCCTGCCAGAATGCCCTGCTTCAGCACAGACCAGAAAGGCATTGTGATAAGCGTATCCCCGGTATAGTCAGGGGTTAATGGGAGTCGTCCCCGTCCCCCCAGTATACGGCCAGAACCATGGACCCGGTACTTGTGGTTCGGACTGTCTCCAACCAGCCATAATGTTGTGAGAGTGAAATTATGTCTAAGTCCAGCTTTGGTACATTAGAAGCAACTCTGAAACTTAACCTAAGCGTTTTTCGAAGCTACTTTTTGGCTAACTTTTTATAGGAAGGTGTAGGAGCTCTGAAAATGAACGTGCGCGTCTTTCACTCTTCCCGAGGTACTTAGAAGAATTTTGTGATATTTTTTATTAAAATGGTGTATAAGGGTATATATATAAATATATTTTATGCACTGTATATGAGCTGGCGATTTCTAAGTCTGTGGTTCCAGAGGGGGTAACCAGGCTCACTAATAAAGGTCAAGCCACTTGCCTGCCAGAATGCCCTGCTTCAGCACAGACCAGAAAGGCATTGTGATAAGCGTATCCCCGGTATAGTCAGGGGTTAATGGGAGTCGTCCCCGTCCCCCCAGTATACGGCCAGAACCATGGACCCGGTACTTGTGGTTCGGACTGTCTCCAACCAGCCATAATGTTGTGAGAGTGAAATTATGTCTAAGTCCAGCTTTGGTACATTAGAAGCAACTCTGAAACTTAACCTAAGCGTTTTTCGAAGCTACCTTTTGGCTAACTTCTTATAGGAAGGTCTAGGAGCTCTGAAAATGAACGTGCGCGTCTTTCACTCTTCCCGAGAGACTTAGAAGAATTTTGTGATATTTTTTTATTAAAATGGTGTATAAGGGTATATATATAAATATATTTTATGCACTGTATATGAGCTGGCGATTTCTAAGTCTGTGGTTCCGAGAGGGGGTAACCAGGCTCACTAATAAAGGTCAAGCCACTTGGCTGCCAGAATGCCCTGCTTCAGCACAGACCAGAAAGGCATTGTGATAAGCGTATCCCCGGTATAGTCAGGGGTTAATGGGAGTCGTCCCCGTCCCCCCAGTATACGGCCAGAACCATGGACCCGGTACTTGTGGTTCGGACTGTCTCCAACCAGCCATAATGTTGTGAGAGTGAAATTATATCTAAGTCCAGCTTTGGTACATTAGAAGCAACTCTGAAACTTAACCTAAGCGTTTTTCGAAGCTACTTTTTGGCTAACTTCTTATAGGAAGGTCTAGGAGCTCTGAAAATGAACGTGCGCGTCTTTCACTCTTTCCGAGGGAATTAGAAGAATTTTGTGATATTTTTTATTAAAATGGTGTATAAGGGTATATATATAAATATATTTTATGCACTGTATATGAGCTGGCGATTTATAAGTCTGTGGTTCCGAGAGGGGGTAACCAGGCTCACTAATAAAGGTCAAGCCACTTGGCTGCCAGAATGCCCTGCTTCAGCACAGACCAAAAAGGCATTGTGATAAGCGTATCCCCGGTATAGTCAGGGGTTAATGGGAGTCGTCCCCGTCCCCCCAGTATACGGCCAGAACCATGGACCCGGTACTTGTGGTTCGGACTGTCTCCAACCAGCCATAATGTTGTGAGAGTGACATTATGTCTAAGTCCAGCTTTGGTACATTAGAAGCAACTCTGAAACTTAACCTAAGCGTTTTTCGAAGCTACTTTTTGGCTAACTTCTTATAGGAAGGTCTAGGAGCTCTGAAAATGAACGTGCGCGTCTTTCACTCTTCCCGAGAGACTTAGAAGAATTTTGTGATATTTTTTATTAAAATGGTGTATAAGGGTATATATATAAATATATTTTATGCACTGTATATGAGCTGGCGATTTCTAAGTCTGTGGTTCCAGAGGGGGTAACCAGGCTCACTAATAAAGGTCAAGCCACTTGCCTGCCAGAATGCCCTGCTTCAGCACAGACCAGAAAGGCATTGTGATAAGCGTATCCCCGGTATAGTCAGGGGTTAATGGGAGTCGTCCCCGTCCCCCCAGTATACGGCCAGAACCATGGACCCGGTACTTGTGGTTCGGACTGTCTCCAACCAGCCATAATGTTGTGAGAGTGAAATTATGTCTAAGTCCAGCTTTGGTACATTAGAAGCAACTCTGAAACTTAACCTAAGCGTTTTTCGAAGCTACTTTTTGGCTAACTTCTTATAGAAAGGTCTAGGAGCTCTGAAAATGAACGTGCGCGTCTTTCACTCTTCCCGAGAGACTTAGTAGAATTTTGTGATATTTTTTTATTAAAATGGTGTATAAGGGTATATATATAAATATATTTTATGCACTGTATATGAGCTGGCGATGTCTAAGTCTGTGGTTCCGAGAGGGGGTAACCAGGCTCACTAATAAAGGTCAAGCCACTTGGCTGCCAGAATGCCCTGCTTCAGCACAGACCAGAAAGGCATTGTGATAAGCGTATCCCCGGTATAGTCAGGGGTTAATGGGAGTCGTCCCCGTCCCCCCAGTATACGGCCAGAACCATGGACCCGGTACTTGTGGTTCGGACTGTCTCCAACCAGCCATAATGTTGTGAGAGTGACATTATGTCTAAGTCCAGCTTTGGTACATTAGAAGCAACTCTGAAACTTAACCTAAGCGTTTTTCGAAGCTACTTTTTGGCTAACTTCTTATAGGAAGGTCTAGGAGCTCTGAAAATGAACGTGCGCGTCTTTCACTCTTCCCGAGGTACTTAGAAGAATTTTGTGATATTGTTTATTAAAATGGTGTATAAGGGTATATATATAAATATATTTTATGCACTGTATATGAGCTGGCGATTTCTAAGTCTGTGGTTCCGAGAGGGGGTAACCAGGCTCACTAATAAAGGTCAAGCCACTTGCCTGCCAGAATGCCCTGCTTCAGCACAGACCAGAAAGGCATTGTGATAAGCGTATCCCCGGTATAGTCAGGGGTTAATGGGAGTCGTCCCCGTCCCCCCAGTATACGGCCAGAACCATGGACCCGGTACTTGTGGTTCGGACTGTCTCCAACCAGCCATAATGTTGTGAGAGTGACATTATGTCTAAGTCCAGCTTTGGTACATTAGAAGCAACTCTGAAACTTAACCTAAGCGTTTTTCGAAGCTACTTTTTGGCCAACTTCTTATAGGAAGGTCTATGAGCTCTGAAAATGAACGTGCGCGTCTTTCACTCTTCCCGAGGGACTTAGAAGAATTTTGTGATATTTTTTATTAAAATGGTGTATAAGGGTATATATTTAAATATATTTTATGCACTGTATATGAGCTGGCGATTTCTAAGTCTGTGGTTCCAGAGGGGGTAACCAGGCTCACTAATAAAGGTCAAGCCACTTGCCTGCCAGAATGCCCTGCTTCAGCACAGACCAGAAAGGCATTGTGATAAGCGTATCCCCGGTATAGTCAGGGGTTAATGGGAGTCGTCCCCGTCCCCCCAGTATACGGCCAGAACCATGGACCCGGTACTTGTGGTTCGGACTGTCTCCAACCAGCCATAATGTTGTGAGAGTGAAATTATGTCTAAGTCCAGCTTTGGTACATTAGAAGCAACTCTGAAACTTAACCTAAGCGTTTTTCGAGGCTACTTTTTAGCTAACTTCTTATAGGAAGGTCTAGGAGCTCTGAAAATGAACGTGCGCGTCTTTCTCTCTTCCCGAGAGACTTAGAAGAATTTTGTGATATTGTTTATTAAAATGGTGTATAAGGGTATATATATAAATATATTTTATGCACTGTATATGAGCTGGCGATTTCTAAGTCTGTGGTTCCGAGAGGGGGTAACCAGGCTCACTAATAAAGGTCAAGCCACTTGCCTGCCAGAATGCCCTGCTTCAGCACAGACCAGAAAGGCATTGTGATAAGCGTATCCCCGGTATAGTCAGGGGTTAATGGGAGTCGTCCCCGTCCCCCCAGTATACGGCCAGAACCATGGACCCGGTACTTGTGGTTCGGACTGTCTCCAACCAGCCATAATGTTGTGAGAGTGAAATTATGTCTAAGTCCAGCTTTGGTACATTAGAAGCAACTCTGAAACTTAACCTAAGCGTTTTTCGAAGCTACTTTTTGGCCAACTTCTTATAGGAAGGTCTATGAGCTCTGAAAATGAACGTGCGCGTCTTTCACTCTTCCCGAGGGACTTAGAAGAATTTTGTGATATTTTTTATTAAAATGGTGTATAAGGGTATATATTTAAATATATTTTATGCACTGTATATGAGCTGGCGATTTCTAAGTCTGTGGTTCCAGAGGGGGTAACCAGGCTCACTAATAAAGGTCAAGCCACTTGCCTGCCAGAATGCCCTGCTTCAGCACAGACCAGAAAGGCATTGTGATAAGCGTATCCCCGGTATAGTCAGGGGTTAATGGGAGTCGTCCCCGTCCCCCCAGTATACGGCCAGAACCATGGACCCGGTACTTGTGGTTCGGACTGTCTCCAACCAGCCATAATGTTGTGAGAGTGAAATTATGTCTAAGTCCAGCTTTGGTACATTAGAAGCAACTCTGAAACTTAACCTAAGCGTTTTTCGAGGCTACTTTTTAGCTAACTTCTTATAGGAAGGTCTAGGAGCTCTGAAAATGAACGTGCGCGTCTTTCTCTCTTCCCGAGAGACTTAGAAGAATTTTGTGATATTTTTTTTATTAAAATGGTGTATAAGGGTATATATATAAATATATTTTATGCACTGTATATGAGCTGGCGATTTCTAAGTCTGTGGTTCCGAGAGGGGGTAACCAGGCTCACTAATAAAGGTCAAGCCACTTGGCTGCCAGAATGCCCTGCTTCAGCACAGACCAGAAAGGCATTGTGATAAGCGTATCCCCGGTATAGTCAGGGGTTAATGGGAGTCGTCCCCGTCCCCCCAGTATACGGCCAGAACCATGGACCCGGTACTTGTGGTTCGGACTGTCTCCAACCAGCCATAATGTTGTGAGAGTGAAATTATGTCTAAGTCCAGCTTTGGTACATTAGAAGCAACTCTGAAACTTAACCTCAGCGTTTTTCGAAGCTACTTTTTAGCTAACTTCTTATAGGAAGGTCTAGGAGCTCTGAAAATGTACGTACGCGCCTTTCTCTCTTCCCGAGGGACTTAGAAGAATTTTGTGATATTTTTTATTAAAATGGTGTATAAGGGTATATATATAAATATATTTTATGCACTGTATATGAGCTGGCGATTTCTAAGTCTGTGGTTCCGAGAGGGGGTAACCAGGCTCACTAATAAAGGTCAAGCCACTTGCCTGCCAGAATGCCCTGCTTCAGCACAGACCAGAAAGGCATTGTGATAAGCGTATCCCCGGTATAGTCAGGGGTTAATGGGAGTCGTCCCCGTCCCCCCAGTATACGGCCAGAACCATGGACCCGGTACTTGTGGTTCGGACTGTCTCCAACCAGCCATAATGTTGTGAGAGTGAAATTATGTCTAAGTCCAGCTTTGGTACATTAGAAGCAACTCTGAAACTTAACCTAAGCGTTTTTCGAAGCTACTTTTTGGCTAACTTTTTATAGGAAGGTGTAGGAGCTCTGAAAATGAACGTGCGCGTCTTTCACTCTTCCCGAGGTACTTAGAAGAATTTTGTGATATTTTTTATTAAAATGGTGTATAAGGGTATATATATAAATATATTTTATGCACTGTATATGAGCTGGCGATTTCTAAGTCTGTGGTTCCAGAGGGGGTAACCAGGCTCACTAATAAAGGTCAAGCCACTTGCCTGCCAGAATGCCCTGCTTCAGCACAGACCAGAAAGGCATTGTGATAAGCGTATCCCCGGTATAGTCAGGGGTTAATGGGAGTCGTCCCCGTCCCCCCAGTATACGGCCAGAACCATGGACCCGGTACTTGTGGTTCGGACTGTCTCCAACCAGCCATAATGTTGTGAGAGTGAAATTATGTCTAAGTCCAGCTTTGGTACATTAGAAGCAACTCTGAAACTTAACCTAAGCGTTTTTCGAAGCTACCTTTTGGCTAACTTCTTATAGGAAGGTCTAGGAGCTCTGAAAATGAACGTGCGCGTCTTTCACTCTTCCCGAGAGACTTAGAAGAGTTTTGTGATATTTTTTTATTAAAATGGTGTATAAGGGTATATATATAAATATATTTTATGCACTGTATATGAGCTGGCGATTTCTAAGTCTGTGGTTCCGAGAGGGGGTAACCAGGCTCACTAATAAAGGTCAAGCCACTTGGCTGCCAGAATGCCCTGCTTCAGCACAGACCAGAAAGGCATTGTGATAAGCGTATCCCCGGTATAGTCAGGGGTTAATGGGAGTCGTCCCCGTCCCCCCAGTATACGGCCAGAACCATGGACCCGGTACTTGTGGTTCGGACTGTCTCCAACCAGCCATAATGTTGTGAGAGTGAAATTATATCTAAGTCCAGCTTTGGTACATTAGAAGCAACTCTGAAACTTAACCTAAGCGTTTTTCGAAGCTACTTTTTGGCTAACTTCTTATAGGAAGGTCTAGGAGCTCTGAAAATGAACGTGCGCGTCTTTCACTCTTTCCGAGGGAATTAGAAGAATTTTGTGATATTTTTTATTAAAATGGTGTATAAGGGTATATATATAAATATATTTTATGCACTGTATATGAGCTGGCGATTTCTAAGTCTGTGGTTCCGAGAGGGGGTAACCAGGCTCACTAATAAAGGTCAAGCCACTTGGCTGCCAGAATGCCCTGCTTCAGCACAGACCAAAAAGGCATTGTGATAAGCGTATCCCCGGTATAGTCAGGGGTTAATGGGAGTCGTCCCCGTCCCCCCAGTATACGGCCAGAACCATGGACCCGGTACTTGTGGTTCGGACTGTCTCCAACCAGCCATAATGTTGTGAGAGTGACATTATGTCTAAGTCCAGCTTTGGTACATTAGAAGCAACTCTGAAACTTAACCTAAGCGTTTTTCGAAGCTACTTTTTGGCTAACTTCTTATAGGAAGGTCTAGGAGCTCTGAAAATGAACGTGCGCGTATTTCACTCTTCCCGAGGGACTTAGAAGAATTTTGTGATATTTTTTATTAAAATGGTGTATAAGGGTATATATATAAATATATTTTATGCACTGTATATGAGCTGGCGATTTCTAAGTCTGTGGTTCCAGAGGGGGTAACCAGGCTCACTAATAAAGGTCAAGCCACTTGCCTGCCAGAATGCCCTGCTTCAGCACAGACCAGAAAGGCATTGTGATAAGCGTATCCCCGGTATAGTCAGGGGTTAATGGGAGTCGTCCCCGTCCCCCCAGTATACGGCCAGAACCATGGACCCGGTACTTGTGGTTCGGACTGTCTCCAACCAGCCATAATGTTGTGAGAGTGAAATTATGTCTAAGTCCAGCTTTGGTACATTAGAAGCAACTCTGAAACTTAACCTAAGCGTTTTTCGAAGCTACTTTTTGGCTAACTTCTTATAGGAAGGTCTAGGAGCTCTGAAAATGAACGTGCGCGTCTTTCACTCTTCCCGAGAGACATAGAAGAATTTTGTGATATTTTTTTATTAAAATGGTGTATAAGGGTATATATATAAATATATTTTATGCACTGTATATGAGCTGGCGATTTCTAAGTCTGTGGTTCCAGAGGGGGTAACCAGGCTCACTAATAAAGGTCAAGCCACTTGCCTGCCAGAATGCCCTGCTTCAGCACAGACCAGAAAGGCATTGTGATAAGCGTATCCCCGGTATAGTCAGGGGTTAATGGGAGTCGTCCCCGTCCCCCCAGTATACGGCCAGAACCATGGACCCGGTACTTGTGGTTCGGACTGTCTCCAACCAACCATAATGTTGTGAGAGTGAAATTATGTCTAAGTCCAGCTTTGGTACATTAGAAGCAACTCTGAAACTTAACCTAAGTGTTTTTCGAAGCTACTTTTTGGCTAACTTCTTATAGGAAGGTCTAGGAGCTCTGAAAATGAACGTGCGCGTCTTTCACTCTTCCCGAGAGACTTAGAAGAATTTTGTGATATTTTTTTATTAAAATGGTGTATAAGGGTATATATATAAATATATTTTATGCACTGTATATGAGCTGGCGATTTCTAAGTCTGTGGTTCCGAGAGGGGGTAACCAGGCTCACTAATAAAGGTCAAGCCACTTGGCTGCCAGAATGCCCTGCTTCAGCACAGACCAGAAAGGCATTGTGATAAGCGTATCCCCGGTATAGTCAGGGGTTAATGGGAGTCGTCCCCGTCCCCCCAGTATACGGCCAGAACCATGGACCCGGTACTTGTGGTTCGGACTGTCTCCAACCAGCCATAATGTTGTGAGAGTGAAATTATGTCTAAGTCCAGCTTTGGTACATTAGAAGCAACTCTGAAACTTAACCTAAGCGTTTTTCGAAGCTACTTTTTGGCTAACTTCTTATAGGAAGGTCTAGGAGCTCTGAAAATGAACGTGCGCGTCTTTCACTCTTCCCGAGAGACTTAGAAGAATTTTGTGATATTTTTTTATTAAAATGGTGTATAAGGGTATATATATAAATATATTTTATGCACTGTATATGAGCTGGCGATTTCTAAGTCTGTGGTTCCGAGAGGGGGTAACCAGGCTCACTAATAAAGGTCAAGCCACTTGGCTGCCAGAATGCCCTGCTTCAGCACAGACCAGAAAGGCATTGTGATAAGCGTATCCCCGGTATAGTCAGGGGTTAATGGGAGTCGTCCCCGTCCCCCCAGTATACGGCCAGAACCATGGACCCGGTACTTGTGGTTCGGACTGTCTCCAACCAGCCATAATGTTGTGAGAGTGACATTATGTCTAAGTCCAGCTTTGGTACATTAGAAGCAACTCTGAAACTTAACCTAAGCGTTTTTCGAAGCTACTTTTTGGCTAACTTCTTATAGGAAGGTCTAGGAGCTCTGAAAATGAACGTGCGCGTCTTTCACTCTTCCCGAGGGACTTAGAAGAATTTTGTGATATTTTTTATTAAAATGGTGTATAAGGGTATATATATAAATATATTTTATGCACTGTATATGAGCTGGCGATTTCTAAGTCTGTGGTTCCAGAGGGGGTAACCAGGCTCACTAATAAAGGTCAAGCCACTTGCCTGCCAGAATGCCCTGCTTCAGCACAGACCAGAAAGGCATTGTGATAAGCGTATCCCCGGTATAGTCAGGGGTTAATGGGAGTCGTCCCCGTCCCCCCAGTATACGGCCAGAACCATGGACCCGGTACTTGTGGTTCGGACTGTCTCCAACCAACCATAATGTTGTGAGAGTGAAATTATGTCTAAGTCCAGCTTTGGTACATTAGAAGCAACTCTGAAACTTAACCTAAGTGTTTTTCGAAGCTACTTTTTGGCTAACTTCTTATAGGAAGGTCTAGGAGCTCTGAAAATGAACGTGCGCGTCTTTCACTCTTCCCGAGAGACTTAGAAGAATTTTGTGATATTTTTTTATTAAAATGGTGTATAAGGGTATATATATAAATATATTTTATGCACTGTATATGAGCTGGCGATTTCTAAGTCTGTGGTTCCGAGAGGGGGTAACCAGGCTCACTAATAAAGGTCAAGCCACTTGGCTGCCAGAATGCCCTGCTTCAGCACAGACCAGAAAGGCATTGTGATAAGCATATCCCCGGTATAGTCAGGGGTTAATGGGAGTCGTCCCCGTCCCCCCAGTATACGGTCAGAACCATGGACCCGGTACTTGTGGTTCGGACTGTCTCCAACCAGCCATAATGTTGTGAGAGTGAAATTATGTCTAAGTCCAGCTTTGGTACATTAGAAGCAACTCTGAAACTTAACCTAAGCGTTTTTCGAAGCTACTTTTTGGCTAACTTCTTATAGGAAGGTCTAGGAGCTCTGAAAATGAACGTGCGCGTCTTTCACTCTTCCCGAGAGACTTAGAAGAATTTTGTGATATTTTTTTATTAAAATGGTGTATAAGGGTATATATATAAATATATTTTATGCACTGTATATGAGCTGGCGATTTCTAAGTCTGTGGTTCCGAGAGGGGGTAACCAGGCTCACTAATAAAGGTCAAGCCACTTGGCTGCCAGAATGCCCTGCTTCAGCACAGACCAAAAAGGCATTGTGATAAGCGTATCCCCGGTATAGTCAGGGGTTAATGGGAGTCGTCCCCGTCCCCCCAGTATACGGCCAGAACCATGGACCCGGTACTTGTGGTTCGGACTGTCTCCAACCAGCCATAATGTTGTGAGAGTGACATTATGTCTAAGTCCAGCTTTGGTACATTAGAAGCAACTCTGAAACTTAACCTAAGCGTTTTTCGAAGCTACTTTTTGGCTAACTTCTTATAGGAAGGTCTAGGAGCTCTGAAAATGAACGTGCGCGTCTTTCACTCTTCCCGAGGGACTTAGAAGAATTTTGTGATATTTTTTATTAAAATGGTGTATAAGGGTATATATATAAATATATTTTATGCACTGTATATGAGCTGGCGATTTCTAAGTCTGTGGTTCCAGAGGGGGTAACCAGGCTCACTAATAAAGGTCAAGCCACTTGCCTGCCAGAATGCCCTGCTTCAGCACAGACCAGAAAGGCATTGTGATAAGCGTATCCCCGGTATAGTCAGGGGTTAATGGGAGTCGTCCCCGTCCCCCCAGTATACGGCCAGAACCATGGACCCGGTACTTGTGGTTCGGACTGTCTCCAACCAGCCATAATGTTGTGAGAGTGAAATTATGTCTAAGTCCAGCTTTGGTACATTAGAAGCAACTCTGAAACTTAACCTAAGCGTTTTTCGAAGCTACTTTTTGGCTAACTTCTTATAGGAAGGTCTAGGAGCTCTGAAAATGAACGTGCGCGTCTTTCACTCTTCCCGAGAGACTTAGAAGAATTTTGTGATATTTTTTTATTAAAATGGTGTATAAGGGTATATATATAAATATATTTTATGCACTGTATATGAGCTGGCGATTTCTAAGTCTGTGGTTCCAGAGGGGGTAACCAGGCTCACTAATAAAGGTCAAGCCACTTGCCTGCCAGAATGCCCTGCTTCAGCACAGACCAGAAAGGCATTGTGATAAGCGTATCCCCGGTATAGTCAGGGGTTAATGGGAGTCGTCCCCGTCCCCCCAGTATACGGCCAGAACCATGGACCCGGTACTTGTGGTTCGGACTGTCTCCAACCAACCATAATGTTGTGAGAGTGAAATTATGTCTAAGTCCAGCTTTGGTACATTAGAAGCAACTCTGAAACTTAACCTAAGTGTTTTTCGAAGCTACTTTTTGGCTAACTTCTTATAGGAAGGTCTAGGAGCTCTGAAAATGAACGTGCGCGTCTTTCACTCTTCCCGAGAGACTTAGAAGAATTTTGTGATATTTTTTTATTAAAATGGTGTATAAGGGTATATATATAAATATATTTTATGCACTGTATATGAGCTGGCGATTTCTAAGTCTGTGGTTCCGAGAGGGGGTAACCAGGCTCACTAATAAAGGTCAAGCCACTTGGCTGCCAGAATGCCCTGCTTCAGCACAGACCAGAAAGGCATTGTGATAAGCGTATCCCCGGTATAGTCAGGGGTTAATGGGAGTCGTCCCCGTCCCCCCAGTATACGGCCAGAACCATGGACCCGGTACTTGTGGTTCGGACTGTCTCCAACCAGCCATAATGTTGTGAGAGTGAAATTATGTCTAAGTCCAGCTTTGGTACATTAGAAGCAACTCTGAAACTTAACCTAAGCGTTTTTCGAAGCTACTTTTTGGCTAACTTCTTATAGGAAGGTCTAGGAGCTCTGAAAATGAACGTGCGCGTCTTTCACTCTTCCCGAGAGACTTAGAAGAATTTTGTGATATTTTTTTATTAAAATGGTGTATAAGGGTATATATATAAATATATTTTATGCACTGTATATGAGCTGGCGATTTCTAAGTCTGTGGTTCCGAGAGGGGGTAACCAGGCTCACTAATAAAGGTCAAGCCACTTGGCTGCCAGAATGCCCTGCTTCAGCACAGACCAGAAAGGCATTGTGATAAGCGTATCCCCGGTATAGTCAGGGGTTAATGGGAGTCGTCCCCGTCCCCCCAGTATACGGCCAGAACCATGGACCCGGTACTTGTGGTTCGGACTGTCTCCAACCAGCCATAATGTTGTGAGAGTGACATTATGTCTAAGTCCAGCTTTGGTACATTAGAAGCAACTCTGAAACTTAACCTAAGCGTTTTTCGAAGCTACTTTTTGGCTAACTTCTTATAGGAAGGTCTAGGAGCTCTGAAAATGAACGTGCGCGTCTTTCACTCTTCCCGAGGGACTTAGAAGAATTTTGTGATATTTTTTATTAAAATGGTGTATAAGGGTATATATATAAATATATTTTATGCACTGTATATGAGCTGGCGATTTCTAAGTCTGTGGTTCCAGAGGGGGTAACCAGGCTCACTAATAAAGGTCAAGCCACTTGCCTGCCAGAATGCCCTGCTTCAGCACAGACCAGAAAGGCATTGTGATAAGCGTATCCCCGGTATAGTCAGGGGTTAATGGGAGTCGTCCCCGTCCCCCCAGTATACGGCCAGAACCATGGACCCGGTACTTGTGGTTCGGACTGTCTCCAACCAACCATAATGTTGTGAGAGTGAAATTATGTCTAAGTCCAGCTTTGGTACATTAGAAGCAACTCTGAAACTTAACCTAAGTGTTTTTCGAAGCTACTTTTTGGCTAACTTCTTATAGGAAGGTCTAGGAGCTCTGAAAATGAACGTGCGCGTCTTTCACTCTTCCCGAGAGACTTAGAAGAATTTTGTGATATTTTTTTATTAAAATGGTGTATAAGGGTATATATATAAATATATTTTATGCACTGTATATGAGCTGGCGATTTCTAAGTCTGTGGTTCCGAGAGGGGGTAACCAGGCTCACTAATAAAGGTCAAGCCACTTGGCTGCCAGAATGCCCTGCTTCAGCACAGACCAGAAAGGCATTGTGATAAGCATATCCCCGGTATAGTCAGGGGTTAATGGGAGTCGTCCCCGTCCCCCCAGTATACGGCCAGAACCATGGACCCGGTACTTGTGGTTCGGACTGTCTCCAACCAGCCATAATGTTGTGAGAGTGAAATTATGTCTAAGTCCAGCTTTGGTACATTAGAAGCAACTCTGAAACTTAACCTAAGCGTTTTTCGAAGCTACTTTTTGGCTAACTTCTTATAGGAAGGTCTAGGAGCTCTGAAAATGAACGTGCGCGTCTTTCACTCTTCCCGAGAGACTTAGAAGAATTTTGTGATATTTTTTTATTAAAATGGTGTATAAGGGTATATATATAAATATATTTTATGCACTGTATATGAGCTGGCGATTTCTAAGTCTGTGGTTCCGAGAGGGGGTAACCAGGCTCACTAATAAAGGTCAAGCCACTTGGCTGCCAGAATGCCCTGCTTCAGCACAGACCAGAAAGGCATTGTGATAAGCGTATCCCCGGTATAGTCAGGGGTTAATGGGAGTCGTCCCCGTCCCCCCAGTATACGGCCAGAACCATGGACCCGGTACTTGTGGTTCGGACTGTCTCCAACCAGCCATAATGTTGTGAGAGTGACATTATGTCTAAGTCCAGCTTTGGTACATTAGAAGCAACTCTGAAACTTAACCTAAGCGTTTTTCGAAGCTACTTTTTGGCTAACTTCTTATAGGAAGGTCTAGGAGCTCTGAAAATGAACGTGCGCGTCTTTCACTCTTCCCGAGGGACTTAGAAGAATTTTGTGATATTTTTTATTAAAATGGTGTATAAGGGTATATATATAAATATATTTTATGCACTGTATATGAGCTGGCGATTTCTAAGTCTGTGGTTCCAGAGGGGGTAACCAGGCTCACTAATAAAGGTCAAGCCACTTGCCTGCCAGAATGCCCTGCTTCAGCACAGACCAGAAAGGCATTGTGATAAGCGTATCCCCGGTATAGTCAGGGATTAATGGGAGTCGTCCCCGTCCCCCCAGTATACGGCCAGAACCATGGACCCGGTACTTGTGGTTCGGACTGTCTCCAACCAACCATAATGTTGTGAGAGTGAAATTATGTCTAAGTCCAGCTTTGGTACATTAGAAGCAACTCTGAAACTTAACCTAAGTGTTTTTCGAAGCTACTTTTTGGCTAACTTCTTATAGGAAGGTCTAGGAGCTCTGAAAATGAACGTGCGCGTCTTTCACTCTTCCCGAGAGACTTAGAAGAATTTTGTGATATTTTTTTATTAAAATGGTGTATAAGGGTATATATATAAATATATTTTATGCACTGTATATGAGCTGGCGATTTCTAAGTCTGTGGTTCCGAGAGGGGGTAACCAGGCTCACTAATAAAGGTCAAGCCACTTGGCTGCCAGAATGCCCTGCTTCAGCACAGACCAGAAAGGCATTGTGATAAGCATATCCCCGGTATAGTCAGGGGTTAATGGGAGTCGTCCCCGTCCCCCCAGTATACGGCCAGAACCATGGACCCGGTACTTGTGGTTCGGACTGTCTCCAACCAGCCATAATGTTGTGAGAGTGAAATTATGTCTAAGTCCAGCTTTGGTACATTAGAAGCAACTCTGAAACTTAACCTAAGCGTTTTTCGAAGCTACTTTTTGGCTAACTTCTTATAGGAAGGTCTAGGAGCTCTGAAAATGAACGTGCGCGTCTTTCACTCTTCCCGAGAGACTTAGAAGAATTTTGTGATATTTTTTTATTAAAATGGTGTATAAGGGTATATATATAAATATATTTTATGCACTGTATATGAGCTGGCGATTTCTAAGTCTGTGGTTCCGAGAGGGGGTAACCAGGCTCACTAATAAAGGTCAAGCCACTTGGCTGCCAGAATGCCCTGCTTCAGCACAGACCAGAAAGGCATTGTGATAAGCGTATCCCCGGTATAGTCAGGGGTTAATGGGAGTCGTCCCCGTCCCCCCAGTATACGGCCAGAACCATGGACCCGGTACTTGTGGTTCGGACTGTCTCCAACCAGCCATAATGTTGTGAGAGTGACATTATGTCTAAGTCCAGCTTTGGTACATTAGAAGCAACTCTGAAACTTAACCTAAGCGTTTTTCGAAGCTACTTTTTGGCTAACTTCTTATAGGAAGGTCTAGGAGCTCTGAAAATGAACGTGCGCGTCTTTCACTCTTCCCGAGGGACTTAGAAGAATTTTGTGATATTTTTTATTAAAATGGTGTATAAGGGTATATATATAAATATATTTTATGCACTGTATATGAGCTGGCGATTTCTAAGTCTGTGGTTCCAGAGGGGGTAACCAGGCTCACTAATAAAGGTCAAGCCACTTGCCTGCCAGAATGCCCTGCTTCAGCACAGACCAGAAAGGCATTGTGATAAGCGTATCCCCGGTATAGTCAGGGGTTAATGGGAGTCGTCCCCGTCCCCCCAGTATACGGCCAGAACCATGGACCCGGTACTTGTGGTTCGGACTGTCTCCAACCAACCATAATGTTGTGAGAGTGAAATTATGTCTAAGTCCAGCTTTGGTACATTAGAAGCAACTCTGAAACTTAACCTAAGTGTTTTTCGAAGCTACTTTTTGGCTAACTTCTTATAGGAAGGTCTAGGAGCTCTGAAAATGAACGTGCGCGTCTTTCACTCTTCCCGAGAGACTTAGAAGAATTTTGTGATATTTTTTTATTAAAATGGTGTATAAGGGTATATATATAAATATATTTTATGCACTGTATATGAGCTGGCGATTTCTAAGTCTGTGGTTCCGAGAGGGGGTAACCAGGCTCACTAATAAAGGTCAAGCCACTTGGCTGCCAGAATGCCCTGCTTCAGCACAGACCAGAAAGGCATTGTGATAAGCATATCCCCGGTATAGTCAGGGGTTAATGGGAGTCGTCCCCGTCCCCCCAGTATACGGCCAGAACCATGGACCCGGTACTTGTGGTTCGGACTGTCTCCAACCAGCCATAATGTTGTGAGAGTGAAATTATGTCTAAGTCCAGCTTTGGTACATTAGAAGCAACTCTGAAACTTAACCTAAGCGTTTTTCGAAGCTACTTTTTGGCTAACTTCTTATAGGAAGGTCTAGGAGCTCTGAAAATGAACGTGCGCGTCTTTCACTCTTCCCGAGAGACTTAGAAGAATTTTGTGATATTTTTTTATTAAAATGGTGTATAAGGGTATATATATAAATATATTTTATGCACTGTATATGAGCTGGCGATTTCTAAGTCTGTGGTTCCGAGAGGGGGTAACCAGGCTCACTAATAAAGGTCAAGCCACTTGGCTGCCAGAATGCCCTGCTTCAGCACAGACCAGAAAGGCATTGTGATAAGCGTATCCCCGGTATAGTCAGGGGTTAATGGGAGTCGTCCCCGTCCCCCCAGTATACGGCCAGAACCATGGACCCGGTACTTGTGGTTCGGACTGTCTCCAACCAACCATAATGTTGTGAGAGTGAAATTATGTCTAAGTCCAGCTTTGGTACATTAGAAGCAACTCTGAAACTTAACCTAAGTGTTTTTCGAAGCTACTTTTTGGCTAACTTCTTATAGGAAGGTCTAGGAGCTCTGAAAATGAACGTGCGCGTCTTTCACTCTTCCCGAGAGACTTAGAAGAATTTTGTGATATTTTTTTATTAAAATGGTGTATAAGGGTATATATATAAATATATTTTATGCACTGTATATGAGCTGGCGATTTCTAAGTCTGTGGTTCCGAGAGGGGGTAACCAGGCTCACTAATAAAGGTCAAGCCACTTGGCTGCCAGAATGCCCTGCTTCAGCACAGACCAGAAAGGCATTGTGATAAGCATATCCCCGGTATAGTCAGGGGTTAATGGGAGTCGTCCCCGTCCCCCCAGTATACGGCCAGAACCATGGACCCGGTACTTGTGGTTCGGACTGTCTCCAACCAGCCATAATGTTGTGAGAGTGACATTATGTCTAAGTCCAGCTTTGGTACATTAGAAGCAACTCTGAAACTTAACCTAAGCGTTTTTCGAAGCTACTTTTTGGCTAACTTCTTATAGGAAGGTCTAGGAGCTCTGAAAATGAACGTGCGCGTCTTTCACTCTTCCCGAGAGACTTAGAAGAATTTTGTGATATTTTTTTATTAAAATGGTGTATAAGGGTATATATATAAATATATTTTATGCACTGTATATGAGCTGGCGATTTCTAAGTCTGTGGTTCCGAGAGGGGGTAACCAGGCTCACTAATAAAGGTCAAGCCACTTGGCTGCCAGAATGCCCTGCTTCAGCACAGACCAGAAAGGCATTGTGATAAGCGTATCCCCGGTATAGTCAGGGGTTAATGGGAGTCGTCCCCGTCCCCCCAGTATACGGCCAGAACCATGGACCCGGTACTTGTGGTTCGGACTGTCTCCAACCAGCCATAATGTTGTGAGAGTGAAATTATGTCTAAGTCCAGCTTTGGTACATTAGAAGCAACTCTGAAACTTAACCTAAGCGTTTTTCGAAGCTACTTTTTGGCTAACTTCTTATAGGAAGGTCTAGGAGCTCTGAAAATGAACGTGCGCGTCTTTCACTCTTCCCGAGAGACTTAGAAGAATTTTGTGATATTTTTTTATTAAAATGGTGTATAAGGGTATATATATAAATATATTTTATGCACTGTATATGAGCTGGCGATTTCTAAGTCTGTGGTTCCGAGAGGGGGTAACCAGGCTCACTAATAAAGGTCAAGCCACTTGGCTGCCAGAATGCCCTGCTTCAGCACAGACCAGAAAGGCATTGTGATAAGCGTATCCCCGGTATAGTCAGGGGTTAATGGGAGTCGTCCCCGTCCCCCCAGTATACGGCCAGAACCATGGACCCGGTGCTTGTGGTTCGGACTGTCTCCAACCAGCCATAATGTTGTGAGAGTGACATTATGTCTAAGTCCAGCTTTGGTACATTAGAAGCAACTCTGAAACTTAACCTAAGCGTTTTTCGAAGCTACTTTTTGGCTAACTTCTTATAGGAAGGTCTAGGAGCTCTGAAAATGAACGTGCGCGTCTTTCACTCTTCCCGAGGGACTTAGAAGAATTTTGTGATATTTTTTATTAAAATGGTGTATAAGGGTATATATATAAATATATTTTATGCACTGTATATGAGCTGGCGATTTCTAAGTCTGTGGTTCCAGAGGGGGTAACCAGGCTCACTAATAAAGGTCAAGCCACTTGCCTGCCAGAATGCCCTGCTTCAGCACAGACCAGAAAGGCATTGTGATAAGCGTATCCCCGGTATAGTCAGGGGTTAATGGGAGTCGTCCCCGTCCCCCCAGTATACGGCCAGAACCATGGACCCGGTACTTGTGGTTCGGACTGTCTCCAACCAGCCATAATGTTGTGAGAGTGAAATTATGTCTAAGTCCAGCTTTGGTACATTAGAAGCAACTCTGAAACTTAACCTAAGCGTTTTTCGAAGCTACTTTTTGGCTAACTTCTTATAGGAAGGTCTAGGAGCTCTGAAAATGAACGTGCGCGTCTTTCACTCTTCCCGAGAGACTTAGAAGAATTTTGTGATATTTTTTTATTAAAATGGTGTATAAGGGTATATATATAAATATATTTTATGCACTGTATATGAGCTGGCGATTTCTAAGTCTGTGGTTCCGAGAGGGGGTAACCAGGCTCACTAATAAAGGTCAAGCCACTTGGCTGCCAGAATGCCCTGCTTCAGCACAGACCAGAAAGGCATTGTGATAAGCGTATCCCCGGTATAGTCAGGGGTTAATGGGAGTCGTCCCCGTCCCCCCAGTATACGGCCAGAACCATGGACCCGGTACTTGTGGTTCGGACCCTCTCCAACCAGCCATAATGTTGTGAGAGTGAAATTATGTCTAAGTCCAGCTTTGGTACATTAGAAGCAACTCTGAAACTTAACCTAAGCGTTTTTCGAAGCTACTTTTTAGCTAACTTCTTATAGGAAGGTCTAGGAGCTCTGAAAATGAACGTGCGCGTCTTTCACTCTTCCCGAGAGACTTAGAAGAATTTTGTGATATTTTTTATTAAAATGGTGTATAAGGGTATATATATAAATATATTTTATGCACTGTATATGAGCTGGCGATTTCTAAGTCTGTGGTTCCGAGAGGGGGTAACCAGGCTCACTAATAAAGGTCAAGCCACTTGGCTGCCAGAATGCCCTGCTTCAGCACAGACCAGAAAGGCATTGTGATAAGCGTATCCCCGGTATAGTCAGGGGTTAATGGGAGTCGTCCCCGTCCCCCCAGTATACGGCCAGAACCATGGACCCGGTACTTGTGGTTCGGACCCTCTCCAACCAGCCATAATGTTGTGAGAGTGAAATTATGTCTAAGTCCAGCTTTGGTACATTAGAAGCAACTCTGAAACTTAACCTAAGCGTTTTTCGAAGCTACTTTTTAGCTAACTTCTTATAGGAAGGTCTAGGAGCTCTGAAAATGAACGTGCGCGTCTTTCACTCTTCCCGAGAGACTTAGAAGAATTTTGTGATATTTTTTATTAAAATGGTGTATAAGGGTAAATATATAAATATATTTTATGCACTGTATATGAGCTGGCGATTTCTAAGTCTGTGGTTCCGAGAGGGGGTAACCAGGCTCACTAATAAAGGTCAAGCCACTTGGCTGCCAGAATGCCCTGCTTCAGCACAGACCAGAAAGGCATTGTGATAAGCGTATCCCCGGTATAGTCAGGGGTTAATGGGAGTCGTCCCCGTCCCCCCAGTATACGGCCAGAACCATGGACCCGGTACTTGTGGTTCGGACTGTCTCCAACCAGCCATAATGTTGTGAGAGTGACATTATGTCTAAGTCCAGCTTTGGTACATTAGAAGCAACTCTGAAACTAAACCTAAGCGTTTTTCGAAGCTACTTTTTGGCTAACTTCTTATAGGAAGGTCTAGGAGCTCTGAAAATGAACGTGCGCGTCTTTCACTCTTCCCGAGGGACTTAGAAGAATTTTGTGATATTTTTTATTAAAATGGTGTATAAGGGTATATATATAAATATATTTTATGCACTGTATATGAGCTGGCGATTTCTAAGTCTGTGGTTCCGAGAGGGGGTAACCAGGCTCACTAATAAAGGTCAAGCCACTTGGCTGCCAGAATGCCCTGCTTCAGCACAGACCAGAAAGGCATTGTGATAATCGTATCCCCGGTATAGTCAGGGGTTAATGGGAGTCGTCCCCGTCCCCCCAGTATACGGCCAGAACCATGGACCCGGTACTTGTGGTTCGGACTGTCTCCAACCAGCCATAATGTTGTGAGAGTGACATTATGTCTAAGTCCAGCTTTGGTACATTAGAAGCAACTCTGAAACTTAACCTAAGCGTTTTTCGAAGCTACTTTTTGGCTAACTTCTTATAGGAAGGTCTAGGAGCTCTGAAAATGAACGTGCGCGTCTTCCACTCTTCCCGAGAGACTTAGAAGAATTTTGTGATATTTTTTTATTAAAATGATGTATAAGGGTATATATATAAATATATTTTATGCACTGTATATGAGCTGGCGATTTCTAAGTCTGTGGTTCCGAGAAGGGGTAACCAGGCTCACTAATAAAGGTCAAGCCACTTGGCTGCCAGAATGCCCTGCTTCAACACAGACCAGAAAGGCATTGTGATAAGCGTATCCCCGGTATAGTCAGGGGTTAATGGGAGTCGTCCCCGTCCCCCCAGTATACGGCCAGAACCATGGACCCGGTACTTGTGGTTCGGACCCTCTCCAACCAGCCATAATGTTGTGAGAGTGACATTATGTCTAAGTCCAGCTTTGGTACATTAGAAGCAACTCTGAAACTAAACCTAAGCGTTTTTCGAAGCTACTTTTTGGCTAACTTCTTATAGGAAGGTCTAGGAGCTCTGAAAATGAACGTGCGCGTCTTTCACTCTTCCCGAGGGACTTAGAAGAATTTTGTGATATTTTTTATTAAAATGGTGTATAAGGGTATATATATAAATATATTTTATGCACTGTATATGAGCTGGCGATTTCTAAGTCTGTGGTTCCGAGAGGGGGTAACCAGGCTCACTAATAAAGGTCAAGCCACTTGGCTGCCAGAATGCCCTGCTTCAGCACAGACCAGAAAGGCATTGTGATAAGCGTATCCCCGGTATAGTCAGGGGTTAATGGGAGTCGTCCCCGTCCCCCCAGTATACGGCCAGAACCATGGACCCGGTACTTGTGGTTCGGACTGTCTCCAACCAGCCATAATGTTGTGAGAGTGACATTATGTCTAAGTCCAGCTTTGGTACATTAGAAGCAACTCTGAAACTTAACCTAAGCGTTTTTCGAAGCTACTTTTTGGCTAACTTCTTATAGGAAGGTCTAGGAGCTCTGAAAATGAACGTGCGCGTCTTCCACTCTTCCCGAGAGACTTAGAAGAATTTTGTGATATTTTTTTATTAAAATGATGTATAAGGGTATATATATAAATTTATTTTATGCACTGTATATGAGCTGGCGATTTCTAAGTCTGTGGTTCCGAGAAGGGGTAACCAGGCTCACTAATAAAGGTCAAGCCACTTGGCTGCCAGAATGCCCTGCTTCAACACAGACCAGAAAGGCATTGTGATAAGCGTATCCCCGGTATAGTCAGGGGTTAATGGGAGTCGTCCCCGTCCCCCCAGTATACGGCCAGAACCATGGACCCGGTACTTGTGGTTCGGACCCTCTCCAACCAGCCATAATGTTGTGAGAGTGACATTATGTCTAAGTCCAGCTTTGGTACATTAGAAGCAACTCTGAAACTAAACCTAAGCGTTTTTCGAAGCTACTTTTTGGCTAACTTCTTATAGGAAGGTCTAGGAGCTCTGAAAATGAACGTGCGCGTCTTTCACTCTTCCCGAGGGACTTAGAAGAATTTTGTGATATTTTTTATTAAAATGGTGTATAAGGGTATATATATAAATATATTTTATGCACTGTATATGAGCTGGCGATTTCTAAGTCTGTGGTTCCGAGAGGGGGTAACCAGGCTCACTAATAAAGGTCAAGCCACTTGGCTGCCAGAATGCCCTGCTTCAGCACAGACCAGAAAGGCATTGTGATAAGCGTATCCCCGGTATAGTCAGGGGTTAATGGGAGTCGTCCCCGTCCCCCCAGTATACGGCCAGAACCATGGACCCGGTACTTGTGGTTCGGACTGTCTCCAACCAGCCATAATGTTGTGAGAGTGACATTATGTCTAAGTCCAGCTTTGGTACATTAGAAGCAACTCTGAAACTTAACCTAAGCGTTTTTCGAAGCTACTTTTTGGCTAACTTCTTATAGGAAGGTCTAGGAGCTCTGAAAATGAACGTGCGCGTCTTTCACTCTTCCCGAGGGACTTAGAAGAATTTTGTGATATTTTTTATTAAAATGGTGTATAAGGGTATATATATAAATATATTTTATGCACTGTATATGAGCTGGCGATTTCTAAGTCTGTGGTTCCGAGAGGGGGTAACCAGGCTCACTAATAAAGGTCAAGCCACTTGGCTGCCAGAATGCCCTGCTTCAGCACAGACCAGAAAGGCATTGTGATAAGCGTATCCCCGGTATAGTCAGGGGTTAATGGGAGTCGTCCCCGTCCCCCCAGTATACGGCCAGAACCATGGACCCGGTACTTGTGGTTCGGACCCTCTCCAACCAGCCATAATGTTGTGAGAGTGAAATTATGTCTAAGTCCAGCTTTGGTACATTAGAAGCAACTCTGAAACTTAACCTAAGCGTTTTTCGAAGCTACTTTTTGGCTAACTTCTTATAGGAAGGTCTAGGAGCTCTGAAAATGAACGTGCGCGTCTTTCACTCTTCCCGAGAGACTTAGAAGAATTTTGTGATATTTTTTTATTAAAATGGTGTATAAGGGTATATATATAAATATATTTTATGCACTGTATATGAGCTGGCGATTTCTAAGTCTGTGGTTCCGAGAGGGGGTAACCAGGCTCACTAATAAAGGTCAAGCCACTTGGCTGCCAGAATGCCCTGCTTCAGCACAGACCAGAAAGGCATTGTGATAAGCGTATCCCCGGTATAGTCAGGGGTTAATGGGAGTCGTCCCCGTCCCCCCAGTATACGGCCAGAAACATGGACCCGGTACTTGTGGTTCGGACCCTCTCCAACCAGCCATAATGTTGTGAGAGTGAAATTATGTCTAAGTCCAGCTTTGGTACATTAGAAGCAACTCTGAAACTTAACCTAAGCGTTTTTCGAAGCTACTTTTTAGCTAACTTCTTATAGGAAGGTCTAGGAGCTCTGAAAATGAACGTGCGCGTCTTTCACTCTTCCCGAGAGACTTAGAAGAATTTTGTGATATTTTTTATTAAAATGGTGTATAAGGGTATATATATAAATATATTTTATGCACTGTATATGAGCTGGCGATTTCTAAGTCTGTGGTTCCGAGAGGGGGTAACCAGGCTCACTAATAAAGGTCAAGCCACTTGGCTGCCAGAATGCCCTGCTTCAGCACAGACCAGAAAGGCATTGTGATAAGCGTATCCCCGGTATAGTCAGGGGTTAATGGGAGTCGTCCCCGTCCCCCCAGTATACGGCCAGAACCATGGACCCGGTACTTGTGGTTCGGACTGTCTCCAACCAGCCATAATGTTGTGAGAGTGACATTATGTCTAAGTCCAGCTTTGGTACATTAGAAGCAACTCTGAAACTTAACCTAAGCGTTTTTCGAAGCTACTTTTTGGCTAACTTCTTATAGGAAGGTCTAGGAGCTCTGAAAATGAACGTGCGCGTCTTTCACTCTTCCCGAGGGACTTAGAAGAATTTTGTGATATTTTTTATTAAAATGGTGTATAAGGGTATATATATAAATATATTTTATGCACTGTATATGAGCTGGCGATTTCTAAGTCTGTGGTTCCAGAGGGGGTAACCAGGCTCACTAATAAAGGTCAAGCCACTTGCCTGCCAGAATGCCCTGCTTCAGCACAGACCAGAAAGGCATTGTGATAAGCGTATCCCCGGTATAGTCAGGGGTTAATGGGAGTCGTCCCCGTCCCCCCAGTATACGGCCAGAACCATGGACCCGGTACTTGTGGTTCGGACTGTCTCCAACCAGCCATAATGTTGTGAGAGTGAAATTATGTCTAAGTCCAGCTTTGGTACATTAGAAGCAACTCTGAAACTTAACCTAAGCGTTTTTCGAAGCTACTTTTTGGCTAACTTCTTATAGGAAGGTCTAGGAGCTCTGAAAATGAACGTGCGCGTCTTCCACTCTTCCCGAGAGACTTAGAAGAATTTTGTGATATTTTTTTATTAAAATGATGTATAAGGGTATATATATAAATATATTTTATGCACTGTATATGAGCTGGCGATTTCTAAGTCTGTGGTTCCGAGAGGGGGTAACCAGGCTCACTAATAAAGGTCAAGCCACTTGGCTGCCAGAATGCCCTGCTTCAGCACAGACCAGAAAGGCATTGTGATAAGCGTATCCCCGGTATAGTCAGGGGTTAATGGGAGTCGTCCCCGTCCCCCCAGTATACGGCCAGAACCATGGACCCGGTACTTGTGGTTCGGACCCTCTCCAACCAGCCATAATGTTGTGAGAGTGAAATTATGTCTAAGTACAGCTTTGGTACATTAGAAGCAACTCTGAAACTTAACCTAAGCGTTTTTCGAAGCTACTTTTTAGCTAACTTCTTATAGGAAGGTCTAGGAGCTCTGAAAATGAACGTGCGCGTCTTTCACTCTTCCCGAGAGACTTAGAAGAATTTTGTGATATTTTTTATTAAAATGGTGTATAAGGGTATATATATAAATATATTTTATGCACTGTATATGAGCTGGCGATTTCTAAGTCTGTGGTTCCGAGAGGGGGTAACCAGGCTCACTAATAAAGGTCAAGCCACTTGGCTGCCAGAATGCCCTGCTTCAGCACAGACCAGAAAGGCATTGTGATAAGCGTATCCCCGGTATAGTCAGGGGTTAATGGGAGTCGTCCCCGTCCCCCCAGTATACGGCCAGAACCATGGACCCGGTACTTGTGGTTCGGACTGTCTCCAACCAGCCATAATGTTGTGAGAGTGACATTATGTCTAAGTCCAGCTTTGGTACATTAGAAGCAACTCTGAAACTAAACCTAAGCGTTTTTCGAAGCTACTTTTTGGCTAACTTCTTATAGGAAGGTCTAGGAGCTCTGAAAATGAACGTGCGCGTCTTTCACTCTTCCCGAGGGACTTAGAAGAATTTTGTGATATTTTTTATTAAAATGGTGTATAAGGGTATATATATAAATATATTTTATGCACTGTATATGAGCTGGCGATTTCTAAGTCTGTGGTTCCGAGAGGGGGTAACCAGGCTCACTAATAAAGGTCAAGCCACTTGGCTGCCAGAATGCCCTGCTTCAGCACAGACCAGAAAGGCATTGTGATAAGCGTATCCCCGGTATAGTCAGGGGTTAATGGGAGTCGTCCCCGTCCCCCCAGTATACGGCCAGAACCATGGACCCGGTACTTGTGGTTCGGACCCTCTCCAACCAGCCATAATGTTGTGAGAGTGAAATTATGTCTAAGTCCAGCTTTGGTACATTAGAAGCAACTCTGAAACTTAACCTAAGCGTTTTTCGAAGCTACTTTTTGGCTAACTTCTTATAGGAAGGTCTAGGAGCTCTGAAAATGAACGTGCGCGTCTTTCACTCTTCCCGAGAGACTTAGAAGAATTTTGTGATATTTTTTTATTAAAATGGTGTATAAGGGTATATATATAAATATATTTTATGCACTGTATATGAGCTGGCGATTTCTAAGTCTGTGGTTCCGAGAGGGGGTAACCAGGCTCACTAATAAAGGTCAAGCCACTTGGCTGCCAGAATGCCCTGCTTCAGCACAGACCAGAAAGGCATTGTGATAAGCGTATCCCCGGTATAGTCAGGGGTTAATGGGAGTCGTCCCCGTCCCCCCAGTATACGGCCAGAACCATGGACCCGGTACTTGTGGTTCGGACTGTCTCCAACCAGCCATAATGTTGTGAGAGTGACATTATGTCTAAGTCCAGCTTTGGTACATTAGAAGCAACTCTGAAACTTAACCTAAGCGTTTTTCGAAGCTACTTTTTGGCTAACTTCTTATAGGAAGGTCTAGGAGCTCTAAAAATGAACGTGCGCGTCTTTCACTCTTCCCGAGGGACTTAGAAGAATTTTGTGATATTTTTTATTAAAATTGTGTTTAAGGGTATATATATAAATATATTTTATGCACTGTATATGAGCTGGCGATTTCTAAGTCTGTGGTTCCAGAGGGGGTAACCAGGCTCACTAATAAAGGTCAAGCCACTTGCCTGCCAGAATGCCCTGCTTCAGCACAGACCAGAAAGGCATTGTGATAAGCGTATCCCCGGTATAGTCAGGGGTTAATGGGAGTCGTCCCCGTCCCCCCAGTATACGGCCAGAACCATGGACCCGGTACTTGTGGTTCGGACCCTCTCCAACCAGCCATAATGTTGTGAGAGTGAAATTATGTCTAAGTCCAGCTTTGGTACATTAGAAGCAACTCTGAAACTTAACCTAAGCGTTTTTCGAAGCTACTTTTTGGCTAACTTCTTATAGGAAGGTCTAGGAGCTCTGAAAATGAACGTGCGCGTCTTTCACTCTTCCCGAGAGACTTAGAAGAATTTTGTGATATTTTTTTATTCAAATGGTGTATAAGGGTATATATATAAATATATTTTATGCACTGTATATGAGCTGGCGATTTCTAAGTCTGTGGTTCCGAGAGGGGGTAACCAGGCTCACTAATAAAGGTCAAGCCACTTGGCTGCCAGAATGCCCTGCTTCAGCACAGACCAGAAAGGCATTGTGATAAGCGTATCCCCGGTATAGTCAGGGGTTAATGGGAGTCGTCCCCGTCCCCCCAGTATACGGCCAGAACCATGGACCCGGTACTTGTGGTTCGGACTGTCTCCAACCAGCCATAATGTTGTGAGAGTGACATTATGTCTAAGTCCAGCTTTGGTACATTAGAAGCAACTCTGAAACTTAACCTAAGCGTTTTTCGAAGCTACTTTTTGGCTAACTTCTTATAGGAAGGTCTAGGAGATCTGAAAATGAACGTGCGCGTCTTTCACTCTTCCCGAGGGACTTAGAAGAATTTTGTGATATTTTTTATTAAAATGGTGTATAAGGGTATATATATAAATATATTTTATGCACTGTATATGAGCTGGCGATTTCTAAGTCTGTGGTTCCAGAGGGGGTAACCAGGCTCACTAATAAAGGTCAAGCCACTTGCCTGCCAGAATGCCCTGCTTCAGCACAGACCAGAAAGGCACTGTGATAAGCGTATCCCCGGTATAGTCAGGGGTTAATGGGAGTCGTCCCCGTCCCCCCAGTATACGGCCAGAACCATGGACCCGGTACTTGTGGTTCGTACTGTCTCCAACCAGCCATAATGTTGTGAGAGTGAAATTATGTCTAAGTCCAGCTTTGGTACATTAGAAGCAACTCTGAAACTTAACCTAAGCGTTTTTCGAAGCTACTTTTTGGCTAACTTCTTATAGGAAGGTCTAGGAGCTCTGAAAATGAACGTGCGCGTCTTTCACTCTTCCCGAGAGACTTAGAAGAATTTTGTGATATTTTTTTATTAAAATGGTGTATAAGGGTATATATATATAAATATATTTTATGCACTGTATATGAGCTGGCGATTTCTAAGTCTGTGGTTCCGAGAGGGGGTAACCAGGCTCACTAATAAAGGTCAAGCCACTTGCCTGCCAGAATGCCCTGCTTCAGCACAGACCAGAAAGGCATTGTGATAAGCATATCCCCGGTATAGTCAGGGGTTAATGGGAGTCGTCCCCGTCCCCCCAGTATACGGCCAGAACCATGGACCCGGTACTTGTGGTTCGGACTGTCTCCAACCAGCCATAATGTTGTGAGAGTGACATTATGTCTAAGTCCAGCTTTGGTACATTAGAAGCAACTCTGAAACTTAACCTAAGCGTTTTTCGAAGCTACTTTTTGGCTAACTTCTTATAGGAAGGTCTAGGAGCTCTGAAAATGAACGTGCGCGTCTTTCACTCTTCCCGAGGGACTTAGAAGAATTTTGTGATATTTTTAATTAAAATGGTGTATAAGGGTATATATATAAATATATTTTATGCACTGTATATGAGCTGGCGATTTCTAAGTCTGTGGTTCCGAGAGGGGGTAACCAGGCTCACTAATAAAGGTCAAGCCACTTGGCTGCCAGAATGCCCTGCTTCAGCACAGACCAGAAAGGCATTGTGATAAGCGTATCCCCGGTATAGTCAGGGGTTAATGGGAGTCGTCCCCGTCCCCCCAGTATACGGCCAGAACCATGGACCCGGTACTTGTGGTTCGGACTGTCTCCAACCAGCCATAATGTTGTGAGAGTGAAATTATGTCTAAGTCCAGCTTTGGTACATTAGAAGCAACTCTGAAACTTAACCTAAGCGTTTTTCGAAGCTACTTTTTGGCTAACTTCTTATAGGAAGGTCTAGGAGCTCTGAAAATGAACGTGCGCGTCTTTCACTCTTCCCGAGAGACTTAGAAGAATTTTGTGATATTTTTTTATTAAAATGGTGTATAAGGGTATATATATAAATATATTTTATGCACTGTATATGAGCTGGCGATTTCTAAGTCTGTGGTTCCGAGAGGGGGTAACCAGGCTCACTAATAAAGGTCAAGCCACTTGGCTGCCAGAATGCCCTGCTTCAGCACAGACCAGAAAGGCATTGTGATAAGCGTATCCCCGGTATAGTCAGGGGTTAATGGGAGTCGTCCCCGTCCCCCCAGTATACGGCCAGAACCATGGACCCGGTACTTGTGGTTCGGACTGTCTCCAACCAGCCATAATGTTGTGAGAGTGACATTATGTCTAAGTCCAGCTTTGGTACATTAGAAGCAACTCTGAAACTTAACCTAAGCGTTTTTCGAAGCTACTTTTTGGCTAACTTCTTATAGGAAGGTCTAGGAGCTCTGAAAATGAACGTGCGCGTCTTTCACTCTTCCCGAGGGACTTAGAAGAATTTTGTGATATTTTTTATTAAAATTGTGTATAAGGGTATATATATAAATATATTTTATGCACTGTATATGAGCTGGCGATTTCTAAGTCTGTGGTTCCAGAGGGGGTAACCAGGCTCACTAATAAAGGTCAAGCCACTTGGCTGCCAGAATGCCCTGCTTCAGCACAGACCAGAAAGGCATTGTGATAAGCGTATCCCCGGTATAGTCAGGGGTTAATGGGAGTCGTCCCCGTCCCCCCAGTATACGGCCAGAACCATGGACCCGGTACTTGTGGTTCGGACTGTCTCCAACCAGCCATAATGTTGTGAGAGTGAAATTATGTCTAAGTCCAGCTTTGGTACATTAGAAGCAACTCTGAAACTTAACCTAAGCGTTTTTCGAAGCTACTTTTTGGCTAACTTCTTATAGGAAGGTCTAGGAGCTCTGAAAATGAACGTGCGCGTCTTTCACTCTTCCCGAGAGACTTAGAAGAATTTTGTGATATTTTTTTATTAAAATGGTGTATAAGGGTATATATATAAATATATTTTATGCACTGTATATGAGCTGGCGATTTCTAAGTCTGTGGTTCCGAGAGGGGGTAACCAGGCTCACTAATAAAGGTCAAGCCACTTGCCTGCCAGAATGCCCTGCTTCAGCACAGACCAGAAAGGCATTGTGATAAGCATATCCCCGGTATAGTCAGGGGTTAATGGGAGTCGTCCCCGTCCCCCCAGTATACGGCCAGAACCATGGACCCGGTACTTGTGGTTCGGACTGTCTCCAACCAGCCATAATGTTGTGAGAGTGACATTATGTCTAAGTCCAGCTTTGGTACATTAGAAGCAACTCTGAAACTTAACCTAAGCGTTTTTCGAAGCTACTTTTTGGCTAACTTCTTATAGGAAGGTCTAGGAGCTCTGAAAATGAACGTGCGCGTCTTTCACTCTTCCCGAGGGACTTAGAAGAATTTTGTGATATTTTTAATTAAAATGGTGTATAAGGGTATATATATAAATATATTTTATGCACTGTATATGAGCTGGCGATTTCTAAGTCTGTGGTTCCGAGAGGGGGTAACCAGGCTCACTAATAAAGGTCAAGCCACTTGGCTGCCAGAATGCCCTGCTTCAGCACAGACCAGAAAGGCATTGTGATAAGCGTATCCCCGGTATAGTCAGGGGTTAATGGGAGTCGTCCCCGTCCCCCCAGTATACGGCCAGAACCATGGACCCGGTACTTGTGGTTCGGACTGTCTCCAACCAGCCATAATGTTGTGAGAGTGAAATTATGTCTAATCCAGCTTTGGTACATTAGAAGCAACTCTGAAACTTAACCTAAGCGTTTTTCGAAGCTACTTTTTGGCTAACTTCTTATAGGAAGGTCTAGGAGCTCTGAAAATGAACGTGCGCGTCTTTCACTCTTCCCGAGAGACTTAGAAGAATTTTGTGATATTTTTTTATTAAAATGGTGTATAAGGGTATATATATAAATATATTTTATGCACTGTATATGAGCTGGCGATTTCTAAGTCTGTGGTTCCAGAGGGGGTAACCAGGCTCACTAATAAAGGTCAAGCCACTTGCCTGCCAGAATGCCCTGCTTCAGCACAGACCAGAAAGGCATTGTGATAAGCGTATCCCCGGTATAGTCAGGGGTTAATGGGAGTCGCCCCCGTCCCCCCAGTATACGGCCAGAACCATGGACCCGGTACTTGTGGTTCGGACTGTCTCCAACCAGCCATAATGTTGTGAGAGTGAAATTATGTCTAAGTCCAGCTTTGGTACATTAGAAGCAACTCTGAAACTTAACCTAAGCGTTTTTCGAAGCTACTTTTTGGCTAACTTCTTATAGGAAGGTCTAGGAGCTCTGAAAATGAACGTGCGCGTCTTTCACTCTTCCAGAGAGACTTAGAAGAATTTTGTGATATTTTTTTATTAAAATGGTGTATAAGGGTATATATATAAATATATTTTATGCACTGTATATGAGCTGGCGATTTCTAAGTCTGTGGTTCCGAGAGGGGGTAACCAGGCTCACTAATAAAGGTCAAGCCACTTGCCTGCCAGAATGCCCTGCTTCAGCACAGACCAGAAAGGCATTGTGATAAGCATATCCCCGGTATAGTCAGGGGTTAATGGGAGTCGTCCCCGTCCCCCCAGTATACGGCCAGAACCATGGACCCGGCACTTGTGGTTCGGACTGTCTCCAACCAGCCATAATGTTGTGAGAGTGACATTATGTCTAAGTCCAGCTTTGGTACATTAGAAGCAACTCTGAAACTTAACCTAAGCGTTTTTCGAAGCTACTTTTTGGCTAACTTCTTATAGGAAGGTCTAGGAGCTCTGAAAATGAACGTGCGCGTCTTTCACTCTTCCCGAGAGACTTAGAAGAATTTTGTGATATTTTTTTATTAAAATGGTGTATAAGGGTATATATATAAATATATTTTATGCACTGTATATGAGCTGGCGATTTCTAAGTCTGTGGTTCCGAGAGGGGGTAACCAGGCTCACTAATAAAGGTCAAGCCACTTGCCTGCCAGAATGCCCTGCTTCAGCACAGACCAGAAAGGCATTGTGATAAGCATATCCCCGGTATAGTCAGGGGTTAATGGGAGTCGTCCCCGTCCCCCCAGTATACGGCCAGAACCATGGACCCGGTACTTGTGGTTCGGACTGTCTCCAACCAGCCATAATGTTGTGAGAGTGACATTATGTCTAAGTCCAGCTTTGGTACATTAGAAGCAACTCTGAAACTTAACCTAAGCGTTTTTCGAAGCTACTTTTTGGCTAACTTCTTATAGGAAGGTCTAGGAGCTCTGAAAATGAACGTGCGCGTCTTTCACTCTTCCCGAGGGACTTAGAAGAATTTTGTGATATTTTTAATTAAAATGGTGTATAAGGGTATATATATAAATATATTTTATGCACTGTATATGAGCTGGCGATTTCTAAGTCTGTGGTTCCGAGAGGGGGTAACCAGGCTCACTAATAAAGGTCAAGCCACTTGGCTGCCAGAATGCCCTGCTTCAGCACAGACCAGAAAGGCATTGTGATAAGCGTATCCCCGGTATAGTCAGGGGTTAATGGGAGTCGTCCCCGTCCCCCCAGTATACGGCCAGAACCATGGACCCGGTACTTGTGGTTCGGACTGTCTCCAACCAGCCATAATGTTGTGAGAGTGAAATTATGTCTAATCCAGCTTTGGTACATTAGAAGCAACTCTGAAACTTAACCTAAGCGTTTTTCGAAGCTACTTTTTGGCTAACTTCTTATAGGAAGGTCTAGGAGCTCTGAAAATGAACGTGCGCGTCTTTCACTCTTCCCGAGAGACTTAGAAGAATTTTGTGATATTTTTTTATTAAAATGGTGTATAAGGGTATATATATAAATATATTTTATGCACTGTATATGAGCTGGCGATTTCTAAGTCTGTGGTTCCGAGAGGGGGTAACCAGGCTCACTAATAAAGGTCAAGCCACTTGGCTGCCAGAATGCCCTGCTTCAGCACAGACCAGAAAGGCATTGTGATAAGCGTATCCCCGGTATAGTCAGGGGTTAATGGGAGTCGTCCCCGTCCCCCCAGTATACGGCCAGAACCATGGACCCGGTACTTGTGGTTCGGACTGTCTCCAACCAGCCATAATGTTGTGAGAGTGAAATTATGTCTAAGTCCAGCTTTGGTACATTAGAAGCAACTCTGAAACTTAACCTAAGCGTTTTTCGAAGCTACTTTTTGGCTAACTTCTTATAGGAAGGTCTAGGAGCTCTGAAAATGAACGTGCGCGTCTTTCACTCTTCCCGAGAGACTTAGAAGAATTTTGTGATATTTTTTTATTAAAATGGTGTATAAGGGTATATATATAAATATATTTTATGCACTGTATATGAGCTGGCGATTTCTAAGTCTGTGGTTCCGAGAGGGGGTAACCAGGCTCACTAATAAAGGTCAAGCCACTTGCCTGCCAGAATGCCCTGCTTCAGCACAGACCAGAAAGGCATTGTGATAAGCATATCCCCGGTATAGTCAGGGGTTAATGGGAGTCGTCCCCGTCCCCCCAGTATACGGCCAGAACCATGGACCCGGCACTTGTGGTTCGGACTGTCTCCAACCAGCCATAATGTTGTGAGAGTGACATTATGTCTAAGTCCAGCTTTGGTACATTAGAAGCAACTCTGAAACTTAACCTAAGCGTTTTTCGAAGCTACTTTTTGGCTAACTTCTTATAGGAAGGTCTAGGAGCTCTGAAAATGAACGTGCGCGTCTTTCACTCTTCCCGAGGGACTTAGAAGAATTTTGTGATATTTTTAATTAAAATGGTGTATAAGGGTATATATATAAATATATTTTATGCACTGTATATGAGCTGGCGATTTCTAAGTCTGTGGTTCCGAGAGGGGGTAACCAGGCTCACTAATAAAGGTCAAGCCACTTGGCTGCCAGAATGCCCTGCTTCAGCACAGACCAGAAAGGCATTGTGATAAGCGTATCCCCGGTATAGTCAGGGGTTAATGGGAGTCGTCCCCGTCCCCCCAGTATACGGCCAGAACCATGGACCCGGTACTTGTGGTTCGGACTGTCTCCAACCAGCCATAATGTTGTGAGAGTGAAATTATGTCTAAGTCCAGCTTTGGTACATTAGAAGCAACTCTGAAACTTAACCTAAGCGTTTTTCGAAGCTACTTTTTGGCTAACTTCTTATAGGAAGGTCTAGGAGCTCTGAAAATGAACGTGCGCGTCTTTCACTCTTCCCGAGAGACTTAGAAGAATTTTGTGATATTTTTTTATTAAAATGGTGTATAAGGGTATATATATAAATATATTTTATGCACTGTATATGAGCTGGCGATTTCTAAGTCTGTGGTTCCGAGAGGGGGTAACCAGGCTCACTAATAAAGGTCAAGCCACTTGGCTGCCAGAATGCCCTGCTTCAGCACAGACCAGAAAGGCATTGTGATAAGCGTATCCCCGGTATAGTCAGGGGTTAATGGGAGTCGTCCCCGTCCCCCCAGTATACGGCCAGAACCATGGACCCGGTACTTGTGGTTCGGACTGTCTCCAACCAGCCATAATGTTGTGAGAGTGACATTATGTCTAAGTCCAGCTTTGGTACATTAGAAGCAACTCTGAAACTTAACCTAAGCGTTTTTCGAAGATACTTTTTGGCTACTGTAACTTCTTATAGGAAGGTCTAGGAGCTCTGAAAATGAACGTGCGCGTCTTTCACTCTTCCCGAGGGACTTAGAAGAATTTTGTGATATTTTTTATTAAAATGGTGTATAAGGGTATATATATAAATATATTTTATGCACTGTATATGAGCTGGCGATTTCTAAGTCTGTGGTTCCAGAGGGGGTAACCAGGCTCACTAATAAAGGTCAAGCCACTTGCCTGCCAGAATGCCCTGCTTCAGCACAGACCAGAAAGGCATTGTGATAAGCGTATCCCCGGTATAGTCAGGGGTTAATGGGAGTCGCCCCCGTCCCCCCAGTATACGGCCAGAACCATGGACCCGGTACTTGTGGTTCGGACTGTCTCCAACCAGCCATAATGTTGTGAGAGTGAAATTATGTCTAAGTCCAGCTTTGGTACATTAGAAGCAACTCTGAAACTTAACCTAAGCGTTTTTCGAAGCTACTTGTTGGCTAACTTCTTATAGGAAGGTCTAGGAGCTCTGAAAATGAACGTGCGCGTCTTTCACTCTTCCCGAGGGACTTAGAAGAATTTTGTGATATTTTTAATTAAAATGGTGTATAAGGGTATATATATAAATATATTTTATGCACTGTATATGAGCTGGCGATTTCTAAGTCTGTGGTTCCAGAGGGGGTAACCAGGCTCACTAATAAAGGTCAAGCCACTTGCCTGCCAGAATGCCCTGCTTCAGCACAGACCAGAAAGGCATTGTGATAAGCGTATCCCCGGTATAGTCAGGGGTTAATGGGAGTCGTCCCCGTCCCCCCAGTATACGGCCAGAACCATGGACCCGGTACTTGTGGTTCGGACTTTCTCCAACCAGCCATAATGTTGTGAGAGTGAAATTATGTCTAAGTCCAGCTTTGGTACATTAGAAGCAACTCTGAAACTTAACCTAAGCGTTTTTCGAAGCTACTTTTTGGCTAACTTCTTATAGGAAGGTCTAGGAGCTCTGAAAATGAACGTGCGCGTCTTTCACTCTTCCCGAGGGACTTAGAAGAATTTTGTGATATTTTTTATTAAAATGGTGTATAAGGGTATATATATAAATATATTTTATGCACTGTATATGAGCTGGCGATTTCTAAGTCTGTGGTTCCAGAGGGGGTAACCAGGCTCACTAATAAAGGTCAAGCCACTTGCCTGCCAGAATGCCCTGCTTCAGCACAGACCAGAAAGGCATTGTGATAAGCGTATCCCCGGTATAGTCAGGGGTTAATGGGAGTCGTCCCCGTCCCCCCAGTATACGGCCAGAACCATGGACCCGGTACTTGTGGTTCGGACCCTCTCCAACCAGCCATAATGTTGTGAGAGTGAAATTATGTCTAAGTCCAGCTTTGGTACATTAGAAGCAACTCTGAAACTTAACCTAAGCGTTTTTCGAAGCTACTTTTTGGCTAACTTCTTATAGGAAGGTCTAGGAGCTCTGAAAATGAACATGCGCGTCTTTCACTCTTCCCGAGAGACTTAGAAGAATTTTGTGATATTTTTTTATTAAAATGGTGTATAAGGGTATATATATAAATATATTTTATGCACTGTATATGAGCTGGCGATTTCTAAGTCTGTGGTTCCGAGAGGGGGTAACCAGGCTCACTAATAAAGGTCAAGCCACTTGCCTGCCAGAATGCCCTGCTTCAGCACAGACCAGAAAGGCATTGTGATAAGCATATCCCCGGTATAGTCAGGGGTTAATGGGAGTCGTCCCCGTCCCCCCAGTATACGGCCAGAACCATGGACCCGGTACTTGTGGTTCGGACTGTCTCCAACCAGCCATAATGTTGTGAGAGTGACATTATGTCTAAGTCCAGCTTTGGTACATTAGAAGCAACTCTGAAACTTAACCTAAGCGTTTTTCGAAGCTACTTTTTGGCTAACTTCTTATAGGAAGGTCTAGGAGCTCTGAAAATGAACGTGCGCGTCTTTCACTCTTCCCGAGGGACTTAGAAGAATTTTGTGATATTTTTAATTAAAATGGTGTATAAGGGTATATATATAAATATATTTTATGCACTGTATATGAGCTGGCGATTTCTAAGTCTGTGGTTCCAGAGGGGGTAACCAGGCTCACTAATAAAGGTCAAGCCACTTGCCTGCCAGAATGCCCTGCTTCAGCACAGACCAGAAAGGCATTGTGATAAGCGTATCCCCGGTATAGTCAGGGGTTAATGGGAGTCGTCCCCGTCCCCCCAGTATACGGCCAGAACCATGGACCCGGTACTTGTGGTTCGGACTTTCTCCAACCAGCCATAATGTTGTGAGAGTGAAATTATGTCTAAGTCCAGCTTTGGTACATTAGAAGCAACTCTGAAACTTAACCTAAGCGTTTTTCGAAGCTACTTTTTGGCTAACTTCTTATAGGAAGGTCTAGGAGCTCTGAAAATGAACGTGCGCGTCTTTCACTCTTCCCGAGGGACTTAGAAGAATTTTGTGATATTTTTTATTAAAATGGTGTATAAGGGTATATATATAAATATATTTTATGCACTGTATATGAGCTGGCGATTTCTAAGTCTGTGGTTCCAGAGGGGGTAACCAGGCTCACTAATAAAGGTCAAGCCACTTGCCTGCCAGAATGCCCTGCTTCAGCACAGACCAGAAAGGCATTGTGATAAGCGTATCCCCGGTATAGTCAGGGGTTAATGGGAGTCGTCCCCGTCCCCCCAGTATACGGCCAGAACCATGGACCCGGTACTTGTGGTTCGGACCCTCTCCAACCAGCCATAATGTTGTGAGAGTGAAATTATGTCTAAGTCCAGCTTTGGTACATTAGAAGCAACTCTGAAACTTAACCTAAGCGTTTTTCGAAGCTACTTTTTGGCTAACTTCTTATAGGAAGGTCTAGGAGCTCTGAAAATGAACATGCGCGTCTTTCACTCTTCCCGAGAGACTTAGAAGAATTTTGTGATATTTTTTTATTAAAATGGTGTATAAGGGTATATATATAAATATATTTTATGCACTGTATATGAGCTGGCGATTTCTAAGTCTGTGGTTCCGAGAGGGGGTAACCAGGCTCACTAATAAAGGTCAAGCCACTTGCCTGCCAGAATGCCCTGCTTCAGCACAGACCAGAAAGGCATTGTGATAAGCATATCCCCGGTATAGTCAGGGGTTAATGGGAGTCGTCCCCGTCCCCCCAGTATACGGCCAGAACCATGGACCCGGTACTTGTGGTTCGGACTGTCTCCAACCAGCCATAATGTTGTGAGAGTGACATTATGTCTAAGTCCAGCTTTGGTACATTAGAAGCAACTCTGAAACTTAACCTAAGCGTTTTTCGAAGCTACTTTTTGGCTAACTTCTTATAGGAAGGTCTAGGAGCTCTGAAAATGAACGTGCGCGTCTTTCACTCTTCCCGAGGGACTTAGAAGAATTTTGTGATATTTTTAATTAAAATGGTGTATAAGGGTATATATATAAATATATTTTATGCACTGTATATGAGCTGGCGATTTCTAAGTCTGTGGTTCCGAGAGGGGGTAACCAGGCTCACTAATAAAGGTCAAGCCACTTGGCTGCCAGAATGCCCTGCTTCAGCACAGTCCAGAAAGGCATTGTGATAAGCGTATCCCCGGTATAGTCAGGGGTTAATGGGAGTCGTCCCCGTCCCCCCAGTATACGGCCAGAACCATGGACCCGGTACTTGTGGTTCGGACTGTCTCCAACCAGCCATAATGTTGTGAGAGTGAAATTATGTCTAAGTCCAGCTTTGGTACATTAGAAGCAACTCTGAAACTTAACCTAAGCGTTTTTCGAAGCTACTTTTTGGCTAACTTCTTATAGGAAGGTCTAGGAGCTCTGAAAATGAACGTGCGCGTCTTTCACTCTTCCCGAGAGACTTAGAAGAATTTTGTGATATTTTTTTATTAAAATGGTGTATAAGGGTATATATATAAATATATTTTATGCACTGTATATGAGCTGGCGATTTCTAAGTCTGTGGTTCCGAGAGGGGGTAACCAGGCTCACTAATAAAGGTCAAGCCACTTGGCTGCCAGAATGCCCTGCTTCAGCACAGACCAGAAAGGCATTGTGATAAGCGTATCCCCGGTATAGTCAGGGGTTAATGGGAGTCGTCCCCGTCCCCCCAGTATACGGCCAGAACCATGGACCCGGTACTTGTGGTTCGGACTGTCTCCAACCAGCCATAATGTTGTGAGAGTGACATTATGTCTAAGTCCAGCTTTGGTACATTAGAAGCAACTCTGAAACTTAACCTAAGCGTTTTTCGAAGCTACTTTTTGGCTAACTTCTTATAGGAAGGTCTAGGAGCTCTGAAAATGAACGTGCGCGTCTTTCACTCTTCCCGAGGGACTTAGAAGAATTTTGTGATATTTTTTATTAAAATTGTGTATAAGGGTATATATATAAATATATTTTATGCACTGTATATGAGCTGGCGATTTCTAAGTCTGTGGTTCCAGAGGGGGTAACCAGGCTCACTAATAAAGGTCAAGCCACTTGCCTGCCAGAATGCCCTGCTTCAGCACAGACCAGAAAGGCATTGTGATAAGCGTATCCCCGGTATAGTCAGGGGTTAATGGGAGTCGTCCCCGTCCCCCCAGTATACGGCCAGAACCATGGACCCGGTACTTGTGGTTCGGACCCTCTCCAACCAGCCATAATGTTGTGAGAGTGAAATTATGTCTAAGTCCAGCTTTGGTACATTAGAAGCAACTCTGAAACTTAACCTAAGCGTTTTTCGAAGCTACTTTTTGGCTAACTTCTTATAGGAAGGTCTAGGAGCTCTGAAAATGAACGTGCGCGTCTTTCACTCTTCCCGAGAGACTTAGAAGAATTTTGTGATATTTTTTTATTAAAATGGTGTATAAGGGTATATATATAAATATATTTTATGCACTGTATATGAGCTGGCGATTTCTAAGTCTGTGGTTCCGAGAGGGGGTAACCAGGCTCACTAATAAAGGTCAAGCCACTTGGCTGCCAGAATGCCCTGCTTCAGCACAGACCAGAAAGGCATTGTGATAAGCATATCCCCGGTATAGTCAGGGGTTAATGGGAGTCGTCCCCGTCCCCCCAGTATACGGCCAGAACCATGGACCCGGTACTTGTGGTTCGGACTGTCTCCAACCAGCCATAATGTTGTGAGAGTGACATTATGTCTAAGTCCAGCTTTGGTACATTAGAAGCAACTCTGAAACTTAACCTAAGCGTTTTTCGAAGCTACTTTTTGGCTAACTTCTTATAGGAAGGTCTAGGAGCTCTGAAAATGAACGTGCGCGTCTTTCACTCTTCCCGAGGGACTTAGAAGAATTTTGTGATATTTTTAATTAAAATGGTGTATAAGGGTATATATATAAATATATTTTATGCACTGTATATGAGCTGGCGATTTCTAAGTCTGTGGTTCCGAGAGGGGGTAACCAGGCTCACTAATAAAGGTCAAGCCACTTGGCTGCCAGAATGCCCTGCTTCAGCACAGACCAGAAAGGCATTGTGATAAGCGTATCCCCGGTATAGTCAGGGGTTAATGGGAGTCGTCCCCGTCCCCCCAGTATACGGCCAGAACCATGGACCCGGTACTTGTGGTTCGGACTGTCTCCAACCAGCCATAATGTTGTGAGAGTGAAATTATGTCTAAGTCCAGCTTTGGTACATTAGAAGCAACTCTGAAACTTAACCTAAGCGTTTTTCGAAGCTACTTTTTGGCTAACTTCTTATAGGAAGGTCTAGGAGCTCTGAAAATGAACGTGCGCGTCTTTCACTCTTCCCGAGAGACTTAGAAGAATTTTGTGATATTTTTTTATTAAAATGGTGTATAAGGGTATATATATAAATATATTTTATGCACTGTATATGAGCTGGCGATTTCTAAGTCTGTGGTTCCGAGAGGGGGTAACCAGGCTCACTAATAAAGGTCAAGCCACTTGGCTGCCAGAATGCCCTGCTTCAGCACAGACCAGAAAGGCATTGTGATAAGCGTATCCCCGGTATAGTCAGGGGTTAATGGGAGTCGTCCCCGTCCCCCCAGTATACGGCCAGAACCATGGACCCGGTACTTGTGGTTCGGACTGTCTCCAACCAGCCATAATGTTGTGAGAGTGACATTATGTCTAAGTCCAGCTTTGGTACATTAGAAGCAACTCTGAAACTTAACCTAAGCGTTTTTCGAAGCTACTTTTTGGCTAACTTCTTATAGGAAGGTCTAGGAGCTCTGAAAATGAACGTGCGCGTCTTTCACTCTTCCCGAGGGACTTAGAAGAATTTTGTGATATTTTTTATTAAAATGGTGTATAAGGGTATATATATAAATATATTTTATGCACTGTATATGAGCTGGCGATTTCTAAGTCTGTGGTTCCAGAGGGGGTAACCAGGCTCACTAATAAAGGTCAAGCCACTTGCCTGCCAGAATGCCCTGCTTCAGCACAGACCAGAAAGGCATTGTGATAAGCGTATCCCCGGTATAGTCAGGGGTTAATGGGAGTCGCCCCCGTCCCCCCAGTATACGGCCAGAACCATGGACCCGGTACTTGTGGTTCGGACTGTCTCCAACCAGCCATAATGTTGTGAGAGTGAAATTATGTCTAAGTCCAGCTTTGGTACATTAGAAGCAACTCTGAAACTTAACCTAAGCGTTTTTCGAAGCTACTTTTTGGCTAACTTCTTATAGGAAGGTCTAGGAGCTCTGAAAATGAACGTGCGCGTCTTTCACTCTTCCCGAGGGACTTAGAAGAATTTTGTGATATTTTTTATTAAAATGGTGTATAAGGGTATATATATAAATATATTTTATGCACTGTATATGAGCTGGCGATTTCTAAGTCTGTGGTTCTGAGAGGGGGTAACCAGGCTCACTAATAAAGGTCAAGCCACTTGGCTGCCAGAATGCCCTGCTTCAGCACAGACCAGAAAGGCATTGTGATAAGCGTATCCCCGGTATAGTCAGGGGTTAATGGGAGTCGTCCCCGTCCCCCCAGTATACGGCCAGAACCATGGACCCGGTACTTGTGGTTCGGACTGTCTCCAACCAGCCATAATGTTGTGAGAGTGAAATTATGTCTAAGTCCAGCTTTGGTACATTAGAAGCAACTCTGAAACTTAACCTAAGCGTTTTTCGAAGCTACTTTTTGGCTAACTTCTTATAGGAAGGTCTAGGAGCTCTGAAAATGAACGTGCGCGTCTTTCACTCTTCCCGAGAGACTTAGAAGAATTTTGTGATATTTTTTTATTAAAATGGTGTATAAGGGTATATATATAAATATATTTTATGCACTGTATATGAGCTGGCGATTTCTAAGTCTGTGGTTCCGAGAGGGGGTAACCAGGCTCACTAATAAAGGTCAAGCCACTTGGCTGCCAGAATGCCCTGCTTCAGCACAGACCAGAAAGGCATTGTGATAAGCGTATCCCCGGTATAGTCAGGGGTTAATGGGAGTCGTCCCCGTCCCCCCAGTATACGGCCAGAACCATGGACCCGGTACTTGTGGTTCGGACTGTCTCCAACCAGCCATAATGTTGTGAGAGTGACATTATGTCTAAGTCCAGCTTTGGTACATTAGAAGCAACTCTGAAACTTAACCTAAGCGTTTTTCGAAGCTACTTTTTGGCTAACTTCTTATAGGAAGGTCTAGGAGCTCTGAAAATGAACGTGCGCGTCTTTCACTCTTCCCGAGGGACTTAGAAGAATTTTGTGATATTTTTTATTAAAATGGTGTATAAGGGTATATATATAAATATATTTTATGCACTGTATATGAGCTGGCGATTTCTAAGTCTGTGGTTCCAGAGGGGGTAACCAGGCTCACTAATAAAGGTCAAGCCACTTGCCTGCCAGAATGCCCTGCTTCAGCACAGACCAGAAAGGCATTGTGATAAGCGTATCCCCGGTATAGTCAGGGGTTAATGGGAGTCGCCCCCGTCCCCCCAGTATACGGCCAGAACCATGGACCCGGCACTTGTGGTTCGGACCCTCTCCAACCAGCCATAATGTTGTGAGAGTGAAATTATGTCTAAGTCCAGCTTTGGTACATTAGAAGCAACTCTGAAACTTAACCTAAGCGTTTTTCGAAGCTACTTTTTGGCTAACTTCTTATAGGAAGGTCTAGGAGCTCTGAAAATGAACGTGCGCGTCTTTCACTCTTCCCGAGGGACTTAGAAGAATTTTGTGATATTTTTTATTAAAATGGTGTATAAGGGTATATATATAAATATATTTTATGCACTGTATATGAGCTGGCGATTTCTAAGTCTGTGGTTCCGAGAGGGGGTAACCAGGCTCACTAATAAAGGTCAAGCCACTTGGCTGCCAGAATGCCCTGCTTCAGCACAGACCAGAAAGGCATTGTGATAAGCGTATCCCCGGTATAGTCAGGGGTTAATGGGAGTCGTCCCCGTCCCCCCAGTATACGGCCAGAACCATGGACCCGGTACTTGTGGTTCGGACTGTCTCCAACCAGCCATAATGTTGTGAGAGTGAAATTATGTCTAAGTCCAGCTTTGGTACATTAGAAGCAACTCTGAAACTTAACCTAAGCGTTTTTCGAAGCTACTTTTTGGCTAACTTCTTATAGGAAGGTCTAGGAGCTCTGAAAATGAACGTGCGCGTCTTTCACTCTTCCCGAGAGACTTAGAAGAATTTTGTGATATTTTTTTATTAAAATGGTGTATAAGGGTATATATATAAATATATTTTATGCACTGTATATGAGCTGGCGATTTCTAAGTCTGTGGTTCCGAGAGGGGGTAACCAGGCTCACTAATAAAGGTCAAGCCACTTGCCTGCCAGAATGCCCTGCTTCAGCACAGACCAGAAAGGCATTGTGATAAGCATATCCCCGGTATAGTCAGGGGTTAATGGGAGTCGTCCCCGTCCCCCCAGTATACGGCCAGAACCATGGACCCGGTACTTGTGGTTCGGACTGTCTCCAACCAGCCATAATGTTGTGAGAGTGACATTATGTCTAAGTCCAGCTTTGGTACATTAGAAGCAACTCTGAAACTTAACCTAAGCGTTTTTCGAAGCTACTTTTTGGCTAACTTCTTATAGGAAGGTCTAGGAGCTCTGAAAATGAACGTGCGCGTCTTTCACTCTTCCCGAGAGACTTAGAAGAATTTTGTGATATTTTTTTATTCAAATGGTGTATAAGGGTATATATATAAATATATTTTATGCACTGTATATGAGCTGGCGATTTCTAAGTCTGTGGTTCCGAGAGGGGGTAACCAGGCTCACTAATAAAGGTCAAGCCACTTGGCTGCCAGAATGCCCTGCTTCAGCACAGACCAGAAAGGCATTGTGATAAGCGTATCCCCGGTATAGTCAGGGGTTAATGGGAGTCGTCCCCGTCCCCCCAGTATACGGCCAGAACCATGGACCCGGTACTTGTGGTTCGGACTGTCTCCAACCAGCCATAATGTTGTGAGAGTGACATTATGTCTAAGTCCAGCTTTGGTACATTAGAAGCAACTCTGAAACTTAACCTAAGCGTTTTTCGAAGCTACTTTTTGGCTAACTTCTTATAGGAAGGTCTAGGAGCTCTGAAAATGAACGTGCGCGTCTTTCACTCTTCCCGAGGGACTTAGAAGAATTTTGTGATATTTTTTATTAAAATGGTGTATAAGGGTATATATATAAATATATTTTATGCACTGTATATGAGCTGGCGATTTCTAAGTCTGTGGTTCCAGAGGGGGTAACCAGGCTCACTAATAAAGGTCAAGCCACTTGCCTGCCAGAATGCCCTGCTTCAGCACAGACCAGAAAGGCATTGTGATAAGCGTATCCCCGGTATAGTCAGGGGTTAATGGGAGTCGTCCCCGTCCCCCCAGTATACGGCCAGAACCATGGACCCGGCACTTGTGGTTCGGACCCTCTCCAACCAGCCATAATGTTGTGAGAGTGAAATTATGTCTAAGTCCAGCTTTGGTACATTAGAAGCAACTCTGAAACTTAACCTAAGCGTTTTTCGAAGCTACTTTTTGGCTAACTTCTTATAGGAAGGTCTAGGAGCTCTGAAAATGAACGTGCGCGTCTTTCACTCTTCCCGAGGGACTTAGAAGAATTTTGTGATATTTTTTATTAAAATGGTGTATAAGGGTATATATATAAATATATTTTATGCACTGTATATGAGCTGGCGATTTCTAAGTCTGTGGTTCTGAGAGGGGGTAACCAGGCTCACTAATAAAGGTCAAGCCACTTGGCTGCCAGAATGCCCTGCTTCAGCACAGACCAGAAAGGCATTGTGATAAGCGTATCCCCGGTATAGTCAGGGGTTAATGGGAGTCGTCCCCGTCCCCCCAGTATACGGCCAGAACCATGGACCCGGTACTTGTGGTTCGGACTGTCTCCAACCAGCCATAATGTTGTGAGAGTGAAATTATGTCTAAGTCCAGCTTTGGTACATTAGAAGCAACTCTGAAACTTAACCTAAGCGTTTTTCGAAGCTACTTTTTGGCTAACTTCTTATAGGAAGGTCTAGGAGCTCTGAAAATGAACGTGCGCGTCTTTCACTCTTCCCGAGAGACTTAGAAGAATTTTGTGATATTTTTTTATTAAAATGGTGTATAAGGGTATATATATAAATATATTTTATGCACTGTATATGAGCTGGCGATTTCTAAGTCTGTGGTTCCGAGAGGGGGTAACCAGGCTCACTAATAAAGGTCAAGCCACTTGCCTGCCAGAATGCCCTGCTTCAGCACAGACCAGAAAGGCATTGTGATAAGCATATCCCCGGTATAGTCAGGGGTTAATGGGAGTCGTCCCCGTCCCCCCAGTATACGGCCAGAACCATGGACCCGGTACTTGTGGTTCGGACTGTCTCCAACCAGCCATAATGTTGTGAGAGTGACATTATGTCTAAGTCCAGCTTTGGTACATTAGAAGCAACTCTGAAACTTAACCTAAGCGTTTTTCGAAGCTACTTTTTGGCTAACTTCTTATAGGAAGGTCTAGGAGCTCTGAAAATGAACGTGCGCGTCTTTCACTCTTCCCGAGGGACTTAGAAGAATTTTGTGATATTTTTAATTAAAATGGTGTATAAGGGTATATATATAAATATATTTTATGCACTGTATATGAGCTGGCGATTTCTAAGTCTGTGGTTCCGAGAGGGGGTAACCAGGCTCACTAATAAAGGTCAAGCCACTTGGCTGCCAGAATGCCCTGCTTCAGCACAGACCAGAAAGGCATTGTGATAAGCGTATCCCCGGTATAGTCAGGGGTTAATGGGAGTCGTCCCCGTCCCCCCAGTATACGGCCAGAACCATGGACCCGGTACTTGTGGTTCGGACTGTCTCCAACCAGCCATAATGTTGTGAGAGTGACATTATGTCTAAGTCCAGCTTTGGTACATTAGAAGCAACTCTGAAACTTAACCTAAGCGTTTTTCGAAGCTACTTTTTGGCTAACTTCTTATAGGAAGGTCTAGGAGCTCTGAAAATGAACGTGCGCGTCTTTCACTCTTCCCGAGGGACTTAGAAGAATTTTGTGATATTTTTTATTAAAATGGTGTATAAGGGTATATATATAAATATATTTTATGCACTGTATATGAGCTGGCGATTTCTAAGTCTGTGGTTCCAGAGGGGGTAACCAGGCTCACTAATAAAGGTCAAGCCACTTGCCTGCCAGAATGCCCTGCTTCAGCACAGACCAGAAAGGCATTGTGATAAGCGTATCCCCGGTATAGTCAGGGGTTAATGGGAGTCGCCCCCGTCCCCCCAGTATACGGCCAGAACCATGGACCCGGTACTTGTGGTTCGGACTGTCTCCAACCAGCCATAATGTTGTGAGAGTGACATTATGTCTAAGTCCAGCTTTGGTACATTAGAAGCAACTCTGAAACTTAACCTAAGCGTTTTTCGAAGCTACTTTTTGGCTAACTTCTTATAGGAAGGTCTAGGAGCTCTGAAAATGAACGTGCGCGTCTTTCACTCTTCCCGAGGGACTTAGAAGAATTTTGTGATATTTTTTATTAAAATGGTGTATAAGGGTATATATATAAATATATTTTATGCACTGTATATGAGCTGGCGATTTCTAAGTCTGTGGTTCCAGAGGGGGTAACCAGGCTCACTAATAAAGGTCAAGCCACTTGCCTGCCAGAATGCCCTGCTTCAGCACAGACCAGAAAGGCATTGTGATAAGCGTATCCCCGGTATAGTCAGGGGTTAATGGGAGTCGCCCCCGTCCCCCCAGTATACGGCCAGAACCATGGACCCGGTACTTGTGGTTCGGACTGTCTCCAACCAGCCATAATGTTGTGAGAGTGAAATTATGTCTAAGTCCAGCTTTGGTACATTAGAAGCAACTCTGAAACTTAACCTAAGCGTTTTTCGAAGCTACTTTTTGGCTAACTTCTTATAGGAAGGTCTAGGAGCTCTGAAAATGAACGTGCACGTCTTTCACTCTTCCCGAGAGACTTAGAAGAATTTTGTGATATTTTTTTATTAAAATGGTGTATAAGGGTATATATATAAATATATTTTATGCACTGTATATGAGCTGGCGATTTCTAAGTCTGTGGTTCCGAGAGGGGGTAACCAGGCTCACTAATAAAGGTCAAGCCACTTGGCTGCCAGAATGCCCTGCTTCAGCACAGACCAGAAAGGCATTGTGATAAGCGTATCCCCGGTATAGTCAGGGGTTAATGGGAGTCGTCCCCGTCCCCCCAGTATACGGCCAGAACCATGGACCCGGTACTTGTGGTTCGGACTGTCTCCAACCAGCCATAATGTTGTGAGAGTGACATTATGTCTAAGTCCAGCTTTGGTACATTAGAAGCAACTCTGAAACTTAACCTAAGCGTTTTTCGAAGCTACTTTTTGGCTAACTTCTTATAGGAAGGTCTAGGAGCTCTGAAAATGAACGTGCGCGTCTTTCACTCTTCCCGAGGGACTTAGAAGAATTTTGTGATATTTTTTATTAAAATGGTGTATAAGAGTATATATATAAATATATTTTATGCACTGTATATGAGCTGGCGATTTCTAAGTCTGTGGTTCCAGAGGGGGTAACCAGGCTCACTAATAAAGGTCAAGCCACTTGCCTGCCAGAATGCCCTGCTTCAGCACAGACCAGAAAGGCATTGTGATAAGCGTATCCCCGGTATAGTCAGGGGTTAATGGGAGTCGCCCCCGTCCCCCCAGTATACGGCCAGAACCATGGACCCGGTACTTGTGGTTCGGACTGTCTCCAACCAGCCATAATGTTGTGAGAGTGAAATTATGTCTAAGTCCAGCTTTGGTACATTAGAAGCAACTCTGAAACTTAACCTAAGCGTTTTTCGAAGCTACTTTTTGGCTAACTTCTTATAGGAAGGTCTAGGAGCTCTGAAAATGAACGTGCGCGTCTTTCACTCTTCCCGAGAGACTTAGAAGAATTTTGTGATATTTTTTTATTAAAATGGTGTATAAGGGTATATATATAAATATATTTTATGCACTGTATATGAGCTGGCGATTTCTAAGTCTGTGGTTCCGAGAGGGGGTAACCAGGCTCACTAATAAAGGTCAAGCCACTTGGCTGCCAGAATGCCCTGCTTCAGCACAGACCAGAAAGGCATTGTGATAAGCGTATCCCCGGTATAGTCAGGGGTTAATGGGAGTCGTCCCCGTCCCCCCAGTATACGGCCAGAACCATGGACCCGGTACTTGTGGTTCGGACTGTCTCCAACCAGCCATAATGTTGTGAGAGTGACATTATGTCTAAGTCCAGCTTTGGTACATTAGAAGCAACTCTGAAACTTAACCTAAGCGTTTTTCGAAGCTACTTTTTGGCTAACTTCTTATAGGAAGGTCTAGGAGCTCTGAAAATGAACGTGCGCGTCTTTCACTCTTCCCGAGGGACTTAGAAGAATTTTGTGATATTTTTTATTAAAATGGTGTATAAGGGTATATATATAAATATATTTTATGCACTGTATATGAGCTGGCGATTTCTAAGTCTGTGGTTCCAGAGGGGGTAACCAGGCTCACTAATAAAGGTCAAGCCACTTGCCTGCCAGAATGCCCTGCTTCAGCACAGACCAGAAAGGCATTGTGATAAGCGTATCCCCGGTATAGTCAGGGGTTAATGGGAGTCGTCCCCGTCCCCCCAGTATACGGCCAGAACCATGGACCCGGCACTTGTGGTTCGGACCCTCTCCAACCAGCCATAATGTTGTGAGAGTGAAATTATGTCTAAGTCCAGCTTTGGTACATTAGAAGCAACTCTGAAACTTAACCTAAGCGTTTTTCGAAGCTACTTTTTGGCTAACTTCTTATAGGAAGGTCTAGGAGCTCTGAAAATGAACGTGCGCGTCTTTCACTCTTCCCGAGAGACTTAGATGAATTTTGTGATATTTTTTTATTAAAATGGTGTATAAGGGTATATATATAAATATATTTTATGCACTGTATATGAGCTGGCGATTTCTAAGTCTGTGGTTCCGAGAGGGGGTAACCAGGCTCACTAATAAAGGTCAAGCCACTTGGCTGCCAGAATGCCCTGCTTCAGCACAGACCAGAAAGGCATTGTGATAAGCGTATCCCCGGTATAGTCAGGGGTTAATGGGAGTCGTCCCCGTCCCCCCAGTATACGGCCAGAACCATGGACCCGGTACTTGTGGTTCGGACTGTCTCCAACCAGCCATAATGTTGTGAGAGTGACATTATGTCTAAGTCCAGCTTTGGTACATTAGAAGCAACTCTGAAACTTAACCTAAGCGTTTTTCGAAGCTACTTTTTGGCTAACTTCTTATAGGAAGGTCTAGGAGCTCTGAAAATGAACGTGCGCGTCTTTCACTCTTTCCGAGGGACTTAGAAGAATTTTGTGATATTTTTTATTAAAATGGTGTATAAGGGTATATATATAAATATATTTTATGCACTGTATATGAGCTGGCGATTTCTAAGTCTGTGGTTCTGAGAGGGGGTAACCAGGCTCACTAATAAAGGTCAAGCCACTTGGCTGCCAGAATGCCCTGCTTCAGCACAGACCAGAAAGGCATTGTGATAAGCGTATCCCCGGTATAGTCAGGGGTTAATGGGAGTCGTCCCCGTCCCCCCAGTATACGGCCAGAACCATGGACCCGGTACTTGTGGTTCGGACTGTCTCCAACCAGCCATAATGTTGTGAGAGTGAAATTATGTCTAAGTCCAGCTTTGGTACATTAGAAGCAACTCTGAAACTTAACCTAAGCGTTTTTCGAAGCTACTTTTTGGCTAACTTCTTATAGGAAGGTCTAGGAGCTCTGAAAATGAACGTGCGCGTCTTTCACTCTTCCCGAGAGACTTAGAAGAATTTTGTGATATTTTTTTATTAAAATGGTGTATAAGGGTATATATATAAATATATTTTATGCACTGTATATGAGCTGGCGATTTCTAAGTCTGTGGTTCCGAGAGGGGGTAACCAGGCTCACTAATAAAGGTCAAGCCACTTGGCTGCCAGAATGCCCTGCTTCAGCACAGACCAGAAAGGCATTGTGATAAGCATATCCCCGGTATAGTCAGGGGTTAATGGGAGTCGTCCCCGTCCCCCCAGTATACGGCCAGAACCATGGACCCGGTACTTGTGGTTCGGACTGTCTCCAACCAGCCATAATGTTGTGAGAGTGACATTATGTCTAAGTCCAGCTTTGGTACATTAGAAGCAACTCTGAAACTTAACCTAAGCGTTTTTCGAAGCTACTTTTTGGCTAACTTCTTATAGGAAGGTCTAGGAGCTCTGAAAATGAACGTGCGCGTCTTTCACTCTTCCCGAGGGACTTAGAAGAATTTTGTGATATTTTTAATTAAAATGGTGTATAAGGGTATATATATAAATATATTTTATGCACTGTATATGAGCTGGCGATTTCTAAGTCTGTGGTTCCGAGAGGGGGTAACCAGGCTCACTAATAAAGGTCAAGCCACTTGGCTGCCAGAATGCCCTGCTTCAGCACAGACCAGAAAGGCATTGTGATAAGCGTATCCCCGGTATAGTCAGGGGTTAATGGGAGTCGCCCCCGTCCCCCCAGTATACGGCCAGAACCATGGACCCGGTACTTGTGGTTCGGACTGTCTCCAACCAGCCATAATGTTGTGAGAGTGAAATTATGTCTAAGTCCAGCTTTGGTACATTAGAAGCAACTCTGAAACTTAACCTAAGCGTTTTTCGAAGCTACTTTTTGGCTAACTTCTTATAGGAAGGTCTAGGAGCTCTGAAAATGAACGTGCACGTCTTTCACTCTTCCCGAGAGACTTAGAAGAATTTTGTGATATTTTTTTATTAAAATGGTGTATAAGGGTATATATATAAATATATTTTATGCACTGTATATGAGCTGGCGATTTCTAAGTCTGTGGTTCCGAGAGGGGGTAACCAGGCTCACTAATAAAGGTCAAGCCACTTGGCTGCCAGAATGCCCTGCTTCAGCACAGACCAGAAAGGCATTGTGATAAGCGTATCCCCGGTATAGTCAGGGGTTAATGGGAGTCGTCCCCGTCCCCCCAGTATACGGCCAGAACCATGGACCCGGTACTTGTGGTTCGGACTGTCTCCAACCAGCCATAATGTTGTGAGAGTGACATTATGTCTAAGTCCAGCTTTGGTACATTAGAAGCAACTCTGAAACTTAACCTAAGCGTTTTTCGAAGCTACTTTTTGGCTAACTTCTTATAGGAAGGTCTAGGAGCTCTGAAAATGAACGTGCGCGTCTTTCACTCTTCCCGAGGGACTTAGAAGAATTTTGTGATATTTTTTATTAAAATGGTGTATAAGAGTATATATATAAATATATTTTATGCACTGTATATGAGCTGGCGATTTCTAAGTCTGTGGTTCCAGAGGGGGTAACCAGGCTCACTAATAAAGGTCAAGCCACTTGCCTGCCAGAATGCCCTGCTTCAGCACAGACCAGAAAGGCATTGTGATAAGCGTATCCCCGGTATAGTCAGGGGTTAATGGGAGTCGCCCCCGTCCCCCCAGTATACGGCCAGAACCATGGACCCGGTACTTGTGGTTCGGACTGTCTCCAACCAGCCATAATGTTGTGAGAGTGAAATTATGTCTAAGTCCAGCTTTGGTACATTAGAAGCAACTCTGAAACTTAACCTAAGCGTTTTTCGAAGCTACTTTTTGGCTAACTTCTTATAGGAAGGTCTAGGAGCTCTGAAAATGAACGTGCACGTCTTTCACTCTTCCCGAGAGACTTAGAAGAATTTTGTGATATTTTTTTATTAAAATGGTGTATAAGGGTATATATATAAATATATTTTATGCACTGTATATGAGCTGGCGATTTCTAAGTCTGTGGTTCCGAGAGGGGGTAACCAGGCTCACTAATAAAGGTCAAGCCACTTGGCTGCCAGAATGCCCTGCTTCAGCACAGACCAGAAAGGCATTGTGATAAGCGTATCCCCGGTATAGTCAGGGGTTAATGGGAGTCGTCCCCGTCCCCCCAGTATACGGCCAGAACCATGGACCCGGTACTTGTGGTTCGGACTGTCTCCAACCAGCCATAATGTTGTGAGAGTGACATTATGTCTAAGTCCAGCTTTGGTACATTAGAAGCAACTCTGAAACTTAACCTAAGCGTTTTTCGAAGCTACTTTTTGGCTAACTTCTTATAGGAAGGTCTAGGAGCTCTGAAAATGAACGTGCGCGTCTTTCACTCTTCCCGAGGGACTTAGAAGAATTTTGTGATATTTTTAATTAAAATGGTGTATAAGGGTATATATATAAATATATTTTATGCACTGTATATGAGCTGGCGATTTCTAAGTCTGTGGTTCCGAGAGGGGGTAACCAGGCTCACTAATAAAGGTCAAGCCACTTGGCTGCCAGAATGCCCTGCTTCAGCACAGACCAGAAAGGCATTGTGATAAGCGTATCCCCGGTATAGTCAGGGGTTAATGGGAGTCGTCCCCGTCCCCCCAGTATACGGCCAGAACCATGGACCCGGTACTTGTGGTTCGGACTGTCTCCAACCAGCCATAATGTTGTGAGAGTGAAATTATGTCTAAGTCCAGCTTTGGTACATTAGAAGCAACTCTGAAACTTAACCTAAGCGTTTTTCGAAGCTACTTTTTGGCTAACTTCTTATAGGAAGGTCTAGGAGCTCTGAAAATGAACGTGCGCGTCTTTCACTCTTCCCGAGAGACTTAGAAGAATTTTGTGATATTTTTTTATTAAAATGGTGTATAAGGGTATATATATAAATATATTTTATGCACTGTATATGAGCTGGCGATTTCTAAGTCTGTGGTTCCGAGAGGGGGTAACCAGGCTCACTAATAAAGGTCAAGCCACTTGGCTGCCAGAATGCCCTGCTTCAGCACAGACCAGAAAGGCATTGTGATAAGCGTATCCCCGGTATAGTCAGGGGTTAATGGGAGTCGTCCCCGTCCCCCCAGTATACGGCCAGAACCATGGACCCGGTACTTGTGGTTCGGACTGTCTCCAACCAGCCATAATGTTGTGAGAGTGACATTATGTCTAAGTCCAGCTTTGGTACATTAGAAGCAACTCTGAAACTTAACCTAAGCGTTTTTCGAAGCTACTTTTTGGCTAACTTCTTATAGGAAGGTCTAGGAGCTCTGAAAATGAACGTGCGCGTCTTTCACTCTTCCCGAGGGACTTAGAAGAATTTTGTGATATTTTTTATTAAAATGGTGTATAAGGGTATATATATAAATATATTTTATGCACTGTATATGAGCTGGCGATTTCTAAGTCTGTGGTTCCAGAGGGGGTAACCAGGCTCACTAATAAAGGTCAAGCCACTTGCCTGCCAGAATGCCCTGCTTCAGCACAGACCAGAAAGGCATTGTGATAAGCGTATCCCCGGTATAGTCAGGGGTTAATGGGAGTCGCCCCCGTCCCCCCAGTATACGGCCAGAACCATGGACCCGGTACTTGTGGTTCGGACTGTCTCCAACCAGCCATAATGTTGTGAGAGTGAAATTATGTCTAAGTCCAGCTTTGGTACATTAGAAGCAACTCTGAAACTTAACCTAAGCGTTTTTCGAAGCTACTTTTTGGCTAACTTCTTATAGGAAGGTCTAGGAGCTCTGAAAATGAACGTGCGCGTCTTTCACTCTTCCCGAGAGACTTAGAAGAATTTTGTGATATTTTTTTATTAAAATGGTGTATAAGGGTATATATATAAATATATTTTATGCACTGTATATGAGCTGGCGATTTCTAAGTCTGTGGTTCCGAGAGGGGGTAACCAGGCTCACTAATAAAGGTCAAGCCACTTGCCTGCCAGAATGCCCTGCTTCAGCACAGACCAGAAAGGCATTGTGATAAGCATATCCCCGGTATAGTCAGGGGTTAATGGGAGTCGTCCCCGTCCCCCCAGTATACGGCCAGAACCATGGACCCGGCACTTGTGGTTCGGACTGTCTCCAACCAGCCATAATGTTGTGAGAGTGACATTATGTCTAAGTCCAGCTTTGGTACATTAGAAGCAACTCTGAAACTTAACCTAAGCGTTTTTCGAAGCTACTTTTTGGCTAACTTCTTATAGGAAGGTCTAGGAGCTCTGAAAATGAACGTGCGCGTCTTTCACTCTTCCCGAGGGACTTAGAAGAATTTTGTGATATTTTTAATTAAAATGGTGTATAAGGGTATATATATAAATATATTTTATGCACTGTATATGAGCTGGCGATTTCTAAGTCTGTGGTTCCGAGAGGGGGTAACCAGGCTCACTAATAAAGGTCAAGCCACTTGGCTGCCAGAATGCCCTGCTTCAGCACAGACCAGAAAGGCATTGTGATAAGCGTATCCCCGGTATAGTCAGGGGTTAATGGGAGTCGTCCCCGTCCCCCCAGTATACGGCCAGAACCATGGACCCGGTACTTGTGGTTCGGACTGTCTCCAACCAGCCATAATGTTGTGAGAGTGAAATTATGTCTAAGTCCAGCTTTGGTACATTAGAAGCAACTCTGAAACTTAACCTAAGCGTTTTTCGAAGCTACTTTTTGGCTAACTTCTTATAGGAAGGTCTAGGAGCTCTGAAAATGAACGTGCGCGTCTTTCACTCTTCCCGAGAGACTTAGAAGAATTTTGTGATATTTTTTTATTAAAATGGTGTATAAGGGTATATATATAAATATATTTTATGCACTGTATATGAGCTGGCGATTTCTAAGTCTGTGGTTCCGAGAGGGGGTAACCAGGCTCACTAATAAAGGTCAAGCCACTTGGCTGCCAGAATGCCCTGCTTCAGCACAGACCAGAAAGGCATTGTGATAAGCGTATCCCCGGTATAGTCAGGGGTTAATGGGAGTCGTCCCCGTCCCCCCAGTATACGGCCAGAACCATGGACCCGGTACTTGTGGTTCGGACTGTCTCCAACCAGCCATAATGTTGTGAGAGTGACATTATGTCTAAGTCCAGCTTTGGTACATTAGAAGCAACTCTGAAACTTAACCTACTGTAAGCGTTTTTCGAAGATACTTTTTGGCTACTGTAACTTCTTATAGGAAGGTCTAGGAGCTCTGAAAATGAACGTGCGCGTCTTTCACTCTTCCCGAGGGACTTAGAAGAATTTTGTGATATTTTTTATTAAAATGGTGTATAAGGGTATATATATAAATATATTTTATGCACTGTATATGAGCTGGCGATTTCTAAGTCTGTGGTTCCAGAGGGGGTAACCAGGCTCACTAATAAAGGTCAAGCCACTTGCCTGCCAGAATGCCCTGCTTCAGCACAGACCAGAAAGGCATTGTGATAAGCGTATCCCCGGTATAGTCAGGGGTTAATGGGAGTCGCCCCCGTCCCCCCAGTATACGGCCAGAACCATGGACCCGGTACTTGTGGTTCGGACTGTCTCCAACCAGCCATAATGTTGTGAGAGTGAAATTATGTCTAAGTCCAGCTTTGGTACATTAGAAGCAACTCTGAAACTTAACCTAAGCGTTTTTCGAAGCTACTTTTTGGCTAACTTCTTATAGGAAGGTCTAGGAGCTCTGAAAATGAACGTGCGCGTCTTTCACTCTTCCCGAGGGACTTAGAAGAATTTTGTGATATTTTTAATTAAAATGGTGTATAAGGGTATATATATAAATATATTTTATGCACTGTATATGAGCTGGCGATTTCTAAGTCTGTGGTTCCGAGAGGGGGTAACCAGGCTCACTAATAAAGGTCAAGCCACTTGGCTGCCAGAATGCCCTGCTTCAGCACAGACCAGAAAGGCATTGTGATAAGCGTATCCCCGGTATAGTCAGGGGTTAATGGGAGTCGTCCCCGTCCCCCCAGTATACGGCCAGAACCATGGACCCGGTACTTGTGGTTCGGACTGTCTCCAACCAGCCATAATGTTGTGAGAGTGAAATTATGTCTAAGTCCAGCTTTGGTACATTAGAAGCAACTCTGAAACTTAACCTAAGCGTTTTTCGAAGCTACTTTTTGGCTAACTTCTTATAGGAAGGTCTAGGAGCTCTGAAAATGAACGTGCGCGTCTTTCACTCTTCCCGAGGGACTTAGAAGAATTTTGTGATATTTTTTATTAAAATGGTGTATAAGGGTATATATATAAATATATTTTATGCACTGTATATGAGCTGGCGATTTCTAAGTCTGTGGTTCCAGAGGGGGTAACCAGGCTCACTAATAAAGGTCAAGCCACTTGCCTGCCAGAATGCCCTGCTTCAGCACAGACCAGAAAGGCATTGTGATAAGCGTATCCCCGGTATAGTCAGGGGTTAATGGGAGTCGTCCCCGTCCCCCCAGTATACGGCCAGAACCATGGACCCGGTACTTGTGGTTCGGACCCTCTCCAACCAGCCATAATGTTGTGAGAGTGAAATTATGTCTAAGTCCAGCTTTGGTACATTAGAAGCAACTCTGAAACTTAACCTAAGCGTTTTTCGAAGCTACTTTTTGGCTAACTTCTTATAGGAAGGTCTAGGAGCTCTGAAAATGAACATGCGCGTCTTTCACTCTTCCCGAGAGACTTAGAAGAATTTTGTGATATTTTTTTATTAAAATGGTGTATAAGGGTATATATATAAATATATTTTATGCACTGTATATGAGCTGGCGATTTCTAAGTCTGTGGTTCCGAGAGGGGGTAACCAGGCTCACTAATAAAGGTCAAGCCACTTGCCTGCCAGAATGCCCTGCTTCAGCACAGACCAGAAAGGCATTGTGATAAGCATATCCCCGGTATAGTCAGGGGTTAATGGGAGTCGTCCCCGTCCCCCCAGTATACGGCCAGAACCATGGACCCGGTACTTGTGGTTCGGACTGTCTCCAACCAGCCATAATGTTGTGAGAGTGACATTATGTCTAAGTCCAGCTTTGGTACATTAGAAGCAACTCTGAAACTTAACCTAAGCGTTTTTCGAAGCTACTTTTTGGCTAACTTCTTATAGGAAGGTCTAGGAGCTCTGAAAATGAACGTGCGCGTCTTTCACTCTTCCCGAGGGACTTAGAAGAATTTTGTGATATTTTTAATTAAAATGGTGTATAAGGGTATATATATAAATATATTTTATGCACTGTATATGAGCTGGCGATTTCTAAGTCTGTGGTTCCGAGAGGGGGTAACCAGGCTCACTAATAAAGGTCAAGCCACTTGGCTGCCAGAATGCCCTGCTTCAGCACAGACCAGAAAGGCATTGTGATAAGCGTATCCCCGGTATAGTCAGGGGTTAATGGGAGTCGTCCCCGTCCCCCCAGTATACGGCCAGAACCATGGACCCGGTACTTGTGGTTCGGACTGTCTCCAACCAGCCATAATGTTGTGAGAGTGAAATTATGTCTAAGTCCAGCTTTGGTACATTAGAAGCAACTCTGAAACTTAACCTAAGCGTTTTTCGAAGCTACTTTTTGGCTAACTTCTTATAGGAAGGTCTAGGAGCTCTGAAAATGAACGTGCGCGTCTTTCACTCTTCCCGAGAGACTTAGAAGAATTTTGTGATATTTTTTTATTAAAATGGTGTATAAGGGTATATATATAAATATATTTTATGCACTGTATATGAGCTGGCGATTTCTAAGTCTGTGGTTCCGAGAGGGGGTAACCAGGCTCACTAATAAAGGTCAAGCCACTTGGCTGCCAGAATGCCCTGCTTCAGCACAGACCAGAAAGGCATTGTGATAAGCGTATCCCCGGTATAGTCAGGGGTTAATGGGAGTCGTCCCCGTCCCCCCAGTATACGGCCAGAACCATGGACCCGGTACTTGTGGTTCGGACTGTCTCCAACCAGCCATAATGTTGTGAGAGTGACATTATGTCTAAGTCCAGCTTTGGTACATTAGAAGCAACTCTGAAACTTAACCTAAGCGTTTTTCGAAGCTACTTTTTGGCTAACTTCTTATAGGAAGGTCTAGGAGCTCTGAAAATGAACGTGCGCGTCTTTCACTCTTCCCGAGGGACTTAGAAGAATTTTGTGATATTTTTTATTAAAATTGTGTATAAGGGTATATATATAAATATATTTTATGCACTGTATATGAGCTGGCGATTTCTAAGTCTGTGGTTCCAGAGGGGGTAACCAGGCTCACTAATAAAGGTCAAGCCACTTGCCTGCCAGAATGCCCTGCTTCAGCACAGACCAGAAAGGCATTGTGATAAGCGTATCCCCGGTATAGTCAGGGGTTAATGGGAGTCGTCCCCGTCCCCCCAGTATACGGCCAGAACCATGGACCCGGTACTTGTGGTTCGGACCCTCTCCAACCAGCCATAATGTTGTGAGAGTGAAATTATGTCTAAGTCCAGCTTTGGTACATTAGAAGCAACTCTGAAACTTAACCTAAGCGTTTTTCGAAGCTACTTTTTGGCTAACTTCTTATAGGAAGGTCTAGGAGCTCTGAAAATGAACGTGCGCGTCTTTCACTCTTCCCGAGAGACTTAGAAGAATTTTGTGATATTTTTTTATTAAAATGGTGTATAAGGGTATATATATAAATATATTTTATGCACTGTATATGAGCTGGCGATTTCTAAGTCTGTGGTTCCGAGAGGGGGTAACCAGGCTCACTAATAAAGGTCAAGCCACTTGGCTGCCAGAATGCCCTGCTTCAGCACAGACCAGAAAGGCATTGTGATAAGCATATCCCCGGTATAGTCAGGGGTTAATGGGAGTCGTCCCCGTCCCTCCAGTATACGGCCAGAACCATGGACCCGGTACTTGTGGTTCGGACTGTCTCCAACCAGCCATAATGTTGTGAGAGTGACATTATGTCTAAGTCCAGCTTTGGTACATTAGAAGCAACTCTGAAACTTAACCTAAGCGTTTTTCGAAGCTACTTTTTGGCTAACTTCTTATAGGAAGGTCTAGGAGCTCTGAAAATGAACGTGCGCGTCTTTCACTCTTCCCGAGGGACTTAGAAGAATTTTGTGATATTTTTTATTAAAATGGTGTATAAGGGTATATATATAAATATATTTTATGCACTGTATATGAGCTGGCGATTTCTAAGTCTGTGGTTCCAGAGGGGGTAACCAGGCTCACTAATAAAGGTCAAGCCACTTGCCTGCCAGAATGCCCTGCTTCAGCACAGACCAGAAAGGCATTGTGATAAGCGTATCCCCGGTATAGTCAGGGGTTAATGGGAGTCGCCCCCGTCCCCCCAGTATACGGCCAGAACCATGGACCCGGTACTTGTGGTTCGGACTGTCTCCAACCAGCCATAATGTTGTGAGAGTGAAATTATGTCTAAGTCCAGCTTTGGTACATTAGAAGCAACTCTGAAACTTAACCTAAGCGTTTTTCGAAGCTACTTTTTGGCTAACTTCTTATAGGAAGGTCTAGGAGCTCTGAAAATGAACGTGCGCGTCTTTCACTCTTCCCGAGAGACTTAGAAGAATTTTGTGATATTTTTTTATTAAAATGGTGTATAAGGGTATATATATAAATATATTTTATGCACTGTATATGAGCTGGCGATTTCTAAGTCTGTGGTTCCGAGAGGGGGTAACCAGGCTCACTAATAAAGGTCAAGCCACTTGGCTGCCAGAATGCCCTGCTTCAGCACAGACCAGAAAGGCATTGTGATAAGCGTATCCCCGGTATAGTCAGGGGTTAATGGGAGTCGTCCCCGTCCCCCCAGTATACGGCCAGAACCATGGACCCGGTACTTGTGGTTCGGACTGTCTCCAACCAGCCATAATGTTGTGAGAGTGACATTATGTCTAAGTCCAGCTTTGGTACATTAGAAGCAACTCTGAAACTTAACCTAAGCGTTTTTCGAAGCTACTTTTTGGCTAACTTCTTATAGGAAGGTCTAGGAGCTCTGAAAATGAACGTGCGCGTCTTTCACTCTTCCCGAGGGACTTAGAAGAATTTTGTGATATTTTTTATTAAAATGGTGTATAAGGGTATATATATAAATATATTTTATGCACTGTATATGAGCTGGCGATTTCTAAGTCTGTGGTTCCAGAGGGGGTAACCAGGCTCACTAATAAAGGTCAAGCCACTTGCCTGCCAGAATGCCCTGCTTCAGCACAGACCAGAAAGGCATTGTGATAAGCGTATCCCCGGTATAGTCAGGGGTTAATGGGAGTCGTCCCCGTCCCCCCAGTATACGGCCAGAACCATGGACCCGGCACTTGTGGTTCGGACCCTCTCCAACCAGCCATAATGTTGTGAGAGTGAAATTATGTCTAAGTCCAGCTTTGGTACATTAGAAGCAACTCTGAAACTTAACCTAAGCGTTTTTCGAAGCTACTTTTTGGCTAACTTCTTATAGGAAGGTCTAGGAGCTCTGAAAATGAACGTGCGCGTCTTTCACTCTTCCCGAGGGACTTAGAAGAATTTTGTGATATTTTTTATTAAAATGGTGTATAAGGGTATATATATAAATATATTTTATGCACTGTATATGAGCTGGCGATTTCTAAGTCTGTGGTTCTGAGAGGGGGTAACCAGGCTCACTAATAAAGGTCAAGCCACTTGGCTGCCAGAATGCCCTGCTTCAGCACAGACCAGAAAGGCATTGTGATAAGCGTATCCCCGGTATAGTCAGGGGTTAATGGGAGTCGTCCCCGTCCCCCCAGTATACGGCCAGAACCATGGACCCGGTACTTGTGGTTCGGACTGTCTCCAACCAGCCATAATGTTGTGAGAGTGAAATTATGTCTAAGTCCAGCTTTGGTACATTAGAAGCAACTCTGAAACTTAACCTAAGCGTTTTTCGAAGCTACTTTTTGGCTAACTTCTTATAGGAAGGTCTAGGAGCTCTGAAAATGAACGTGCGCGTCTTTCACTCTTCCCGAGAGACTTAGAAGAATTTTGTGATATTTTTTTATTAAAATGGTGTATAAGGGTATATATATAAATATATTTTATGCACTGTATATGAGCTGGCGATTTCTAAGTCTGTGGTTCCGAGAGGGGGTAACCAGGCTCACTAATAAAGGTCAAGCCACTTGCCTGCCAGAATGCCCTGCTTCAGCACAGACCAGAAAGGCATTGTGATAAGCATATCCCCGGTATAGTCAGGGGTTAATGGGAGTCGTCCCCGTCCCCCCAGTATACGGCCAGAACCATGGACCCGGTACTTGTGGTTCGGACTGTCTCCAACCAGCCATAATGTTGTGAGAGTGACATTATGTCTAAGTCCAGCTTTGGTACATTAGAAGCAACTCTGAAACTTAACCTAAGCGTTTTTCGAAGCTACTTTTTGGCTAACTTCTTATAGGAAGGTCTAGGAGCTCTGAAAATGAACGTGCGCGTCTTTCACTCTTCCCGAGGGACTTAGAAGAATTTTGTGATATTTTTAATTAAAATGGTGTATAAGGGTATATATATAAATATATTTTATGCACTGTATATGAGCTGGCGATTTCTAAGTCTGTGGTTCCGAGAGGGGGTAACCAGGCTCACTAATAAAGGTCAAGCCACTTGGCTGCCAGAATGCCCTGCTTCAGCACAGACCAGAAAGGCATTGTGATAAGCGTATCCCCGGTATAGTCAGGGGTTAATGGGAGTCGTCCCCGTCCCCCCAGTATACGGCCAGAACCATGGACCCGGTACTTGTGGTTCGGACTGTCTCCAACCAGCCATAATGTTGTGAGAGTGACATTATGTCTAAGTCCAGCTTTGGTACATTAGAAGCAACTCTGAAACTTAACCTAAGCGTTTTTCGAAGCTACTTTTTGGCTAACTTCTTATAGGAAGGTCTAGGAGCTCTGAAAATGAACGTGCGCGTCTTTCACTCTTCCCGAGAGACTTAGAAGAATTTTGTGATATTTTTTTATTAAAATGGTGTATAAGGGTATATATATAAATATATTTTATGCACTGTATATGAGCTGGCGATTTCTAAGTCTGTGGTTCCGAGAGGGGGTAACCAGGCTCACTAATAAAGGTCAAGCCACTTGCCTGCCAGAATGCCCTGCTTCAGCACAGACCAGAAAGGCATTGTGATAAGCATATCCCCGGTATAGTCAGGGGTTAATGGGAGTCGCCCCCGTCCCCCCAGTATACGGCCAGAACCATGGACCCGGTACTTGTGGTTCGGACTGTCTCCAACCAGCCATAATGTTGTGAGAGTGACATTATGTCTAAGTCCAGCTTTGGTACATCAGAAGCAACTCTGAAACTTAACCTAAGCGTTTTTCGAAGCTACTTTTTGGCTAACTTCTTATAGGAAGGTCTAGGAGCTCTGAAAATGAACGTGCGCGTCTTTCACTCTTCCCGAGGGACTTAGAAGAATTTTGTGATATTTTTAATTAAAATGGTGTATAAGGGTATATATATAAATATATTTTATGCACTGTATATGAGCTGGCGATTTCTAAGTCTGTGGTTCCGAGAGGGGGTAACCAGGCTCACTAATAAAGGTCAAGCCACTTGGCTGCCAGAATGCCCTGCTTCAGCACAGACCAGAAAGGCATTGTGATAAGCGTATCCCCGGTATAGTCAGGGGTTAATGGGAGTCGTCCCCGTCCCCCCAGTATACGGCCAGAACCATGGACCCGGTACTTGTGGTTCGGACTGTCTCCAACCAGCCATAATGTTGTGAGAGTGACATTATGTCTAAGTCCAGCTTTGGTACATTAGAAGCAACTCTGAAACTTAACCTAAGCGTTTTTCGAAGCTACTTTTTGGCTAACTTCTTATAGGAAGGTCTAGGAGCTCTGAAAATGAACGTGCGCGTCTTTCACTCTTCCCGAGGGACTTAGAAGAATTTTGTGATATTTTTTATTAAAATGGTGTATAAGGGTATATATATAAATATATTTTATGCACTGTATATGAGCTGGCGATTTCTAAGTCTGTGGTTCCAGAGGGGGTAACCAGGCTCACTAATAAAGGTCAAGCCACTTGCCTGCCAGAATGCCCTGCTTCAGCACAGACCAGAAAGGCATTGTGATAAGCGTATCCCCGGTATAGTCAGGGGTTAATGGGAGTCGCCCCCGTCCCCCCAGTATACGGCCAGAACCATGGACCCGGTACTTGTGGTTCGGACTGTCTCCAACCAGCCATAATGTTGTGAGAGTGACATTATGTCTAAGTCCAGCTTTGGTACATTAGAAGCAACTCTGAAACTTAACCTAAGCGTTTTTCGAAGCTACTTTTTGGCTAACTTCTTTTAGGAAGGTCTAGGAGCTCTGAAAATGAACGTGCGCGTCTTTCACTCTTCCCGAGGGACTTAGAAGAATTTTGTGATATTTTTTATTAAAATGGTGTATAAGGGTATATATATAAATATATTTTATGCACTGTATATGAGCTGGCGATTTCTAAGTCTGTGGTTCCAGAGGGGGTAACCAGGCTCACTAATAAAGGTCAAGCCACTTGCCTGCCAGAATGCCCTGCTTCAGCACAGACCAGAAAGGCATTGTGATAAGCGTATCCCCGGTATAGTCAGGGGTTAATGGGAGTCGCCCCCGTCCCCCCAGTATACGGCCAGAACCATGGACCCGGTACTTGTGGTTCGGACTGTCTCCAACCAGCCATAATGTTGTGAGAGTGAAATTATGTCTAAGTCCAGCTTTGGTACATTAGAAGCAACTCTGAAACTTAACCTAAGCGTTTTTCGAAGCTACTTTTTGGCTAACTTCTTATAGGAAGGTCTAGGAGCTCTGAAAATGAACGTGCACGTCTTTCACTCTTCCCGAGAGACTTAGAAGAATTTTGTGATATTTTTTTATTAAAATGGTGTATAAGGGTATATATATAAATATATTTTATGCACTGTATATGAGCTGGCGATTTCTAAGTCTGTGGTTCCGAGAGGGGGTAACCAGGCTCACTAATAAAGGTCAAGCCACTTGGCTGCCAGAATGCCCTGCTTCAGCACAGACCAGAAAGGCATTGTGATAAGCGTATCCCCGGTATAGTCAGGGGTTAATGGGAGTCGTCCCCGTCCCCCCAGTATACGGCCAGAACCATGGACCCGGTACTTGTGGTTCGGACTGTCTCCAACCAGCCATAATGTTGTGAGAGTGACATTATGTCTAAGTCCAGCTTTGGTACATCAGAAGCAACTCTGAAACTTAACCTAAGCGTTTTTCGAAGCTACTTTTTGGCTAACTTCTTATAGGAAGGTCTAGGAGCTCTGAAAATGAACGTGCGCGTCTTTCACTCTTCCCGAGGGACTTAGAAGAATTTTGTGATATTTTTTATTAAAATGGTGTATAAGAGTATATATATAAATATATTTTATGCACTGTATATGAGCTGGCGATTTCTAAGTCTGTGGTTCCAGAGGGGGTAACCAGGCTCACTAATAAAGGTCAAGCCACTTGCCTGCCAGAATGCCCTGCTTCAGCACAGACCAGAAAGGCATTGTGATAAGCGTATCCCCGGTATAGTCAGGGGTTAATGGGAGTCGCCCCCGTCCCCCCAGTATACGGCCAGAACCATGGACCCGGTACTTGTGGTTCGGACTGTCTCCAACCAGCCATAATGTTGTGAGAGTGAAATTATGTCTAAGTCCAGCTTTGGTACATTAGAAGCAACTCTGAAACTTAACCTAAGCGTTTTTCGAAGCTACTTTTTGGCTAACTTCTTATAGGAAGGTCTAGGAGCTCTGAAAATGAACGTGCACGTCTTTCACTCTTCCCGAGAGACTTAGAAGAATTTTGTGATATTTTTTTATTAAAATGGTGTATAAGGGTATATATATAAATATATTTTATGCACTGTATATGAGCTGGCGATTTCTAAGTCTGTGGTTCCGAGAGGGGGTAACCAGGCTCACTAATAAAGGTCAAGCCACTTGGCTGCCAGAATGCCCTGCTTCAGCACAGACCAGAAAGGCATTGTGATAAGCGTATCCCCGGTATAGTCAGGGGTTAATGGGAGTCGTCCCCGTCCCCCCAGTATACGGCCAGAACCATGGACCCGGTACTTGTGGTTCGGACTGTCTCCAACCAGCCATAATGTTGTGAGAGTGACATTATGTCTAAGTCCAGCTTTGGTACATTAGAAGCAACTCTGAAACTTAACCTAAGCGTTTTTCGAAGCTACTTTTTGGCTAACTTCTTATAGGAAGGTCTAGGAGCTCTGAAAATGAACGTGCGCGTCTTTCACTCTTCCCGAGGGACTTAGAAGAATTTTGTGATATTTTTTATTAAAATGGTGTATAAGAGTATATATATAAATATATTTTATGCACTGTATATGAGCTGGCGATTTCTAAGTCTGTGGTTCCAGAGGGGGTAACCAGGCTCACTAATAAAGGTCAAGCCACTTGCCTGCCAGAATGCCCTGCTTCAGCACAGACCAGAAAGGCATTGTGATAAGCGTATCCCCGGTATAGTCAGGGGTTAATGGGAGTCGTCCCCGTCCCCCCAGTATACGGCCAGAACCATGGACCCGGCACTTGTGGTTCGGACCCTCTCCAACCAGCCATAATGTTGTGAGAGTGAAATTATGTCTAAGTCCAGCTTTGGTACATTAGAAGCAACTCTGAAACTTAACCTAAGCGTTTTTCGAAGCTACTTTTTGGCTAACTTCTTATAGGAAGGTCTAGGAGCTCTGAAAATGAACGTGCGCGTCTTTCACTCTTCCCGAGGGACTTAGAAGAATTTTGTGATATTTTTTATTAAAATGGTGTATAAGGGTATATATATAAATATATTTTATGCACTGTATATGAGCTGGCGATTTCTAAGTCTGTGGTTCTGAGAGGGGGTAACCAGGCTCACTAATAAAGGTCAAGCCACTTGCCTGCCAGAATGCCCTGCTTCAGCACAGACCAGAAAGGCATTGTGATAAGCGTATCCCCGGTATAGTCAGGGGTTAATGGGAGTCGTCCCCGTCCCCCCAGTATACGGCCAGAACCATGGACCCGGTACTTGTGGTTCGGACTGTCTCCAACCAGCCATAATGTTGTGAGAGTGAAATTATGTCTAAGTCCAGCTTTGGTACATTAGAAGCAACTCTGAAACTTAACCTAAGCGTTTTTCGAAGATACTTTTTAGCTAACTTCTTATAGGAAGGTCTAGGAGCTCTGAAAATGAACGTACGCGTCTTGCTCTCTTCCCGAGGGACTTAGAAGAATTTTGTGATATTTTTTATTAAAATGGTGTATAAGGGTATATATATAAATATATTTTATGCACTGTATATGAGCTGGCGATTTCTAAGTCTGTGGTTCCGAGAGGGGGTAACCAGGCTCACTAATTAAGGTCAAGCCACTTGGCTGCCAGAATGCCCTGCTTCAGCACAGACCAGAAAGGCATTGTGATAAGCGTATCCCCGGTATAGTCAGGGGTTATTGGGAGTTGTCCCAGTCCCCCCAGTATACGGCCAGAACCATGGACCCGGTACTTGTGGTTCGGACTGTCTCCAACCAGCCATAATGTTGTGAGAGTGAAATTATGTCTAAGTCCAGCTTTGGTACATTAGAAGCAACTCTGAAACTTAACCTAAGCGTTTTTCGAAGCTACTTTTTGGCTAACTTCTTATAGGAAGGTCTAGGAGCTCTGAAAATGAACGTGCACGTCTTTCACTCTTCCCGAGAGACTTAGAAGAATTTTGTGATATTTTTTTATTAAAATGGTGTATAAGGGTATATATATAAATATATTTTATGCACTGTATATGAGCTGGCGATTTCTAAGTCTGTGGTTCCGAGAGGGGGTAACCAGGCTCACTAATAAAGGTCAAGCCACTTGGCTGCCAGAATGCCCTGCTTCAGCACAGACCAGAAAGGCATTGTGATAAGCGTATCCCCGGTATAGTCAGGGGTTAATGGGAGTCGTCCCCGTCCCCCCAGTATACGGCCAGAACCATGGACCCGGTACTTGTGGTTCGGACTGTCTCCAACCAGCCATAATGTTGTGAGAGTGACATTATGTCTAAGTCCAGCTTTGGTACATTAGAAGCAACTCTGAAACTTAACCTAAGCGTTTTTCGAAGCTACTTTTTGGCTAACTTCTTATAGGAAGGTCTAGGAGCTCTGAAAATGAACGTGCGCGTCTTTCACTCTTCCCGAGGGACTTAGAAGAATTTTGTGATATTTTTTATTAAAATGGTGTATAAGAGTATATATATAAATATATTTTATGCACTGTATATGAGCTGGCGATTTCTAAGTCTGTGGTTCCAGAGGGGGTAACCAGGCTCACTAATAAAGGTCAAGCCACTTGCCTGCCAGAATGCCCTGCTTCAGCACAGACCAGAAAGGCATTGTGATAAGCGTATCCCCGGTATAGTCAGGGGTTAATGGGAGTCGTCCCCGTCCCCCCAGTATACGGCCAGAACCATGGACCCGGCACTTGTGGTTCGGACCCTCTCCAACCAGCCATAATGTTGTGAGAGTGAAATTATGTCTAAGTCCAGCTTTGGTACATTAGAAGCAACTCTGAAACTTAACCTAAGCGTTTTTCGAAGCTACTTTTTGGCTAACTTCTTATAGGAAGGTCTAGGAGCTCTGAAAATGAACGTGCGCGTCTTTCACTCTTCCCGAGGGACTTAGAAGAATTTTGTGATATTTTTTATTAAAATGGTGTATAAGGGTATATATATAAATATATTTTATGCACTGTATATGAGCTGGCGATTTCTAAGTCTGTGGTTCTGAGAGGGGGTAACCAGGCTCACTAATAAAGGTCAAGCCACTTGCCTGCCAGAATGCCCTGCTTCAGCACAGACCAGAAAGGCATTGTGATAAGCGTATCCCCGGTATAGTCAGGGGTTAATGGGAGTCGTCCCCGTCCCCCCAGTATACGGCCAGAACCATGGACCCGGTACTTGTGGTTCGGACTGTCTCCAACCAGCCATAATGTTGTGAGAGTGAAATTATGTCTAAGTCCAGCTTTGGTACATTAGAAGCAACTCTGAAACTTAACCTAAGCGTTTTTCGAAGATACTTTTTAGCTAACTTCTTATAGGAAGGTCTAGGAGCTCTGAAAATGAACGTACGCGTCTTGCTCTCTTCCCGAGGGACTTAGAAGAATTTTGTGATATTTTTTATTAAAATGGTGTATAAGGGTATATATATAAATATATTTTATGCACTGTATATGAGCTGGCGATTTCTAAGTCTGTGGTTCCGAGAGGGGGTAACCAGGCTCACTAATTAAGGTCAAGCCACTTGGCTGCCAGAATGCCCTGCTTCAGCACAGACCAGAAAGGCATTGTGATAAGCGTATCCCCGGTATAGTCAGGGGTTATTGGGAGTTGTCCCAGTCCCCCCAGTATACGGCCAGAACCATGGACCCGGTACTTGTGGTTCGGACTGTCTCCAACCAGCCATAATGTTGTGAGAGTGAAATTATGTCTAAGTCCAGCTTTGGTACATTAGAAGCAACTCTGAAACTTAACCTAAGCGTTTTTCGAAGATACTTTTTAGCTAACTTCTTATAGGAAGGTCTAGGAGCTCTGAAAATGAACGTACGCGTCTTTCACTCTTCCCGAGGGACTTAGAAGAATTTTGTGATATTTTTTATTAAAATGGTGTATAAGGGTATATATATAAATATATTTTATGCACTGTATATGAGCTGGCGATTTCTAAGTCTGTGGTTCCGAGAGGGGGTAACCAGGCTCACTAATAAAGGTCAAGCCAGTTGCCTGCCAGAATGCCCTGCTTCAGCACAGACCAGAAAGGCATTGTGATAAGCGTATCCCCGGTATAGTCAGGGGTTAATGGGAGTCGTCCCCGTCCCCCCAGTATACGGCCAGAACCATGGACCCGGTACTTGTGGTTCGGACTTTCTCCAACCAGCCATAATGTTGTGAGAGTGAAACCCGCCCCCAGGGGTTGCAATAATGGGCGGGTACCACAGGGGAATATCATGCCCCTTAATTAAGGCCGCGCCTTTCTCAGTCCTGGTGGGCGCGGTCTGCGTTTTCGCGCCAGTTTCCTCCTCAGAGCTGTAGTCTTTTCCCGCGGCTAGTTCCCGCCTTCTCCTTGCAGCAGCTTTGCGTGCAAAGTATCCTTCTTTTTGGTAATTCACTCCCGCGGCCGGAACTACTTTTTGTAGTGGCGCCGTCTGGATATCAGTCCCTGGGCCCCGTGGGTGCATCCCCACAGGCCATAGTTGAAAATGACTCCCCCTGGTAGAAATCAGGGGAGGGTCCCATAGACTTAGCGGTTGACTCAGCACAGGGGCTGAATTAGTCACTGTCCATCCCGGCGCAGCTATAGCTTTCGCGCCATGCCCCCCATCAGGGCGGGGCTCTGCTGTTCGCGCCATTCCCGGCCAGCTCTTTGCAAGTCCTGCGTCAGCCATTTTCTCTGCGACTGGCCCATGCGGTTTCCCTAGCAAGCGGGAACCGCCATTTTGGTTGACTTTTAAGCCCAAAAAGTCCATTTGTTTGCTCTCCTCACGGGGTTCTCCCCCAATTATTACAATGTCCTCACACTCTTCAAGAGTGGCCCCTCGCTGTCCCAGACAGGATAAAAACGGGGCAGCCACGGCCTTCGCTCCGCTCCAGAGCAGATTCGTTAATGACAATTCGGCGACAGTCTGCTCTTCAGTGGGTTGCACGCCACGGGTGCCCTCCCCATCAGCCTCTGTCCGCCATTTCATGTTCTCCGCACCACGCGGATCCTCCACTCTCTCGTAACAGTTATCGTACATGGGGCTCCACTCTGCGGGGCAGCCACCACACCGGTACAATAAAGATTAGCTTCAGATGCACCACCACATGTGTACCTTATCTAGGTGTGACCCAGTGTTGCACTACCTCAGGCTAGGCTCACTCTCTCAGTGTCTGCTGTGACTCCTTCCTCCCAGTCTGTGCTCCCTACGGTGAGTGTCTGGAATGGGCTAGGTACTCTGGCTCTGCCATGCAGTACTTGGGGCGTCTACCTGTCTTGGTCAGCCTAGCGCAGACCCTCTCCAGGATTCCTGACCATGTTAACAGGCATCCTACCAACTAGCACTGCCTCATGGTGACTCGGTCAGCTATAGCCAGGCTCCAGACCCCTCACTCCCTTCAGGCCCCTAGGTTGTCCCTGCGAACTGACAATATCCCGTCAGCCCCCTGACTACCCCTAGGTCCGTCCCTACGCAGCACAAAGTGGCAGCAGACACTCTCCCTGTTTCCCAGTGTGCCTAGCTAGAGCCTGTCCTGATGACAGATCTGATCTCAGCAGTGCCTCCAAATGTAACGGTTTTTCTGGCCCGGCCTGACCCACCCAATCTCACATTGGCCCCTGTGGTCTAACCGGTCCCCATTACAGTGTGGCTCTTTCTTTCTCTCTCTGCGCTCTTTCTTTCTCTGTCTGCGCTCTTTCTTCCTCTCTCTCTCTCTGCGCTCTTTTTTTCTCTACGCTCTTTCTCTCTCTCTGCGCTCTTTTTTTCTCTCTCTCTGCGCTCTCTCTCTTTCTCTCTGCGCTCTCTCTCTGCGCTCTCTCTGTCTGCGCTCTCTCTCTCTGCGCTCTCTCTTTCTCTCTGCGCTCTTTCTCTCTCTCTCTGCGCTCTTTCTCTCTCTATGTGCTCATTCTTTCTCTCTGCGCTCTTTCTTTCTCTCTCTCTGCGCTCTTTCTTCCTCTCTCTCTCTGCGCTCTTTCTCTCTCTCTGCGCTATTTCTTTCTCTCTCTGCGCTATTTCTTTCTATCTCTGCGCTCTTTCTTTCTCTCTCTCTCTGCGCTCTTTCTTTCTCTTTCTCTCTGCGCTCTTTCTCTCTCACTCTCTGCGCTCTTTCTTTCTCTCTCTGCGCTCTTTCTCTCTCTCTCTGCGCTCTTTCTCTCTCTATGTGCTCTTTCTTTCTCTCTGCGCTCTTTCTTTCTCTCTCTCTCTGCGCTCTTTCTCTCTCTCTGCGCTATTTCTTTCTCTCTCTGCGCTATTTCTTTCTATCTCTGCGCTCTTTCTTTCTCTCTCTCTCTGCGCTCTTTCTTTCTCTCTCTCTCTGCGCTCTTTCTTTCTCTCTCTGCGCTCTTTCTCTCTCACTCTCTGCGCTCTTTCTTTCTCTCTCTGCGCTCTTTCTTTCTCTCTCTGCGCTCTTTCTTTCTCTCTGCGCTCTTTTTTCTCTCTCTCTGCGCACTTTTTTCTCTCTCTCTAAGCTCTTTCTCTCTCTCTCTGCGCTCTTTCTCTCTCTCTCTGCGCTCTTTCTCTCTCTCTCTGCGCTCTTTCTTTCTCTCTGCGCTCTTTCTTTCTCTCTGCGCTCTTTCTCTCTCTGCGCTCTTTCTTTCTCTCTGCGCTCTTTCTCTCTCTGCGCTCTTTCTCTCTCTGCGCTCTTTCTCTCTCTGTGCTCTTTCTCTCTCTGCGCTCTTTCTCTCTCTGCGCTCTTTCTTTCTCTTTCTCTCTCTGCGCTCTTTCTCTCTCTTTGCGCTCTTTCTCTCTCTCTCTGTGCTCTTTCTCTCTCTCTCTGCGCTCTTTCTTTCTCTTTCTCTCTCTGCGCTCTTTCTCTCTCTGCGCTCTTTCTTTCTTTCTCTCTGCGCTGTTTCTTTCTTTCTGCGCTCTTTTTTTCTCTCTTTGCGCTCTTTCTCTCTCTCTCTGCGCTCTTTCTTTCTCTCTGCGCTCTTTCTCTCTCTGCGCACTTTCTCTCCCTGCGCTCTTTCTTTCTCTTTCTCTCTCTCTGCGCTCTCTCTCTCTCTCTCTCTCTCGGCGCTCTTTCTCTCTCTCTCTCTCTGTGCTCTTTCTTTCTCTTTCTCTCTCTGCGCTCTCTCTCTCTCTGCGCTCTTTCTTTCTCTCTGCGCTCTTTCTTTCTTTCTCTCTGCGCTCTTTTTTTCTCTCTTTGCGCTCTTTTTTTCTCTCTTTGCGCTCTTTCTTTCTCTCCCTGCGCTCTTTCTTTCTCTCTCTCTGCGCTCTTTCTTTCTCTGCGCTCTTTATTTCTCTCTCTGCGCTCTTTATTTCTCTCCCTGCGCTCTTTCTTTCTCTCTCTCTGCGCTCTTTCTTTCTCTGCGCTCTTTATTTCTCTCTCTGCGCTCTTTCTTTCTCTCTCTCTGCGCTCTTTCTTTCTCTCTCTGCGCTCTTTCTCTCTCTGCGCTCTTTCTTTCTCTCTCTCTGCGCTCTTTCTCTCTCTCTGTGCTCTTTCTCTCTCTCTGCGCTCTTTCTTTCTCTCTCTGTGCTCTTTCGTTCTCTTTCTCTCTCTCTGCGCTCTTTCTCTCTCTCTCTGCGCTCTTTCTCTCTCTCTCTGCTCTCTTTCTTTCTCTCTCTGCGCTCTTTTTTTCTCTCTCTCTGCGCTCTTTCTTTCTCTGCGCTCTTTCTTTCTCTCTCTGCGCTCTTTATTTCTCTCTCTGCGCTCTTTCTCTCTCTCTCTGCGCTCTTTCTCTCTCTCTCCGCGCTCTTTCTTTCTCTCTCTCTGCGCTCTTTCTCTCTCTATGTGCTCTTTTTTTCTCTCTGCGCTCTTTCTTTCTCTCTCTCTCTGCGCTCTTTCTTCCTCTCTCTCTCTGCGCTATTTCTTTCTCTCTGCGTTATTTCTTTCTCTCTGCGCTCTTTCTCTCTCTCTGCGCTCTTTCTCTCTCTCTGCGCTCTTTCTCTCTCTCTCTGCGCTCTTTCTTTCTCTCTGCGCTCTTTCTCTCTCTGCGCTCTCTCTCTCTCTCTGCGCTCTTTCTCTCTCTGCGCTCTTTCTCTCTCTGCGCTCTTTCTTTCTCTTTCTTTCTCTGCGTTCTTTCTCTCTCTCTGCGCTCTTTCTCTCTCTCTCTGCGCTCTTTCTCTCTCTCTCTCTGCGCTCTTTCTTTCTCTTTCTCTCTCTGCGCTCTTTCTCTCTCTCTGCGCTCTTTCTTTCTTTCTCTCTGCGCTCTTTCTTTCTTTCTGCGCTCTTTCTTTCTCTCTCTGCGCTCTCTCTTTCTCTCTCTGCGCTCTTTCTTTCTCTTTCTTTCTCTGCGCTCTTTCTCTCTCTGCGCGCTCTCTCTCTCTGTGCTCTTTCTTTCTCTTTCTTTCTCTGCGCTCTTTCTCTCTCTCTGCGCTCTTTCTCTCTCTCTCTCTGCGCTCTTTCTTTCTCTTTCTCTCTCTCTGCGCTCTTTCTCTCTCTCGGCGCTCTTTCTCTCTCTCTCTCTCTCTGCGCTCTTTCTTTCTCTTTCTCTCTCTGCGCTCTCTCTCTCTGCGCTCTTTCTTTCTCTCTGCGCTCTTTCTTTCTTTCTCTCTGCGCTCTTTTTTTCTCTCTTTGCGCTCTTTTTTTCTCTCTTTGCGCTCTTCTTTCTCTCTCTGCGCTCTTTATTTCTCTCTCTGCGCTCTTTATTTCTCTCTCTGCGCTCTTTATTTCTCTCTCTGCGCTCTTTATTTCTCTCTCTGCGCTCTTTCTCTCTCTCTGCGCTCTTTCTCTTTCTCTGCGCTCTTTCTCTCTCTCTGCGCTCTTTCTCTCTGCGCTCTTTCTCTCTCTCTGCGCTCTTTCTCTCTCTCTGCGCTCTTTCTCTCTCTCTCTGCGCTCTTTCTCTCTCTCTCTGCGCTCTTTCTCTCTCTCTCTGCACTCTTTCTCTCTCTGCGCTCTCTCTGCGCTCTTTCTCTCTCTGCGCTCTTTCTCTCTCTGCGCTCTTTCTCTCTCTACGCTCTTTCTCTCTCTGCGCTCTTTCTTTCTCTTTCTTTCTCTGCGCTCTCTCTCTCTGCGCTCTTTCTCTCTCTCTCTGCGCTCTTTCTCTCTCTCTCTCTGCGCTCTTTCTTTCTCTTTCTCTCTCTGCGCTCTTTCTCTCTCTCTGCGCTCTTTCTTTCTTTCTCTCTGCGCTTTTTCTTTCTTTCTGCGCTCTTTTTTTCTCTCTTTGCGCTCTTTCTTTCTCTCTCTGCGCTCTCTCTCTCTCTCTCTGCGCTCTTTCTTTCTCTCTGCGCTCTTTCTCTCTCTGCGCACTTTCTCTCTCTGCGCTCTTTCTTTCTCTTTCTCTCTCTCTGCGCTCTTTCTCTCTCTCGGCGCTCTTTCTCTCTCTCTCTGCGCTCTTTCTTTCTCTTTCTCTCTCTGCGCTCTCTCTCTCTGCGCTCTTTCTTTCTCTCTGCGCTCTTTCTTTCTTTCTCTCTGCGCTCTTTTTTTCTCTCTTTGCGCTCTTTTTTTCTCTCTTTGCGCTCTTTCTTTCTCTCTCTGCGCTCTTTCTTTCTCTTTCTCTCTCTGCGCTCTCTCTCTCTGCGCTCTTTATTTCTCTCTCTGCGCTCTTTATTTCTCTCTCTGCGCTCTTTCTCTCTCTCTCTGCGCTCTCTCTCTGCGCTCTTTCTTTCTCTCTCTCTGCGCTCTTTCTTTCTCTCTCTGCGCTCTTTCTTTCTCTCTCTCTGTGCTCTTTCTCTCTCTCTGTGCTCTTTCTCTCTCTCTGCGCTCTTTCTCTCTCTCTGCGCTCTTTCTCTCTCTCTGCGCTCTTTCTTTCTCTCTCTGCGCTCTTTCTTTCTCTCTCTGTGCTCTTTCTTTCTCTTTCTCTCTCTCTGCGCTCTTTCTCTCTCTCTCTGCGCTCTTTCTTTCTCTTTCTCTCTCTGCGCTCTCTCTCTCTGCGCTCTTTCTTTCTCTCTGCGCTCTTTCTTTCTTTCTCTCTGCGCTCTTTTTTTCTCTCTTTGCGCTCTTTTTTTCTCTCTTTGCGCTCTTTCTTTCTCTCTCTGCTCTCTTTCTTTCTCTCTCTGCGCTCTTTCTTTCTCTCTCTCTGCGCTCTTTCTTTCTCTGCGCTCTTTCTTTCTCTGCGCTCTTTCTTTCTCTCTCTGCGCTCTTTCTCTCTCTCTCTGCGCTCTTTCTTTCTCTTTCTCTCTCTCTGCGCTCTTTCTCTCTCTCGGCGCTCTTTCTCTTTCTCTCTCTCGGCGCTCTTTCTCTCTCTCTCTCTCTGCGCTCTTTCTTTCTCTTTCTCTCTCTGCGCTCTCTCTCTGCGCTCTTTATTTTTCTCTCTGCGCTCTTTATTTCTCTCTCTGCGCTCTATTTCTCTCTCTGCGCTCTTTCTCTCTCTCTCTGCACTCTCTCTCTGCGCTCTTTCTTTCTCTCTCTCTGCGCTCTTTCTTTCACTCTCTGCGCTCTTTCTCTCTCTGCGCTCTTTCTTTCTCTCTCTCTGTGCTCTTTCTCTCTCTCTGTGCTCTTTCTCTCTCTCTGCGCTCTTTCTCTCTCTCTGCGCTCTTTCTCTCTCTCTGCGCTCTTTCTTTCTCTGAGCTCTTTCTTTCTCTCTCTGTGCTCTTTCTTTCTCTTTCTCTCTCTCTGCGCTCTTTCTCTCTCTCTCTGCGCTCTTTCTTTCTCTTTCTCTCTCTGCACTCTCTCTCTCTGTGCTCTTTCTTTCTCTTTCTCTCTCTCTGCGCTCTTTCTCTCTCTCTCTGCGCTCTTTCTTTCTCTTTCTCTCTCTGCGCTCTCTTTCTCTGCGCTCTTTCTTTCTCTCTGCGCTCTTTCTTTCTTTCTTTCTGCGCTCTTTTTTTCTCTCTTTGCGCTCTTTTTTTCTCTCTTTGCGCTCTTTCTTTCTCTCTCTGCTCTCTTTCTTTCTCTCTCTGCGCTTTTTCTCTCTCTCTGCGCTCTTTCTTTCTCTCTCTCTGTGCTCTTTCTTTCTCTTTCTTTCTCTCTGCGCTCTTTCTTTCTCTCTCTCTGCGCTCTTTCTTCCTCTCTCTCTCTGCGCTCTTTCTCTCTCTCTGCGCTCTTTCTCTCTCTCTGCGCTATTTCTTTCTCTCTCTGCGCTCTTTCTTTCTCTCTCTCTGCGCTCTTTCTTTCTCCATCTCTCTGCGCTCTTTCTTTCTCTCTCTCTCTGCGCTCTTTCTTTCTCTCTGCGCTCTTTCTCTCTCACTCTCTGCGCTCTTTCTTTCTCTCTCTGCGCTCTTTCTTTCTCTCTCTGCGCTCTTTCTTTCTCTCTCTGCGCTCTTTCTTTCTCTCTCTGCGCTCTTTCTTTCTCTCTCTCTGCGCTTTTTCTTTCTCTCTCTTTGCGCTCTTTTTTTCTCTCTCTCTGCGCTCTTTCTCTCTCTCTGCGCTCTTTCTCTCTCTGCGCTCGTTCTCTCTCACTGCGCTCTTTCTCTCTCTCTGCGCTCTTTCTCTCTCTGCGCTCTTTCTTTCTCTCTCTGCGCTTTTTCTTTCTCTCTCTCTGCGCTCTTTTTTTCTCTCTCTCTGCGCTCTTTCTCTCTCTCTGCGCTCTTTCTCTCTCTCTGCGCTCTTTCTCTCTCTGCGCTCTTTCTTTCTCTCTCTCTGTGCTCTTTCTCTCTCTCTGTGCTCTTTCTCTCTCTGCGCTCTTTCTCTCTCTCTGCGCTCTTTCTTTCTCTCTCTGCGCTCTTTCTTTCTCTCTCTGCGCTCTTTCTTTCTCTTTCTCTCTCTCTGCGCTCTTTCTCTCTCTCTCTGCGCTCTTTCTCTCTCTCTCTCTGCGCTCTTTCTTTCTCTTTCTCTCTCTGCCCTCTTTCTTTCTCTTTCTCTCTCTGCGCTCTCTCTCTGCGCTCTTTCTTTCTCTCTGCGCTCTTTCTTTCTCTCTGCGCTCTTTTTTTCTCTCTTTGCGCTCTTTCTTTCTCTCTTTGCGCTCTTTCTTTCTCTGCGCTCTTTCTTTCTCTCTCTGCGCTCTTTATTTCTCTCTCTGCGCTTTTTCTCTCTCTCTGCGCTTTTTCTCTCTCTATGTGCTCTTTCTTTCTCTCTGCGCTCTTTCTTTCTCTCTCTCTGCGCTCTTTCTTCCTCTCTCTCTCTGCGCTCTTTCTCTCTCTCTGCGCTCTTTCTCTCTCTCTGCGCTATTTCTTTCTCTCTCTGCGCTCTTTCTCTCTCTCGGCGCTCTTTCTCTCTCTCTCTCTCTGCGCACTTTCTTTCTCTTTCTCTCTCTGCGCTCTTTCTTTCTCTCTGCGCTCTTTCTTTCTTTCTTTCTCTCTGCGCTCTTTTTTTCTCTCTTTGCGCTCTTTTTTTCTCTCTTTGCGCTCTTTCTTTCTCTCTCTGCGCTCTTTCTTTCTCTCTCTCTGAGCTCTTTCTTTCTCTGCGCTCTTTATTTCTCTCTCTGCGCTCTTTATTTCTCTCTCTGCGCTCTTTATTTCTCTCTCTGCGCTCTTTATTTCTCTCTCTGCGCTCTTTATTTCTCTCTCTGCGCTCTTTATTTCTCTCTCTGCGCTCTTTATTTCTCTCTCTGCGCTCTTTATTTCTCTCTCTGCGCTCTATATTTCTCTCTCTCTGTGCTCTTTCTCTCTCTCTGCGCTCTTTCTCTCTCTCTGCGCTCTTTCTCTCTCTCTGCGCTCTTTCTCTCTCTCTGCGCTCTTTCTTTCTCTCTCTCTCTGCGCTCTTTCTTCCTCTCTCTCTCTGCGCTATTTCTTTCTCTCTGCGTTATTTCTTTCTCTCTGCGCTCTTTCTCTCTCTCTGCGCTCTTTCTCTCTCTCTGCGCTCTTTCTCTCTCTCTCTGCGCTCTTTCTTTCTCTCTGCGCTCTTTCTCTCTCTGCGCTCTCTCTCTCTCTCTGCGCTCTTTCTCTCTCTGCGCTCTTTCTCTCTCTGCGCTCTTTCTTTCTCTTTCTTTCTCTGCGTTCTTTCTCTCTCTCTGCGCTCTTTCTCTCTCTCTCTGCGCTCTTTCTCTCTCTCTCTCTGCGCTCTTTCTTTCTCTTTCTCTCTCTGCGCTCTTTCTCTCTCTCTGCGCTCTTTCTTTCTTTCTCTCTGCGCTCTTTCTTTCTTTCTGCGCTCTTTCTTTCTCTCTCTGCGCTCTCTCTTTCTCTCTCTGCGCTCTTTCTTTCTCTTTCTTTCTCTGCGCTCTTTCTCTCTCTGCGCGCTCTCTCTCTCTGTGCTCTTTCTTTCTCTTTCTTTCTCTGCGCTCTTTCTCTCTCTCTGCGCTCTTTCTCTCTCTCTCTCTGCGCTCTTTCTTTCTCTTTCTCTCTCTCTGCGCTCTTTCTCTCTCTCGGCGCTCTTTCTCTCTCTCTCTCTCTCTGCGCTCTTTCTTTCTCTTTCTCTCTCTGCGCTCTCTCTCTCTGCGCTCTTTCTTTCTCTCTGCGCTCTTTCTTTCTTTCTCTCTGCGCTCTTTTTTTCTCTCTTTGCGCTCTTTTTTTCTCTCTTTGCGCTCTTCTTTCTCTCTCTGCGCTCTTTATTTCTCTCTCTGCGCTCTTTATTTCTCTCTCTGCGCTCTTTATTTCTCTCTCTGCGCTCTTTATTTCTCTCTCTGCGCTCTTTCTCTCTCTCTGCGCTCTTTCTCTTTCTCTGCGCTCTTTCTCTCTCTCTGCGCTCTTTCTCTCTGCGCTCTTTCTCTCTCTCTGCGCTCTTTCTCTCTCTCTGCGCTCTTTCTCTCTCTCTCTGCGCTCTTTCTCTCTCTCTCTGCGCTCTTTCTCTCTCTCTCTGCACTCTTTCTCTCTCTGCGCTCTCTCTGCGCTCTTTCTCTCTCTGCGCTCTTTCTCTCTCTGCGCTCTTTCTCTCTCTACGCTCTTTCTCTCTCTGCGCTCTTTCTTTCTCTTTCTTTCTCTGCGCTCTCTCTCTCTGCGCTCTTTCTCTCTCTCTCTGCGCTCTTTCTCTCTCTCTCTCTGCGCTCTTTCTTTCTCTTTCTCTCTCTGCGCTCTTTCTCTCTCTCTGCGCTCTTTCTTTCTTTCTCTCTGCGCTTTTTCTTTCTTTCTGCGCTCTTTTTTTCTCTCTTTGCGCTCTTTCTTTCTCTCTCTGCGCTCTCTCTCTCTCTCTCTGCGCTCTTTCTTTCTCTCTGCGCTCTTTCTCTCTCTGCGCACTTTCTCTCTCTGCGCTCTTTCTTTCTCTTTCTCTCTCTCTGCGCTCTTTCTCTCTCTCGGCGCTCTTTCTCTCTCTCTCTGCGCTCTTTCTTTCTCTTTCTCTCTCTGCGCTCTCTCTCTCTGCGCTCTTTCTTTCTCTCTGCGCTCTTTCTTTCTTTCTCTCTGCGCTCTTTTTTTCTCTCTTTGCGCTCTTTTTTTCTCTCTTTGCGCTCTTTCTTTCTCTCTCTGCGCTCTTTCTTTCTCTTTCTCTCTCTGCGCTCTCTCTCTCTGCGCTCTTTATTTCTCTCTCTGCGCTCTTTATTTCTCTCTCTGCGCTCTTTCTCTCTCTCTCTGCGCTCTCTCTCTGCGCTCTTTCTTTCTCTCTCTCTGCGCTCTTTCTTTCTCTCTCTGCGCTCTTTCTTTCTCTCTCTCTGTGCTCTTTCTCTCTCTCTGTGCTCTTTCTCTCTCTCTGCGCTCTTTCTCTCTCTCTGCGCTCTTTCTCTCTCTCTGCGCTCTTTCTTTCTCTCTCTGCGCTCTTTCTTTCTCTCTCTGTGCTCTTTCTTTCTCTTTCTCTCTCTCTGCGCTCTTTCTCTCTCTCTCTGCGCTCTTTCTTTCTCTTTCTCTCTCTGCGCTCTCTCTCTCTGCGCTCTTTCTTTCTCTCTGCGCTCTTTCTTTCTTTCTCTCTGCGCTCTTTTTTTCTCTCTTTGCGCTCTTTTTTTCTCTCTTTGCGCTCTTTCTTTCTCTCTCTGCTCTCTTTCTTTCTCTCTCTGCGCTCTTTCTTTCTCTCTCTCTGCGCTCTTTCTTTCTCTGCGCTCTTTCTTTCTCTGCGCTCTTTCTTTCTCTCTCTGCGCTCTTTCTCTCTCTCTCTGCGCTCTTTCTTTCTCTTTCTCTCTCTCTGCGCTCTTTCTCTCTCTCGGCGCTCTTTCTCTTTCTCTCTCTCGGCGCTCTTTCTCTCTCTCTCTCTCTGCGCTCTTTCTTTCTCTTTCTCTCTCTGCGCTCTCTCTCTGCGCTCTTTATTTTTCTCTCTGCGCTCTTTATTTCTCTCTCTGCGCTCTATTTCTCTCTCTGCGCTCTTTCTCTCTCTCTCTGCACTCTCTCTCTGCGCTCTTTCTTTCTCTCTCTCTGCGCTCTTTCTTTCACTCTCTGCGCTCTTTCTCTCTCTGCGCTCTTTCTTTCTCTCTCTCTGTGCTCTTTCTCTCTCTCTGTGCTCTTTCTCTCTCTCTGCGCTCTTTCTCTCTCTCTGCGCTCTTTCTCTCTCTCTGCGCTCTTTCTTTCTCTGAGCTCTTTCTTTCTCTCTCTGTGCTCTTTCTTTCTCTTTCTCTCTCTCTGCGCTCTTTCTCTCTCTCTCTGCGCTCTTTCTTTCTCTTTCTCTCTCTGCACTCTCTCTCTCTGTGCTCTTTCTTTCTCTTTCTCTCTCTCTGCGCTCTTTCTCTCTCTCTCTGCGCTCTTTCTTTCTCTTTCTCTCTCTGCGCTCTCTTTCTCTGCGCTCTTTCTTTCTCTCTGCGCTCTTTCTTTCTTTCTTTCTGCGCTCTTTTTTTCTCTCTTTGCGCTCTTTTTTTCTCTCTTTGCGCTCTTTCTTTCTCTCTCTGCTCTCTTTCTTTCTCTCTCTGCGCTTTTTCTCTCTCTCTGCGCTCTTTCTTTCTCTCTCTCTGTGCTCTTTCTTTCTCTTTCTTTCTCTCTGCGCTCTTTCTTTCTCTCTCTCTGCGCTCTTTCTTCCTCTCTCTCTCTGCGCTCTTTCTCTCTCTCTGCGCTCTTTCTCTCTCTCTGCGCTATTTCTTTCTCTCTCTGCGCTCTTTCTTTCTCTCTCTCTGCGCTCTTTCTTTCTCCATCTCTCTGCGCTCTTTCTTTCTCTCTCTCTCTGCGCTCTTTCTTTCTCTCTGCGCTCTTTCTCTCTCACTCTCTGCGCTCTTTCTTTCTCTCTCTGCGCTCTTTCTTTCTCTCTCTGCGCTCTTTCTTTCTCTCTCTGCGCTCTTTCTTTCTCTCTCTGCGCTCTTTCTTTCTCTCTCTCTGCGCTTTTTCTTTCTCTCTCTTTGCGCTCTTTTTTTCTCTCTCTCTGCGCTCTTTCTCTCTCTCTGCGCTCTTTCTCTCTCTGCGCTCTTTCTCTCTCACTGCGCTCTTTCTCTCTCTCTGCGCTCTTTCTCTCTCTGCGCTCTTTCTTTCTCTCTCTGCGCTTTTTCTTTCTCTCTCTCTGCGCTCTTTTTTTCTCTCTCTCTGCGCTCTTTCTCTCTCTCTGCGCTCTTTCTCTCTCTCTGCGCTCTTTCTCTCTCTGCGCTCTTTCTTTCTCTCTCTCTGTGCTCTTTCTCTCTCTCTGTGCTCTTTCTCTCTCTGCGCTCTTTCTCTCTCTCTGCGCTCTTTCTTTCTCTCTCTGCGCTCTTTCTTTCTCTGCGCTCTTTCTTTCTCTTTCTCTCTCTCTGCGCTCTTTCTCTCTCTCTCTGCGCTCTTTCTCTCTCTCTCTCTGCGCTCTTTCTTTCTCTTTCTCTCTCTGCCCTCTTTCTTTCTCTTTCTCTCTCTGCGCTCTCTCTCTGCGCTCTTTCTTTCTCTCTGCGCTCTTTCTTTCTCTCTGCGCTCTTTTTTTCTCTCTTTGCGCTCTTTCTTTCTCTCTTTGCGCTCTTTCTTTCTCTGCGCTCTTTCTTTCTCTCTCTGCGCTCTTTATTTCTCTCTCTGCGCTTTTTCTCTCTCTCTGCGCTTTTTCTCTCTCTATGTGCTCTTTCTTTCTCTCTGCGCTCTTTCTTTCTCTCTCTCTGCGCTCTTTCTTCCTCTCTCTCTCTGCGCTCTTTCTCTCTCTCTGCGCTCTTTCTCTCTCTCTGCGCTATTTCTTTCTCTCTCTGCGCTCTTTCTCTCTCTCGGCGCTCTTTCTCTCTCTCTCTCTCTGCGCACTTTCTTTCTCTTTCTCTCTCTGCGCTCTTTCTTTCTCTCTGCGCTCTTTCTTTCTTTCTTTCTCTCTGCGCTCTTTTTTTCTCTCTTTGCGCTCTTTTTTTCTCTCTTTGCGCTCTTTCTTTCTCTCTCTGCGCTCTTTCTTTCTCTCTCTCTGAGCTCTTTCTTTCTCTGCGCTCTTTATTTCTCTCTCTGCGCTCTTTATTTCTCTCTCTGCGCTCTTTATTTCTCTCTCTGCGCTCTTTATTTCTCTCTCTGCGCTCTTTATTTCTCTCTCTGCGCTCTTTATTTCTCTCTCTGCGCTCTATATTTCTCTCTCTCTGTGCTCTTTCTCTCTCTCTGCGCTCTTTCTCTCTCTCTGCGCTCTTTCTCTCTCTCTGCGCTCTTTCTCTCTCTCTGCGCTCTTTCTTTCTCTCTCTCTGTGCTCTTTCTCTCTCTCTGTGCTCTTTCTCTCTCTCTGCGCTCTTTTTCTCTCTCTGCGCTCTTTTTCTCTCTCTGCGCTCTTTCTCTCTCTCTGCGCTCTTTCTTTCTCTCTCTGCGCTCTTTCTTTCTCTCTCTGCGCTCTTTCTTTCTCTTTCTCTCTCTCTGCGCTCTTTCTTTCTTTCTCTCTGCGCTCTTTCTTTCTTTCTGCGCTCTTTTTTTCTCTCTTTGCGCTCTTTCTTTCTCTCTCTGCGCTCTTTCTCTCTCTCTCTCTCTGCGCTCTTTCTTTCTCTCTGCGCTCTTTCTCTCTCTGCGCACTTTCTCTCTCTGCGCTCTTTCTTTCTCTTTCTCTCTCTCTGCGCTCTTTCTCTCTCTCTCTCTCTGCGCTCTTTCTCTCTCTCTCTGCGCTTTTTCTTTCTCTTTCTCTCTCTGCGCTCTCTCTCTCTGCGCTCTTTCTTTCTCTCTGCGCTCTTTCTTTCTTTCTCTCTGCGCTCTTTTTTTCTCTCTTTGCGCTCTTTTTCTCTCTCTCTGCGCTCTTTCTTTATCTCTCTCTGCGCTCTTTCTTTCTCTGCGCTCTTTATTTCTCTCTCTGCGCTTTTTATTTCTCTCTCTGCGCTCTTTATTTCTCTCTCTGCGCTCTTTATTTCTCTCTCTGCGCTCTTTATTTCTCTCTCTGCGCTCTTTATTTCTCTCTCTGCGCTCTTTATTTCTCTCTCTGCGCTCTTTATTTCTCTCTGCGCTCTTTATTTCTCTCTCTGCGCTCTTTATTTCTCTCTCTGCGCTCTTTATTTCTCTCTCTGCGCTCTCTCTCTCTCTGCGCTCTCTCTCTGCGCTCTTTCTTTATCTGTCTCTGCGCTCTTTCTTTCTCTCTCTCTGTGCTCTTTCTCTCTCTCTGTGCTCTTTCTCTCTCTCTGTGCTCTTTCTCTCTCTCTGTGCTCTTTCTCTCTCTCTGTGCTCTTTCTCTCTCTCTGTGCTCTTTCTCTCTCTCTATGCTCTTTCTCTCTCTCTGTGCTCTTTCTCTCTCTCTGTGCTCTTTCTCTCTCTCTGTGCTCTTTCTCTCTCTCTGTGCTCTTTCTCTCTCTCTGCGCTCTATCTCTCTCTCTGCGCTCTTTCTCTCTCTCTGCGCTCTTTCTCTCTCTCTGCGCTCTTTCTCTCTCTCTGCGCTCTTTCTTCCTCTCTCTCTCTGCGCTCTCTCTCTCTCTCTCTGCGCTCTTTCTTTCTCTCTGCGCTCTTTCTTTCTTTCTCTCTGCGCTCTTTTTTTCTCTCTTTGCGCTCTTTTTTTCTCTCTTTGCGCTCTTTCTTTCTCTCCCTGCGCTCTTTCTTTCTCTCTCTCTGCGCTCTTTCTTTCTCTGCGCTCTTTATTTCTCTCTCTGCGCTCTTTATTTCTCTCTCTGCGCTCTCTCTCTGCGCTCTTTCTTTCTCTCTCTCTGCGCTCTTTCTTTCTCTCTCTGCGCTCTTTCTCTCTCTGCGCTCTTTCTTTCTCTCTCTCTGCGCTCTTTCTCTCTCTCTGTGCTCTTTCTCTCTCTCTGCGCTCTTTCTTTCTCTCTCTGTGCTCTTTCTTTCTCTTTCTCTCTCTCTGCGCTCTTTCTCTCTCTCTCTGCGCTCTTTCTCTCTCTCTCTGCTCTCTTTCTTTCTCTCTCTGCGCTCTTTTTTTCTCTCTCTCTGCGCTCTTTCTTTCTCTGCGCTCTTTCTTTCTCTCTCTGCGCTCTTTATTTCTCTCTCTGCGCTCTTTCTCTCTCTCTCTGCGCTCTTTCTCTCTCTCTCTGCGCTCTTTCTTTCTCTCTCTCTGCGCTCTTTCTCTCTCTATGTGCTCTTTTTTTCTCTCTGCGCTCTTTCTTTCTCTCTCTCTGCGCTCTTTCTTCCTCTCTCTCTCTGCGCTATTTCTTTCTCTCTGCGCTATTTCTTTCTCTCTGCGCTCTTTCTCTCTCTCTGCGCTCTTTCTCTCTCTCTGCGCTCTTTCTCTCTCTCTCTGCGCTCTTTCTTTCTCTCTGCGCTCTTTCTCTCTCTGCGCTCTCTCTCTCTCTCTGCGCTCTTTCTCTCTCTGCGCTCTTTCTCTCTCTGCGCTCTTTCTTTCTCTTTCTTTCTCTGCGTTCTTTCTCTCTCTCTGCGCTCTTTCTCTCTCTCTCTGCGCTCTTTCTCTCTCTCTCTCTGCGCTCTTTCTTTCTCTTTCTCTCTCTGCGCTCTTTCTCTCTCTCTGCGCTCTTTCTTTCTTTCTCTCTGCGCTCTTTCTTTCTTTCTGCGCTCTTTCTTTCTCTCTCTGCGCTCTCTCTTTCTCTCTCTGCGCTCTTTCTCTCTCTCTGCGCTCTTTCTCTCTCTCTCTCTCTGCGCTCTTTCTTTCTCTTTCTCTCTCTCTGCGCTCTTTCTCTCTCTCGGCGCTCTTTCTCTCTCTCTCTCTCTCTGCGCTCTTTCTTTCTCTTTCTCTCTCTGCGCTCTCTCTCTCTGCGCTCTTTCTTTCTCTCTGCGCTCTTTCTTTCTTTCTCTCTGCGCTCTTTTTTTCTCTCTTTGCGCTCTTTTTTTCTCTCTTTGCGCTCTTCTTTCTCTCTCTGCGCTCTTTATTTCTCTCTCTGCGCTCTTTATTTCTCTCTCTGCGCTCTTTATTTCTCTCTCTGCGCTCTTTATTTCTCTCTCTGCGCTCTTTATTTCTCTCTCTGCGCTCTTTCTCTCTCTCTGCGCTCTTTCTCTTTCTCTGCGCTCTTTCTCTCTCTCTGCGCTCTTTCTCTCTGCGCTCTTTCTCTCTCTCTGCGCTCTTTCTCTCTCTCTGCGCTCTTTCTCTCTCTCTCTGCGCTCTTTCTCTCTCTCTCTGCGCTCTTTCTCTCTCTCTCTGCACTCTTTCTCTCTCTGCGCTCTCTCTCTGCGCTCTTTCTCTCTCTGCGCTCTTTCTCTCTCTGCGCTCTTTCTCTCTCTACGCTCTTTCTCTCTCTGCGCTCTTTCTTTCTCTTTCTTTCTCTGCGCTCTCTCTCTCTGCGCTCTTTCTCTCTCTCTCTGCGCTCTTTCTCTCTCTCTCTCTGCGCTCTTTCTTTCTCTTTCTCTCTCTGCGCTCTTTCTCTCTCTCTGCGCTCTTTCTTTCTTTCTCTCTGCGCTTTTTCTTTCTTTCTGCGCTCTTTTTTTCTCTCTTTGCGCTCTTTCTTTCTCTCTCTGCGCTCTCTCTCTCTCTCTCTGCGCTCTTTCTTTCTCTCTGCGCTCTTTCTCTCTCTGCGCACTTTCTCTCTCTGCGCTCTTTCTTTCTCTTTCTCTCTCTCTGCGCTCTTTCTCTCTCTCGGCGCTCTTTCTCTCTCTCTCTGCGCTCTTTCTTTCTCTTTCTCTCTCTGCGCTCTCTCTCTCTGCGCTCTTTCTTTCTCTCTGCGCTCTTTCTTTCTTTCTCTCTGCGCTCTTTTTTTCTCTCTTTGCGCTCTTTTTTTCTCTCTTTGCGCTCTTTCTTTCTCTCTCTGCGCTCTTTCTTTCTCTTTCTCTCTCTGCGCTCTCTCTCTGCGCTCTTTATTTCTCTCTCTGCGCTCTTTATTTCTCTCTCTGCGCTCTTTCTCTCTCTCTCTGCGCTCTCTCTCTGCGCTCTTTCTTTCTCTCTCTCTGCGCTCTTTCTTTCTCTCTCTGCGCTCTTTCTCTCTCTGCGCTCTTTCTTTCTCTCTCTCTGTGCTCTTTCTCTCTCTCTGTGCTCTTTCTCTCTCTCTGCGCTCTTTCTCTCTCTCTGCGCTCTTTCTCTCTCTCTGCGCTCTTTCTTTCTCTCTCTGCGCTCTTTCTTTCTCTCTCTGTGCTCTTTCTTTCTCTTTCTCTCTCTCTGCGCTCTTTCTCTCTCTCTCTGCGCTCTTTCTTTCTCTTTCTCTCTCTGCGCTCTCTCTCTCTGCGCTCTTTCTTTCTCTCTGCGCTCTTTCTTTCTTTCTCTCTGCGCTCTTTTTTTCTCTCTTTGCGCTCTTTTTTTCTCTCTTTGCGCTCTTTCTTTCTCTCTCTGCTCTCTTTCTTTCTCTCTCTGCGCTCTTTCTTTCTCTCTCTCTGCGCTCTTTCTTTCTCTGCGCTCTTTCTTTCTCTGCGCTCTTTCTTTCTCTCTCTGCGCTCTTTCTCTCTCTCTCTCTGCGCTCTTTCTTTCTCTTTCTCTCTCTCTGCGCTCTTTCTCTCTCTCGGCGCTCTTTCTCTTTCTCTCTCTCGGCGCTCTTTCTCTCTCTCTCTCTCTGCGCTCTTTCTTTCTCTTTCTCTCTCTGCGCTCTCTCTCTGCGCTCTTTATTTCTCTCTCTGCGCTCTTTATTTCTCTCTCTGCGCTCTATTTCTCTCTCTGCGCTCTTTCTCTCTCTCTGCGCTCTCTCTGCGCTCTTTCTTTCTCTCTCTCTGCGCTCTTTCTTTCACTCTCTGCGCTCTTTCTCTCTCTGCGCTCTTTCTTTCTCTCTCTCTGTGCTCTTTCTCTCTCTCTGTGCTCTTTCTCTCTCTCTGCGCTCTTTCTCTCTCTCTGCGCTCTTTCTCTCTCTCTGCGCTCTTTCTATCTCTGAGCTCTTTCTTTCTCTCTCTGTGCTCTTTCTTTCTCTTTCTCTCTCTCTGCGCTCTTTCTCTCTCTCTCTGCGCTCTTTCTTTCTCTTTCTCTCTCTGCACTCTCTCTCTCTGTGCTCTTTCTTTCTCTTTCTCTCTCTCTCTGCGCTCTTTCTTTCTCTTTCTCTCTCTGCGCTCTCTTTCTCTGCGCTCTTTCTTTCTCTCTGCGCTCTTTCTTTCTTTCTTTCTGCGCTCTTTTTTTCTCTCTTTGCGCTCTTTTTTTCTCTCTTTGCGCTCTTTCTTTCTCTCTCTGCTCTCTTTCTTTCTCTCTCTGCGCTTTTTCTCTCACTCTGCGCTCTTTCTTTCTCTCTCTCTGTGCTCTTTCTTTCTCTTTCTTTCTCTCTGCGCTCTTTCTTTCTCTCTCTCTGCGCTCTTTCTTCCTCTCTCTCTCTGCGCTCTTTCTCTCTCTCTGCGCTCTTTCTCTCTCTCTGCGCTATTTCTTTCTCTCTCTGCGCTCTTTCTTTCTCTCTCTCTGCGCTCTTTCTTTCTCTCTCTCTCTGCGCTCTTTCTTTCTCTCTCTCTCTGCGCTCTTTCTTTCTCTCTGCGCTCTTTCTCTCTCACTCTCTGCGCTCTTTCTTTCTCTCTCTGCGCTCTTTCTTTCTCTCTCTGCGCTCTTTCTTTCTCTCTCTGCGCTCTTTCTTTCTCTCTCTGCGCTCTTTCTTTCTCTCTCTCTGCGCTTTTTCTTTCTCTCTCTTTGCGCTTTTTTTTTCTCTCTCTCTGCGCTCTTTCTCTCTCTCTGCGCTCTTTCTCTCTCTGCGCTCTTTCTCTCTCTCTGCGCTCTTTCTCTCTCTCTGCGCTCTTTCTCTCTCTGCGCTCTTTCTTTCTCTCTCTGCGCTTTTTCTTTCTCTCTCTCTGCGCTCTTTTTTTCTCTCTCTCTGCGCTCTTTCTCTCTCTCTGCGCTCTTTCTCTCTCTCTGCGCTCTTTCTCTCTCTGCGCTCTTTCTTTCTCTCTCTCTGTGCTCTTTCTCTCTCTCTGTGCTCTTTCTCTCTCTGCGCTCTTTCTCTCTCTCTGCGCTCTTTCTTTCTCTCTCTGCGCTCTTTCTTTCTCTTTCTCTCTCTCTGCGCTCTTTCTCTCTCTCTCTGCGCTCTTTCTCTCTCTCTCTCTGCGCTCTTTCTTTCTCTTTCTCTCTCTGCGCTCTTTCTTTCTCTTTCTCTCTCTGCGCTCTCTCTCTCTGCGCTCTTTCTTTCTCTCTGCGCTCTTTCTTTCTCTCTGCGCTCTTTTTTTCTCTCTTTGCGCTCTTTCTTTCTCTCTTTGCGCTCTTTCTTTCTCTGCGCTCTTTCTTTCTCTCTCTGCGCTCTTTATTTCTCTCTCTGCGCTTTTTCTCTCTCTCTGCGCTTTTTCTCTCTCTATGTGCTCTTTCTTTCTCTCTGCGCTCTTTCTTTCTATCTCTCTGCGTTCTTTCTTCCTCTCTCTCTCTGCGCTCTTTCTCTCTCTCTGCGCTCTTTCTCTCTCTCTGCGCTATTTCTTTCTCTCTCTCTGCGCTCTTTCTCTCTCTCGGCGCTCTTTCTCTCTCTCGGCGCTCTTTCTCTCTCTCTCTCTCTGCGCACTTTCTTTCTCTTTCTCTCTCTGCGCTCTTTCTTTCTCTCTGCGCTCTTTCTTTCTCTCTGCGCTCTTTTTTTCTCTCTTTGCGCTCTTTTTTTCTCTCTTTGCGCTCTTTCTTTCTCTCTCTGCGCTCTTTCTTTCTCTCTCTCTGAGCTCTTTCTTTCTCTGCGCTCTTTATTTCTCTCTCTGCGCTCTTAATTTCTCTCTCTGCGCTCTTTATTTCTCTCTCTGCGCTCTTTATTTCTCTCTCTGCGCTCTTTATTTCTCTCTCTGCGCTCTTTATTTCTCTCTCTGCACTCTATATTTCTCTCTCTCTGTGCTCTTTCTCTCTCTCTGCGCTCTTTCTCTCTCTCTGCGCTCTTTCTCTCTCTCTGCGCTCTTTCTCTCTCTCTGCGCTCTTTCTCTCTCTCTGCGCTCTTTCTCTCTCTCTGCGCTCTTTCTTTCTCTCTCTCTGTGCTCTTTCTCTCTCTCTGTGCTCTTTCTCTCTCTCTGCGCTCTTTTTCTCTCTCTGCGCTCTTTTTCTCTCTCTGCGCTCTTTCTCTCTCTCTGCGCTCTTTCTTTCTCTCTCTGCGCTCTTTCTTTCTCTCTCTGCGCTCTTTCTTTCTCTTTCTCTCTCTCTGCGCTCTTTCTTTCTTTCTCTCTGCGCTCTTTCTTTCTTTCTGCGCTCTTTTTTTCTCTCTGCGCTCTTTCTCTCTCTCTCTCTCTCTGCGCTCTTTCTTTCTCTCTGCGCTCTTTCTCTCTCTGCGCACTTTCTCTCTCTGCGCTCTTTCTTTCTCTTTCTCTCTCTCTGCGCTCTTTCTCTCTCTCTCTCTCTGCGCTCTTTCTCTCTCTCTCTGCGCTCTTTCTTTCTCTTTCTCTCTCTGCACTCTCTCTCTGCGCTCTTTCTTTCTCTCTGCGCTCTTTCTTTCTTTCTCTCTGCGCTCTTTTTTTCTCTCTTTGCGCTCTTTTTCTCTCTCTCTGCGCTCTTTCTTTATCTCTCTCTGCGCTCTTTCTTTCTCTGCGCTCTTTATTTCTCTCTCTGCGCTTTTTATTTCTCTCTCTGCGCTCTTTATTTCTCTCTCTGCGCTCTTTATTTCTCTCTCTGCGCTCTTTATTTCTCTCTCTGCGCTCTTTATTTCTCTCTATGCGCTCTTTATTTCTCTCTCTGCGCTCTTTATTTCTCTCTGCGCTCTTTATTTCTCTCTCTGCGCTCTTTATTTCTCTCTCTGCGCTCTTTATTTCTCTCTCTGCGCTCTCTCTCTCTCTGCGCTCTCTCTCTGCGCTCTTTCTTTATCTGTCTCTGCGCTCTTTCTTTCTCTCTCTCTGTGCTCTTTCTCTCTCTCTGTGCTCTTTCTCTCTCTCTGTGCTCTTTCTCTCTCTCTGTGCTCTTTCTCTCTCTCTGTGCTCTTTCTCTCTCTCTGTGCTCTTTCTCTCTCTCTATGCTCTTTCTCTCTCTCTGTGCTCTTTCTCTCTCTCTGTGCTCTTTCTCTCTCTCTGTGCTCTTTCTCTCTCTCTGTGCTCTTTCTCTCTCTCTGCGCTCTATCTCTCTCTCTGCGCTCTTTCTCTCTCTCTGCTCTCTTTCTCTCTCTCTGCGCTCTTTCTCTCTCTCTGCGCTCTTTCTTCCTCTCTCTCTCTGCGCTCTTTCTTTCTCTCTCTCTCTGCGCTCTTTCTTTCTCTCTCTCTCTGCGCTCTTTATTTCTCTCTCTCTCTGCGCTCTTTATTTCTCTCTCTCTGTGCTCTTTCTCTCTCTCTGTGCTCTTTCTCTCTCTCTGCGCTCTTTTTCTCTCTCTGCGCTCTTTCTCTCTCTCTGCGCTCTTTCTCTCTCTCTGCGCTCTTTCTTTCTCTTTCTTTCTCTGCGCTCTCTCTCTCTGCGCTCTTTCTCTCTCTCTCTGCGCTCTTTCTCTCTCTCTCTCTGCGCTCTTTCTTTCTCTTTCTCTCTCTGCGCTCTTTCTCTCTCTCTGCGCTCTTTCTCTCTCTCTGCGCTATTTCTTTCTCTCTCTCTGCGCTCTTTCTCTCTCTCGGCGCTCTTTCTCTCTCTCTGCGCTCTTTCTTTCTCTCTCTCTGTGCTCTTTCTTTCTCTTTCTTTCTCTCTGCGCTCTTTCTTTCTCTCTCTCTGCGCTCTTTCTTCCTCTCTCTCTCTGTGCTCTTTCTCTCTCTCTGCGCTCTTTCTCTCTCTCTGCGCTATTTCTTTCTCTCTCTGCGCTCTTTCTTTCTCTCTCTCTGCGCTCTTTCTTTCTCTCTCTCTCTGCGCTCTTTCTTTCTCTCTCTCTCTGCGCTCTTTCTTTCTCTCTGCGCTCTTTCTCTCTCACTCTCTGCGCTCTTTCTTTCTCTCTCTGCGCTCTTTCTTTCTCTCTCTGCGCTCTTTCTTTCTCTCTCTGAGCTCTTTCTTTCTCTCTCTGCGCTCTTTCTTTCTCTCTCTCTGCGCTTTTTCTTTCTCTCTCTTTGCGCTTTTTTTTTCTCTCTCTCTGCGCTCTTTCTCTCTCTCTGCGCTCTTTCTCTCTCTGCGCTCTTTCTCTCTCTCTGCGCTCTTTCTCTCTCTCTGCGCTCTTTCTCTCTCTCTGCGCTCTTTCTTTCTCTCTCTGCGCTTTTTCTTTCTCTCTCTCTGCGCTCTTTTTTTCTCTCTCTCTGCGCTCTTTCTCTCTCTCTGCGCTCTTTCTCTCTCTCTGCGCTCTTTCTCTCTCTGCGCTCTTTCTTTCTCTCTCTCTGTGCTCTTTCTCTCTCTCTGTGCTCTTTCTCTCTCTGCGCTCTTTCTCTCTCTCTCTGCGCTCTTTCTTTCTCTCTCTGCGCTCTTTCTTTCTCTTTCTCTCTCTCTGCGCTCTTTCTCTCTCTCTCTGCGCTCTTTCTCTCTCTCTCTCTGCGCTCTTTCTTTCTCTTTCTCTCTCTGCGCTCTTTCTTTCTCTTTCTCTCTCTGCGCTCTCTCTCTCTGCGCTCTTTCTTTCTCTCTGCGCTCTTTCTTTCTCTCTGCGCTCTTTTTTTCTCTCTTTGCGCTCTTTCTTTCTCTCTTTGCGCTCTTTCTTTCTCTGCGCTCTTTCTTTCTCTCTCTGCGCTCTTTATTTCTCTCTCTGCGCTTTTTCTCTCTCTCTGCGCTTTTTCTCTCTCTATGTGCTCTTTCTTTCTCTCTGCGCTCTTTCTTTCTATCTCTCTGCGCTCTTTCTTCCTCTCTCTCTCTGCGCTCTTTCTCTCTCTCTGCGCTCTTTCTCTCTCTCTGCGCTATTTCTTTCTCTCTCTCTGCGCTCTTTCTCTCTCTCGGCGCTCTTTCTCTCTCTCGGCGCTCTTTCTCTCTCTCTCTCTCTGCGCACTTTCTTTCTCTTTCTCTCTCTGCGCTCTTTCTTTCTCTCTGCGCTCTTTCTTTCTTTCTCTCTGCGCTCTTTTTTTCTCTCTTTGCGCTCTTTTTTTCTCTCTTTGCGCTCTTTCTTTCTCTTTCTGCGCTCTTTCTTTCTCTCTCTCTGAGCTCTTTCTTTCTCTGCGCTCTTTATTTCTCTCTCTGCGCTCTTTATTTCTCTCTCTGCGCTCTTTATTTCTCTCTCTGCGCTCTTTATTTCTCTCTCTGCGCTCTTTATTTCTCTCTCTGCGCTCTTTATTTCTCTCTCTGCGCTCTTTATTTCTCTCTCTGCGCTCTTTATTTCTCTCTCTGCGCTCTATATTTCTCTCTCTCTGTGCTCTTTCTCTCTCTCTGCGCTCTTTCTCTCTCTCTGCGCTCTTTCTCTCTCTCTGCGCTCTTTCTCTCTCTCTGCGCTCTTTCTCTCTCTCTGCGCTCTTTCTTTCTCTCTCTCTGTGCTCTTTCTCTCTCTCTGTGCTCTTTCTCTCTCTCTGCGCTCTTTTTCTCTCTCTGCGCTCTTTTTCTCTCTCTGCGCTCTTTCTCTCTCTCTGCGCTCTTTCTTTCTCTCTCTGCGCTCTTTCTTTCTCTCTCTGCGCTCTTTCTTTCTCTTTCTCTCTCTCTGCGCTCTTTCTTTCTTTCTCTCTGCGCTCTTTCTTTCTTTCTGCGCTCTTTTTTTCTCTCTTTGCGCTCTTTCTTTCTCTCTCTGCGCTCTTTCTCTCTCTCTCTCTCTGCGCTCTTTCTTTCTCTCTGCGCTCTTTCTCTCTCTGCGCACTTTCTCTCTCTGCGCTCTTTCTTTCTCTTTCTCTCTCTCTGCGCTCTTTCTCTCTCTCTCTCTCTGCGCTCTTTCTCTCTCTCTCTGCGCTCTTTCTTTCTCTTTCTCTCTCTGCGCTCTCTCTCTCTGCGCTCTTTCTTTCTCTCTGCGCTCTTTCTTTCTTTCTCTCTGCGCTCTTTTTTTCTCACTTTGCGCTCTTTTTCTCTCTCTCTGCGCTCTTTCTTTATCTCTCTCTGCGCTCTTTCTTTCTCTGCGCTCTTTATTTCTCTCTCTGCGCTTTTTATTTCTCTCTCTGCGCTCTTTATTTCTCTCTCTGCGCTCTTTATTTCTCTCTCTGCGCTCTTTATTTCTCTCTCTGCGCTCTTTATTTCTCTCTCTGCGCTCTTTATTTCTCTCTCTGCGCTCTTTATTTCTCTCTCTGCGCTCTTTATTTCTCTCTCTGCGCTCTTTATTTCTCTCTCTGCGCTCTTTATTTCTCTCTCTGCGCTCTCTCTCTCTGCGCTCTCTCTCTGCGCTCTTTCTTTATCTGTCTCTGTGCTCTTTCTCTCTCTCTGTGCTCTTTCTCTCTCTCTGTGCTCTTTCTCTCTCTCTGTGCTCTTTCTCTCTCTCTGTGCTCTTTCTCTCTCTCTGTGCTCTTTCTCTCTCTCTATGCTCTTTCTCTCTCTCTGTGCTCTTTCTCTCTCTCTGTGCTCTTTCTCTCTCTCTGTGCTCTTTCTCTCTCTCTGTGCTCTTTCTCTCTCTCTGCGCTCTATCTCTCTCTCTGCGCTCTTTCTCTCTCTCTGCGCTCTTTCTCTCTCTCTGCGCTCTTTCTCTCTCTCTGCGCTCTTTCTTCCTCTCTCTCTCTGCGCTCTTTCTTTCTCTCTCTCTCTGCGCTCTTTATTTCTCTCTCTCTCTGCGCTCTTTATTTCTCTCTCTCTCTGCGCTCTTTATTTCTCTCTCTCTGTGCTCTTTCTCTCTCTCTGTGCTCTTTCTCTCTCTCTGCGCTCTTTTTCTCTCTCTGCGCTCTTTTTCTCTCTCTGCGCTCTTTCTCTCTCTCTGCGCTCTTTCTTTCTCTTTCTTTCTCTGCGCTCTCTCTCTCTGCGCTCTTTCTCTCTCTCTCTGCGCTCTTTCTCTCTCTCTCTCTGCGCTCTTTCTTTCTCTTTCTCTCTCTGCGCTCTTTCTCTCTCTCTTTCTTTCTCTCTGCGCTTTTTCTTTCTTTCTGCGCTCTTTTTTTCTCTCTTTGCGCTCTTTCTTTCTCTCTCTGCGCTCTCTCTCTCTCTCTCTGCGCTCTTTCTTTCTCTCTGCGCTCTTTCTCTCTCTGCGCACTTTCTCTCTCTGCGCTCTTTCTTTCTCTTTCTCTCTCTCTGCGCTCTTTCTCTCTCTCGGCGCTCTTTCTCTCTCTCTCTGCGCTCTTTCTTTCTCTTTCTCTCTCTGCGCTCTCTCTCTCTGCGCTCTTTCTTTCTCTCTGCGCTCTTTCTTTCTTTCTCTCTGCGCTCTTTTTTTCTCTCTTTGCGCTCTTTTTTTCTCTCTTTGCGCTCTTTCTTTCTCTCTCTGCGCTCTTTCTTTCTCTTTCTCTCTCTGCGCTCTCTCTGCGCTCTTTATTTCTCTCTCTGCGCTCTTTATTTCTCTCTCTGCGCTCTTTCTCTCTCTCTCTGCGCTCTCTCTCTGCGCTCTTTCTTTCTCTCTCTCTGCGCTCTTTCTTTCTCTCTCTGCGCTCTTTCTCTCTCTGCGCTCTTTCTCTCTCTCTGCGCTCTTTCTCTCTCTCTGCGCTCTTTCTCTCTCTGCGCTCTTTCTTTCTCTCTCTGCGCTTTTTCTTTCTCTCTCTCTGCGCTCTTTTTTTCTCTCTCTCTGCGCTCTTTCTCTCTCTCTGCGCTCTTTCTCTCTCTCTGCGCTCTTTCTCTCTCTGCGCTCTTTCTTTCTCTCTCTCTGTGCTCTTTCTCTCTCTCTGTGCTCTTTCTCTCTCTGCGCTCTTTCTCTCTCTCTGCGCTCTTTCTTTCTCTCTCTGCGCTCTTTCTTTCTCTCTCTGCGCTCTTTCTTTCTCTTTCTCTCTCTCTGCGCTCTTTCTCTCTCTCTCTGCGCTCTTTCTCTCTCTCTCTCTGCGCTCTTTCTTTCTCTTTCTCTCTCTGCGCTCTTTCTTTCTCTTTCTCTCTCTGCGCTCTCTCTCTCTGCGCTCTTTCTTTCTCTCTGCGCTCTTTCTTTCTCTCTGCGCTCTTTTTTTCTCTCTTTGCGCTCTTTCTTTCTCTCTTTGCGCTCTTTCTTTCTCTGCGCTCTTTCTTTCTCTCTCTGCGCTCTTTATTTCTCTCTCTGCGCTTTTTCTCTCTCTCTGCGCTTTTTCTCTCTCTATGTGCTCTTTCTTTCTCTCTGCGCTCTTTCTTTCTATCTCTCTGCGCTCTTTCTTCCTCTCTCTCTCTGCGCTCTTTCTCTCTCTCTGCGCTCTTTGTCTCTCTCTGCGCTATTTCTTTCTCTCTCTCTGCGCTCTTTCTCTCTCTCGGCGCTCTTTCTCTCTCTCGGCGCTCTTTCTCTCTCTCTCTCTCTGCGCACTTTCTTTCTCTTTCTCTCTCTGCGCTCTTTCTTTCTCTCTGCGCTCTTTCTTTCTTTCTCTCTGCGCTCTTTTTTTCTCTCTTTGCGCTCTTTTTTTCTCTCTTTGCGCTCTTTCTTTCTCTCTCTGCGCTCTTTCTTTCTCTCTCTCTAAGCTCTTTCTTTCTCTGCGCTCTTTATTTCTCTCTCTGCGCTCTTTATTTCTCTCTCTGCGCTCTTTATTTCTCTCTCTGCGCTCTTTATTTCTCTCTCTGCGCTCTTTATTTCTCTCTCTGCGCTCTTTATTTCTCTCTCTGCGCTCTATATTTCTCTCTCTCTGTGCTCTTTCTCTCTCTCTGCGCTCTTTCTCTCTCTCTGCGCTCTTTCTCTCTCTCTGCGCGCTTTCTCTCTCTCTGCGCTCTTTCTCTCTCTCTGCGCTCTTTCTTTCTCTCTCTCTGTGCTCTTTCTCTCTCTCTGTGCTCTTTCTCTCTCTCTGCGCTCTTTTTCTCTCTCTGCGCTCTTTTTCTCTCTCTGCGCTCTTTCTCTCTCTCTGCGCTCTTTCTTTCTCTCTCTGCGCTCTTTCTTTCTCTCTCTGCGCTCTTTCTTTCTCTTTCTCTCTCTCTGCGCTCTTTCTTTCTTTCTCTCTGCGCTCTTTCTTTCTTTCTGCGCTCTTTTTTTCTCTCTTTGCGCTCTTTCTTTCTCTCTCTGCGCTCTTTCTCTCTCTCTCTCTCTGCGCTCTTTCTTTCTCTCTGCGCTCTTTCTCTCTCTGCGCACTTTCTCTCTCTGCGCTCTTTCTTTCTCTTTCTCTCTCTCTGCGCTCTTTCTCTCTCTCTCTCTCTGCGCTCTTTCTCTCTCTCTCTGCGCTCTTTCTTTCTCTTTCTCTCTCTGCGCTCTCTCTCTCTGCGCTCTTTCTTTCTCTCTGCGCTCTTTCTTTCTTTCTCTCTGCGCTCTTTTTTTCTCTCTTTGCGCTCTTTTTCTCTCTCTCTGCGCTCTTTCTTTATCTCTCTCTGCGCTCTTTCTTTATCTGCGCTCTTTATTTCTCTCTCTGCGCTTTTTATTTCTCTCTCTGCGCTCTTTATTTCTCTCTCTGCGCTCTTTATTTCTCTCTCTGCGCTCTTTATTTCTCTCTCTGCGCTCTTTATTTCTCTCTATGCGCTCTTTATTTCTCTCTCTGCGCTCTTTATTTCTCTCTGCGCTCTTTATTTCTCTCTCTGCGCTCTTTATTTCTCTCTCTGCGCTCTTTATTTCTCTCTCTGCGCTCTTTATTTCTCTCTCTCTGCGCTCTCTCTCTGCGCTCTTTCTTTATCTGTCTCTGCGCTCTTTCTTTCTCTCTCTCTGTGCTCTTTCTCTCTCTCTGTGCTCTTTCTCTCTCTCTGTGCTCTTTCTCTCTCTCTGTGCTCTTTCTCTCTCTCTGTGCTCTTTCTCTCTCTCTGTGCTCTTTCTCTCTCTCTGTGCTCTTTCTCTCTCTCTGTGCTCTTTCTCTCTCTCTGTGCTCTTTCTCTCTCTCTGTGCTCTTTCTCTCTCTCTGCGCTCTATCTCTCTCTCTGCGCTCTTTCTCTCTCTCTGCGCTCTTTCTCTCTCTCTGCGCTCTTTCTCTCTCTCTGCGCTCTTTCTTCCTCTCTCTCTCTGCGCTCTTTCTTTCTCTCTCTCTCTGCGCTCTTTCTTTCTCTCTCTCTCTGCGCTCTTTATTTCTCTCTCTCTCTGCGCTCTTTATTTCTCTCTCTCTGTGCTCTTTCTCTCTCTCTGTGCTCTTTCTCTCTCTCTGCGCTCTTTTTCTCTCTCTGCGCTCTTTTTCTCTCTCTGCGCTCTTTCTCTCTCTCTGCGCTCTTTCTTTCTCTTTCTTTCTCTGCGCTCTCTCTCTCTGCGCTCTTTCTCTCTCTCTCTGCGCTCTTTCTCTCTCTCTCTCTGCGCTCTTTCTTTCTCTTTCTCTCTCTGCGCTCTTTCTCTCTCTCTGCGCTCTTTCTCTCTCTCTGCGCTATTTCTTTCTCTCTCTCTGCGCTCTTTCTCTCTCTCGGCGCTCTTTCTCTCTCTCGGCGCTCTTTCTCTCTCTCTCTCTCTGCGCACTTTCTTTCTCTTTCTCTCTCTGCGCTCTTTCTTTCTCTCTGCGCTCTTTCTTTCTTTCTCTCTGCGCTCTTTTTTTCTCTCTTTGCGCTCTTTTTTTCTCTCTTTGCGCTCTTTTTTTCTCTCTTTGCGCTCTTTCTTTCTCTCTCTGCGCTCTTTCTTTCTCTCTCTCTGAGCTCTTTCTTTCTCTGCGCTCTTTATTTCTCTCTCTGCGCTCTTTATTTCTCTCTCTGCGCTCTTTATTTCTCTCTCTGCGCTCTTTATTTCTCTCTCTGCGCTCTTTATTTCTCTCTCTGCGCTCTTTATTTCTCTCTCTGCGCTCTTTATTTCTCTCTCTGCGCTCTTTATTTCTCTCTCTGCGCTCTATATTTCTCTCTCTCTGTGCTCTTTCTCTCTCTCTGCGCTCTTTCTCTCTCTCTGCGCTCTTTCTCTCTCTCTGCGCTCTTTCTCTCTCTCTGCGCTCTTTCTTTCTCTCTCTCTGTGCTCTTTCTCTCTCTCTGTGCTCTTTCTCTCTCTCTGCGCTCTTTTTCTCTCTCTGCGCTCTTTTTCTCTCTCTGCGCTCTTTCTCTCTCTCTGCGCTCTTTCTTTCTCTCTCTGCGCTCTTTCTTTCTCTCTCTGCGCTCTTTCTTTCTCTTTCTCTCTCTCTGCGCTCTTTCTTTCTTTCTCTCTGCGCTCTTTCTTTCTTTCTGCGCTCTTTTTTTCTCTCTTTGCGCTCTTTCTTTCTCTCTCTGCGCTCTTTCTCTCTCTCTCTCTCTCTGCGCTCTTTCTTTCTCTCTGCGCTCTTTCTCTCTGCGCACTTTCTCTCTCTGCGCTCTTTCTTTCTCTTTCTCTCTCTCTGCGCTCTTTCTCTCTCTCTCTCTCTGCGCTCTTTCTCTCTCTCTCTGCGCTCTTTCTTTCTCTTTCTCTCTCTGCGCTCTCTCTCTCTGCGCTCTTTCTTTCTCTCTGCGCTCTTTCTTTCTTTCTCTCTGCGCTCTTTTTTTCTCTCTTTGCGCTCTTTTTCTCTCTCTCTGCGCTCTTTCTTTATCTCTCTCTGCGCTCTTTCTTTCTCTGCGCTCTTTATTTCTCTCTCTGCGCTTTTTATTTCTCTCTCTGCGCTCTTTATTTCTCTCTCTGCGCTCTTTATTTCTCTCTCTGCGCTCTTTATTTCTCTCTCTGCGCTCTTTATTTCTCTCTCTGCGCTCTTTATTTCTCTCTCTGCGCTCTTTATTTCTCTCTGCGCTCTTTATTTCTCTCTCTGCGCTCTTTATTTCTCTCTCTGCGCTCTTTATTTCTCTCTCTGCGCTCTCTCTCTCTCTGCGCTCTCTCTCTGCGCTCTTTCTTTATCTGTCTCTGCGCTCTTTCTTTCTCTCTCTCTGTGCTCTTTCTCTCTCTCTGTGCTCTTTCTCTCTCTCTGTGCTCTTTCTCTCTCTCTGTGCTCTTTCTCTCTCTCTGTGCTCTTTCTCTCTCTCTGTGCTCTTTCTCTCTCTCTATGCTCTTTCTCTCTCTCTGTGCTCTTTCTCTCTCTCTGTGCTCTTTCTCTCTCTCTGTGCTCTTTCTCTCTCTCTGTGCTCTTTCTCTCTCTCTGCGCTCTATCTCTCTCTCTGCGCTCTTTCTCTCTCTCTGCGCTCTTTCTCTCTCTCTGCGCTCTTTCTCTCTCTCTGCGCTCTTTCTTCCTCTCTCTCTCTGCGCGCTCTCTCTCTCTCTCTGCGCAATTTCTTTCTCTCTGCGCTCTTTCTTTCTTTCTCTCTGCGCTCTTTTTTTCTCTCTTTGCGCTCTTTTTTTCTCTCTTTGCGCTCTTTCTTTCTCTCCCTGCGCTCTTTCTTTCTCTCTCTCTGCGCTCTTTCTTTCTCTGCGCTCTTTATTTCTCTCTCTGCGCTCTTTATTTCTCTCTCTGCGCTCTCTCTCTGCGCTCTTTCTTTCTCTCTCTCTGCGCTCTTTCTTTCTCTCTCTGCGCTCTTTCTCTCTCTGCGCTCTTTCTTTCTCTCTCTCTGCGCTCTTTCTCTCTCTCTGTGCTCTTTCTCTCTCTCTGCGCTCTTTCTTTCTCTCTCTGTGCTCTTTCTTTCTCTTTCTCTCTCTCTGCGCTCTTTCTCTCTCTCTCTGCGCTCTTTCTCTCTCTCTCTGCTCTCTTTCTTTCTCTCTCTGCGCTCTTTTTTTCTCTCTCTCTGCGCTCTTTCTTTCTCTGCGCTCTTTCTTTCTCTCTCTGCGCTCTTTATTTCTCTCTCTGCGCTCTTTCTCTCTCTCTCTGCGCTCTTTCTCTCTCTCTCTGCGCTCTTTCTTTCTCTCTCTCTGCGCTCTTTCTCTCTCTATGTGCTCTTTTTTTCTCTCTGCGCTCTTTCTTTCTCTCTCTCTGCGCTCTTTCTTCCTCTCTCTCTCTGCGCTATTTCTTTCTCTCTGCGCTATTTCTTTCTCTCTGCGCTCTTTCTCTCTCTCTGCGCTCTTTCTCTCTCTCTGCGCTCTTTCTCTCTCTCTCTGCGCTCTTTCTTTCTCTCTGCGCTCTTTCTCTCTCTGCGCTCTCTCTCTCTCTGCGCTCTTTCTCTCTCTGCGCTCTTTCTCTCTCTGCGCTCTTTCTTTCTCTTTCTTTCTCTGCGTTCTTTCTCTCTCTCTGCGCTCTTTCTCTCTCTCTCTGCGCTCTTTCTCTCTCTCTCTCTGCGCTCTTTCTTTCTCTTTCTCTCTCTGCGCTCTTTCTCTCTCTCTGCGCTCTTTCTTTCTTTCTCTCTGCGCTCTTTCTTTCTTTCTGCGCTCTTTCTTTCTCTCTCTGCGCTCTCTCTTTCTCTCTCTGCGCTCTTTCTTTCTCTTTCTTTCTCTGCGCTCTTTCTCTCTCTCTGCGCTCTTTCTCTCTCTCTCTCTGCGCTCTTTCTTTCTCTTTCTCTCTCTCTGCGCTCTTTCTCTCTCTCGGCGCTCTTTCTCTCTCTCTCTCTCTCTGCGCTCTTTCTTTCTCTTTCTCTCTCTGCGCTCTCTCTCTCTGCGCTCTTTCTTTCTCTCTGCGCTCTTTCTTTCTTTCTCTCTGCGCTCTTTTTTTCTCTCTTTGCGCTCTTTTTTTCTCTCTTTGCGCTCTTCTTTCTCTCTCTGCGCTCTTTATTTCTCTCTCTGCGCTCTTTATTTCTCTCTCTGCGCTCTTTATTTCTCTCTCTGCGCTCTTTATTTCTCTCTCTGCGCTCTTTCTCTCTCTCTGCGCTCTTTCTCTTTCTCTGCGCTCTTTCTCTCTCTCTGCGCTCTTTCTCTCTGCGCTCTTTCTCTCTCTCTGCGCTCTTTCTCTCTCTCTGCGCTCTTTCTCTCTCTCTCTGCGCTCTTTCTCTCTCTCTCTGCGCTCTTTCTCTCTCTCTCTGCACTCTTTCTCTCTCTGCGCTCTCTCTCTGCGCTCTTTCTCTCTCTGCGCTCTTTCTCTCTCTGCGCTCTTTCTCTCTCTACGCTCTTTCTCTCTCTGCGCTCTTTCTTTCTCTTTCTTTCTCTGCGCTCTCTCTCTCTGCGCTCTTTCTCTCTCTCTCTGCGCTCTTTCTCTCTCTCTCTCTGCGCTCTTTCTTTCTCTTTCTCTCTCTGCGCTCTTTCTCTCTCTCTGCGCTCTTTCTTTCTTTCTCTCTGCGCTTTTTCTTTCTTTCTGCGCTCTTTTTTTCTCTCTTTGCGCTCTTTCTTTCTCTCTCTGCGCTCTCTCTCTCTCTCTCTGCGCTCTTTCTTTCTCTCTGCGCTCTTTCTCTCTCTGCGCACTTTCTCTCTCTGCGCTCTTTCTTTCTCTTTCTCTCTCTCTGCGCTCTTTCTCTCTCTCGGCGCTCTTTCTCTCTCTCTCTGCGCTCTTTCTTTCTCTTTCTCTCTCTGCGCTCTCTCTCTCTGCGCTCTTTCTTTCTCTCTGCGCTCTTTCTTTCTTTCTCTCTGCGCTCTTTTTTTCTCTCTTTGCGCTCTTTTTTTCTCTCTTTGCGCTCTTTCTTTCTCTTTCTCTCTCTGCGCTCTCTCTCTCTGCGCTCTTTATTTCTCTCTCTGCGCTCTTTATTTCTCTCTCTGCGCTCTTTCTCTCTCTCTCTGCGCTCTCTCTCTGCGCTCTTTCTTTCTCTCTCTCTGCGCTCTTTCTTTCTCTCTCTGCGCTCTTTCTCTCTCTGCGCTCTTTCTTTCTCTCTCTCTGTGCTCTTTCTCTCTCTCTGTGCTCTTTCTCTCTCTCTGCGCTCTTTCTCTCTCTCTGCGCTCTTTCTCTCTCTCTGCGCTCTTTCTTTCTCTCTCTGCGCTCTTTCTTTCTCTCTCTGTGCTCTTTCTTTCTCTTTCTCTCTCTCTGCGCTCTTTCTCTCTCTCTCTGCGCTCTTTCTTTCTCTTTCTCTCTCTGCGCTCTCTCTCTCTGCGCTCTTTCTTTCTCTCTGCGCTCTTTCTTTCTTTCTCTCTGCGCTCTTTTTTTCTCTCTTTGCGCTCTTTTTTTCTCTCTTTGCGCTCTTTCTTTCTCTCTCTGCTCTCTTTCTTTCTCTCTCTGCGCTCTTTCTTTCTCTCTCTCTGCGCTCTTTCTTTCTCTGCGCTCTTTCTTTCTCTGCGCTCTTTCTTTCTCTCTCTGCGCTCTTTCTCTCTCTCTCTCTGCGCTCTTTCTTTCTCTTTCTCTCTCTCTGCGCTCTTTCTCTCTCTCGGCGCTCTTTCTCTTTCTCTCTCTCGGCGCTCTTTCTCTCTCTCTCTCTCTGCGCTCTTTCTTTCTCTTTCTCTCTCTGCGCTCTCTCTCTGCGCTCTTTATTTCTCTCTCTGCGCTCTTTATTTCTCTCTCTGCGCTCTATTTCTCTCTCTGCGCTCTTTCTCTCTCTCTGCGCTCTCTCTCTGCGCTCTTTCTTTCTCTCTCTCTGCGCTCTTTCTTTCACTCTCTGCGCTCTTTCTCTCTCTGCGCTCTTTCTTTCTTTCTCTCTGTGCTCTTTCTCTCTCTCTGTGCTCTTTCTCTCTCTCTGCGCTCTTTCTCTCTCTCTGCGCTCTTTCTCTCTCTCTGCGCTCTTTCTTTCTCTGAGCTCTTTCTTTCTCTCTCTGTGCTCTTTCTTTCTCTTTCTCTCTCTCTGCGCTCTTTCTCTCTCTCTCTGCGCTCTTTCTTTCTCTTTCTCTCTCTGCACTCTCTCTCTCTGTGCTCTTTCTTTCTCTTTCTCTCTCTCTGCGCTCTTTCTCTCTCTCTCTGCGCTCTTTCTTTCTCTTTCTCTCTCTGCGCTCTCTTTCTCTGCGCGCTTTCTTTCTCTCTGCGCTCTTTCTTTCTTTCTTTCTGCGCTCTTTTTTTCTCTCTTTGCGCTCTTTTTTTCTCTCTTTGCGCTCTTTCTTTCTCTCTCTGCTCTCTTTCTTTCTCTCTCTGCGCTTTTTCTCTCTCTCTGCGCTCTTTCTTTCTCTCTCTCTGTGCTCTTTCTTTCTCTTTCTTTCTCTCTGCGCTCTTTCTTTCTCTCTCTCTGCGCTCTTTCTTCCTCTCTCTCTCTGCGCTCTTTCTCTCTCTCTGCGCTCTTTCTCTCTCTCTGCGCTATTTCTTTCTCTCTCTGCGCTCTTTCTTTCTCTCTCTCTGCGCTCTTTCTTTCTCTCTCTCTCTGCGCTCTTTCTTTCTCTCTCTCTCTGCGCTCTTTCTTTCTCTCTGCGCTCTTTCTCTCTCACTCTCTGCGCTCTTTCTTTCTCTCTCTGCGCTCTTTCTTTCTCTCTCTGCGCTCTTTCTTTCTCTCTCTGCGCTCTTTCTTTCTCTCTCTGCGCTCTTTCTTTCTCTCTCTCTGCGCTTTTTCTTTCTCTCTCTTTGCGCTTTTTTTTTCTCTCTCTCTGCGCTCTTTCTCTCTCTCTGCGCTCTTTCTCTCTCTGCGCTCTTTCTCTCTCTCTGCGCTCTTTCTCTCTCTCTGCGCTCTTTCTCTCTCTGCGCTCTTTCTTTCTCTCTCTGCGCTTTTTCTTTCTCTCTCTCTGCGCTCTTTTTTTCTCTCTCTCTGCGCTCTTTCTCTCTCTCTGCGCTCTTTCTCTCTCTCTGCGCTCTTTCTCTCTCTGCGCTCTTTCTTTCTCTCTCTCTGTGCTCTTTCTCTCTCTCTGTGCTCTTTCTCTCTCTGCGCTCTTTCTCTCTCTCTGCGCTCTTTCTTTCTCTCTCTGCGCTCTTTCTTTCTCTCTCTGCGCTCTTTCTTTCTCTTTCTCTCTCTCTGCGCTCTTTCTCTCTCTCTCTGCGCTCTTTCTCTCTCTCTCTCTGCGCTCTTTCTTTCTCTTTCTCTCTCTGCGCTCTTTCTTTCTCTTTCTCTCTCTGCGCTCTCTCTCTCTGCGCTCTTTCTTTCTCTCTGCGCTCTTTCTTTCTCTCTGCGCTCTTTTTTTCTCTCTTTGCGCTCTTTCTTTCTCTCTTTGCGCTCTTTCTTTCTCTGCGCTCTTTCTTTCTCTCTCTGCGCTCTTTATTTCTCTCTCTGCGCTTTTTCTCTCTCTCTGCGCTTTTTCTCTCTCTATGTGCTCTTTCTTTCTCTCTGCGCTCTTTCTTTCTATCTCTCTGCGCTCTTTCTTCCTCTCTCTCTCTGCGCTCTTTCTCTCTCTCTGCGCTCTTTCTCTCTCTCTGCGCTATTTCTTTCTCTCTCTCTGCGCTCTTTCTCTCTCTCGGCGCTCTTTCTCTCTCTCGGCGCTCTTTCTCTCTCTCTCTCTCTGCGCACTTTCTTTCTCTTTCTCTCTCTGCGCTCTTTCTTTCTCTCTGCGCTCTTTCTTTCTTTCTCTCTGCGCTCTTTTTTTCTCTCTTTGCGCTCTTTTTTTCTCTCTTTGCGCTCTTTCTTTCTCTCTCTGCGCTCTTTCTTTCTCTCTCTCTGAGCTCTTTCTTTCTCTGCGCTCTTTATTTCTCTCTCTGCGCTCTTTATTTCTCTCTCTGCGCTCTTTATTTCTCTCTCTGCGCTCTTTATTTCTCTCTCTGCGCTCTTTATTTCTCTCTCTGCGCTCTTTATTTCTCTCTCTGCGCTCTTTATTTCTCTCTCTGCGCTCTATATTTCTCTCTCTCTGTGCTCTTTCTCTCTCTCTGCGCTCTTTCTCTCTCTCTGCGCTCTTTCTCTCTCTCTGCGCTCTTTCTCTCTCTCTGCGCTCTTTCTCTCTCTCTGCGCTCTTTCTTTCTCTCTCTCTGTGCTCTTTCTCTCTCTCTGTGCTCTTTCTCTCTCTCTGCGCTCTTTTTCTCTCTCTGCGCTCTTTTTCTCTCTCTGCGCTCTTTCTCTCTCTCTGCGCTCTTTCTTTCTCTCTCTGCGCTCTTTCTTTCTCTCTCTGCGCTCTTTCTTTCTCTTTCTCTCTCTCTGCGCTCTTTCTTTCTTTCTCTCTGCGCTCTTTCTTTCTTTCTGCGCTCTTTTTTTCTCTCTTTGCGCTCTTTCTTTCTCTCTCTGCGCTCTTTCTCTCTCTCTCTCTCTGCGCTCTTTCTTTCTCTCTGCGCTCTTTCTCTCTCTGCGCACTTTCTCTCTCTGCGCTCTTTCTTTCTCTTTCTCTCTCTCTGCGCTCTTTCTCTCTCTCGGCGCTCTTTCTCTCTCTCTCTGCGCTCTTTCTTTCTCTTTCTCTCTCTGCGCTCTCTCTCTCTGCGCTCTTTCTTTCTCTCTGCGCTCTTTCTTTCTTTCTCTCTGCGCTCTTTTTTTCTCTCTTTGCGCTCTTTTTTTCTCTCTTTGCGCTCTTTCTTTCTCTTTCTCTCTCTGCGCTCTCTCTCTCTGCGCTCTTTATTTCTCTCTCTGCGCTCTTTATTTCTCTCTCTGCGCTCTTTCTCTCTCTCTCTGCGCTCTCTCTCTGCGCTCTTTCTTTCTCTCTCTCTGCGCTCTTTCTTTCTCTCTCTGCGCTCTTTCTCTCTCTGCGCTCTTTCTTTCTCTCTCTCTGTGCTCTTTCTCTCTCTCTGTGCTCTTTCTCTCTCTCTGCGCTCTTTCTCTCTCTCTGCGCTCTTTCTCTCTCTCTGCGCTCTTTCTTTCTCTCTCTGCGCTCTTTCTTTCTCTCTCTGTGCTCTTTCTTTCTCTTTCTCTCTCTCTGCGCTCTTTCTCTCTCTCTCTGCGCTCTTTCTTTCTCTTTCTCTCTCTGCGCTCTCTCTCTCTGCGCTCTTTCTTTCTCTCTGCGCTCTTTCTTTCTTTCTCTCTGCGCTCTTTTTTTCTCTCTTTGCGCTCTTTTTTTCTCTCTTTGCGCTCTTTCTTTCTCTCTCTGCTCTCTTTCTTTCTCTCTCTGCGCTCTTTCTTTCTCTCTCTCTGCGCTCTTTCTTTCTCTGCGCTCTTTCTTTCTCTGCGCTCTTTCTTTCTCTCTCTGCGCTCTTTCTCTCTCTCTCTCTGCGCTCTTTCTTTCTCTTTCTCTCTCTCTGCGCTCTTTCTCTCTCTCGGCGCTCTTTCTCTTTCTCTCTCTCGGCGCTCTTTCTCTCTCTCTCTCTCTGCGCTCTTTCTTTCTCTTTCTCTCTCTGCGCTCTTTATTTCTCTCTCTGCGCTCTTTATTTCTCTCTCTGCGCTCTATTTCTCTCTCTGCGCTCTTTCTCTCTCTCTGCGCTCTCTCTCTGCGCTCTTTCTTTCTCTCTCTCTGCGCTCTTTCTTTCACTCTCTGCGCTCTTTCTCTCTCTGCGCTCTTTCTTTCTTTCTCTCTGTGCTCTTTCTCTCTCTCTGTGCTCTTTCTCTCTCTCTGCGCTCTTTCTCTCTCTCTGCGCTCTTTCTCTCTCTCTGCGCTCTTTCTTTCTCTGAGCTCTTTCTTTCTCTCTCTGTGCTCTTTCTTTCTCTTTCTCTCTCTCTGCGCTCTTTCTCTCTCTCTCTGCGCTCTTTCTTTCTCTTTCTCTCTCTGCACTCTCTCTCTCTGTGCTCTTTCTTTCTCTTTCTCTCTCTCTGCGCTCTTTCTCTCTCTCTCTGCGCTCTTTCTTTCTCTTTCTCTCTCTGCGCTCTCTTTCTCTGCGCGCTTTCTTTCTCTCTGCGCTCTTTCTTTCTTTCTTTCTGCGCTCTTTTTTTCTCTCTTTGCGCTCTTTTTTTCTCTCTTTGCGCTCTTTCTTTCTCTCTCTGCTCTCTTTCTTTCTCTCTCTGCGCTTTTTCTCTCTCTCTGCGCTCTTTCTTTCTCTCTCTCTGTGCTCTTTCTTTCTCTTTCTTTCTCTCTGCGCTCTTTCTTTCTCTCTCTCTGCGCTCTTTCTTCCTCTCTCTCTCTGCGCTCTTTCTCTCTCTCTGCGCTCTTTCTCTCTCTCTGCGCTATTTCTTTCTCTCTCTGCGCTCTTTCTTTCTCTCTCTCTGCGCTCTTTCTTTCTCTCTCTCTCTGCGCTCTTTCTTTCTCTCTCTCTCTGCGCTCTTTCTTTCTCTCTGCGCTCTTTCTCTCTCTCTCTCTGCGCTCTTTCTTTCTCTCTCTGCGCTCTTTCTTTCTCTCTCTGCGCTCTTTCTTTCTCTCTCTCTGCGCTTTTTCTTTCTCTCTCTTTGCGCTTTTTTTCTCTCTCTCTCTGCGCTCTTTCTCTCTCTCTGCGCTCTTTCTCTCTCTGCGCTCTTTCTCTCTCTCTGCGCTCTTTCTCTCTCTCTGCGCTCTTTCTCTCTCTGCGCTCTTTCTTTCTCTCTCTGCGCTTTTTCTTTCTCTCTCTCTGCGCTCTTTTTTTCTCTCTCTCTGCGCTCTTTCTCTCTCTCTGCGCTCTTTCTCTCTCTCTGCGCTCTTTCTCTCTCTGCGCTCTTTCTTTCTCTCTCTCTGTGCTCTTTCTCTCTCTCTGTGCTCTTTCTCTCTCTGCGCTCTTTCTCTCTCTCTGCGCTCTTTCTTTCTCTCTCTGCGCTCTTTCTTTCTCTCTCTCTGCGCTCTTTCTTTCTCTTTCTCTCTCTGCGCTCTTTCTTTCTCTTTCTCTCTCTGCGCTCTCTCTCTCTGCGCTCTTTCTTTCTCTCTGCGCTCTTTCTTTCTCTCTGCGCTCTTTTTTTCTCTCTTTGCGCTCTTTCTTTCTCTCTTTGCGCTCTTTCTTTCTCTGCGCTCTTTCTTTCTCTCTCTGCGCTCTTTATTTCTCTCTCTGCGCTTTTTCTCTCTCTCTGCGCTTTTTCTCTCTCTATGTGCTCTTTCTTTCTCTCTGCGCTCTTTCTTTCTATCTCTCTGCGCTCTTTCTTCCTCTCTCTCTCTGCGCTCTTTCTCTCTCTCTGCGCTCTTTCTCTCTCTCTGCGCTATTTCTTTCTCTCTCTCTGCGCTCTTTCTCTCTCTCGGCGCTCTTTCTCTCTCTCGGCGCTCTTTCTCTCTCTCTCTCTCTGCGCACTTTCTTTCTCTTTCTCTCTCTGCGCTCTTTCTTTCTCTCTGCGCTCTTTCTTTCTTTCTCTCTGCGCTCTTTTTTTCTCTCTTTGCGCTCTTTTTTTCTCTCTTTGCGCTCTTTCTTTCTCTCTCTGCGCTCTTTCTTTCTCTCTCTCTGAGCTCTTTCTTTCTCTGCGCTCTTTATTTCTCTCTCTGCGCTCTTTATTTCTCTCTCTGCGCTCTTTATTTCTCTCTCTGCGCTCTTTATTTCTCTCTCTGCGCTCTTTATTTCTCTCTCTGCGCTCTTTATTTCTCTCTCTGCGCTCTTTATTTCTCTCTCTGCGCTCTTTATTTCTCTCTCTGCGCTCTATATTTCTCTCTCTCTGTGCTCTTTCTCTCTCTCTGCGCTCTTTCTCTCTCTCTGCGCTCTTTCTCTCTCTCTGCGCTCTTTCTCTCTCTCTGCGCTCTTTCTCTCTCTCTGCGCTCTTTCTTTCTCTCTCTCTGTGCTCTTTCTCTCTCTCTGTGCTCTTTCTCTCTCTCTGCGCTCTTTTTCTCTCTCTGCGCTCTTTTTCTCTCTCTGCGCTCTTTCTCTCTCTCTGCGCTCTTTCTTTCTCTCTCTGCGCTCTTTCTTTCTCTCTCTGCGCTCTTTCTTTCTCTTTCTCTCTCTCTGCGCTCTTTCTTTCTTTCTCTCTGCGCTCTTTCTTTCTTTCTGCGCTCTTTTTTTCTCTCTTTGCGCTCTTTCTTTCTCTCTCTGCGCTCTTTCTCTCTCTCTCTCTCTGCGCTCTTTCTTTCTCTCTGCGCTCTTTCTCTCTCTGCGCACTTTCTCTCTCTGCGCTCTTTCTTTCTCTTTCTCTCTCTCTGCGCTCTTTCTCTCTCTCTCTCTCTGCGCTCTTTCTCTCTCTCTCTGCGCTCTTTCTTTCTCTTTCTCTCTCTGCGCTCTCTCTCTCTGCGCTCTTTCTTTCTCTCTGCGCTCTTTCTTTCTTTCTCTCTGCGCTCTTTTTTTCTCACTTTGCGCTCTTTTTCTCTCTCTCTGCGCTCTTTCTTTATCTCTCTCTGCGCTCTTTCTTTCTCTGCGCTCTTTATTTCTCTCTCTGCGCTTTTTATTTCTCTCTCTGCGCTCTTTATTTCTCTCTCTGCGCTCTTTATTTCTCTCTCTGCGCTCTTTATTTCTCTCTCTGCGCTCTTTATTTCTCTCTCTGCGCTCTTTATTTCTCTCTCTGCGCTCTTTATTTCTCTCTCTGCGCTCTTTATTTCTCTCTCTGCGCTCTTTATTTCTCTCTCTGCGCTCTTTATTTCTCTCTCTGCGCTCTCTCTCTCTCTGCGCTCTCTCTCTGCGCTCTTTCTTTATCTGTCTCTGTGCTCTTTCTCTCTCTCTGTGCTCTTTCTCTCTCTCTGTGCTCTTTCTCTCTCTCTGTGCTCTTTCTCTCTCTCTGTGCTCTTTCTCTCTCTCTCTGCTCTTTCTCTCTCTCTGTGCTCTTTCTCTCTCTCTGTGCTCTTTCTCTCTCTCTGTGCTCTTTCTCTCTCTCTGTGCTCTTTCTCTCTCTCTGCGCTCTATCTCTCTCTCTGCGCTCTTTCTCTCTCTCTGCGCTCTTTCTCTCTCTCTGCGCTCTTTCTCTCTCTCTGCGCTCTTTCTTCCTCTCTCTCTCTGCGCTCTTTCTTTCTCTCTCTCTCTGCGCTCTTTATTTCTCTCTCTCTCTGCGCTCTTTATTTCTCTCTCTCTCTGCGCTCTTTATTTCTCTCTCTCTGTGCTCTTTCTCTCTCTCTGTGCTCTTTCTCTCTCTCTGCGCTCTTTTTCTCTCTCTGCGCTCTTTTTCTCTCTCTGCGCTCTTTCTCTCTCTCTGCGCTCTTTCTTTCTCTTTCTTTCTCTGCGCTCTCTCTCTCTGCGCTCTTTCTCTCTCTCTCTGCGCTCTTTCTCTCTCTCTCTCTGCGCTCTTTCTTTCTCTTTCTCTCTCTGCGCTCTTTCTCTCTCTCTGCGCTCTTTCTTTCTTTCTCTCTGCGCTTTTTCTTTCTTTCTGCGCTCTTTTTTTCTCTCTTTGCGCTCTTTCTTTCTCTCTCTGCGCTCTCTCTCTCTCTCTCTCTGCGCTCTTTCTTTCTCTCTGCGCTCTTTCTCTCTCTGCGCACTTTCTCTCTCTGCGCTCTTTCTTTCTCTTTCTCTCTCTCTGCGCTCTTTCTCTCTCTCGGCGCTCTTTCTCTCTCTCTCTGCGCTCTTTCTTTCTCTTTCTCTCTCTGCGCTCTCTCTCTCTGCGCTCTTTCTTTCTCTCTGCGCTCTTTCTTTCTTTCTCTCTGCGCTCTTTTTTTCTCTCTTTGCGCTCTTTTTTTCTCTCTTTGCGCTCTTTCTTTCTCTCTCTGCGCTCTTTCTTTCTCTTTCTCTCTCTGCGCTCTCTCTGCGCTCTTTATTTCTCTCTCTGCGCTCTTTATTTCTCTCTCTGCGCTCTTTCTCTCTCTCTCTGCGCTCTCTCTCTGCGCTCTTTCTTTCTCTCTCTCTGCGCTCTTTCTTTCTCTCTCTGCGCTCTTTCTCTCTCTGCGCTCTTTCTCTCTCTCTGCGCTCTTTCTCTCTCTCTGCGCTCTTTCTCTCTCTGCGCTCTTTCTTTCTCTCTCTGCGCTTTTTCTTTCTCTCTCTCTGCGCTCTTTTTTTCTCTCTCTCTGCGCTCTTTCTCTCTCTCTGCGCTCTTTCTCTCTCTCTGCGCTCTTTCTCTCTCTGCGCTCTTTCTTTCTCTCTCTCTGTGCTCTTTCTCTCTCTCTGTGCTCTTTCTCTCTCTGCGCTCTTTCTCTCTCTCTGCGCTCTTTCTTTCTCTCTCTGCGCTCTTTCTTTCTCTCTCTGCGCTCTTTCTTTCTCTTTCTCTCTCTCTGCGCTCTTTCTCTCTCTCTCTGCGCTCTTTCTCTCTCTCTCTCTGCGCTCTTTCTTTCTCTTTCTCTCTCTGCGCTCTTTCTTTCTCTTTCTCTCTCTGCGCTCTCTCTCTCTGCGCTCTTTATTTCTCTCTGCGCTCTTTCTTTCTCTCTGCGCTCTTTTTTTCTCTCTTTGCGCTCTTTCTTTCTCTCTTTGCGCTCTTTCTTTCTCTGCGCTCTTTCTTTCTCTCTCTGCGCTCTTTATTTCTCTCTCTGCGCTTTTTCTCTCTCTCTGCGCTTTTTCTCTCTCTATGTGCTCTTTCTTTCTCTCTGCGCTCTTTCTTTCTCTCTCTCTGCGCTCTTTCTTCCTCTCTCTCTCTGCGCTCTTTCTCTCTCTCTGCGCTCTTTCTCTCTCTCTGCGCTCTTTCTCTCTCTCTGCGCTCTTTCTCTCTCTCGGCGCTCTTTCTCTCTCTCGGCGCTCTTTCTCTCTCTCTCTCTCTGCGCACTTTCTTTCTCTTTCTCTCTCTGCGCTCTTTCTTTCTCTCTGCGCTCTTTCTTTCTTTCTCTCTGCGCTCTTTTTTTCTCTCTTTGCGCTCTTTTTTTCTCTCTTTGCGCTCTTTCTTTCTCTCTCTGCGCTCTTTCTTTCTCTCTCTCTGAGCTCTTTCTTTCTCTGCGCTCTTTATTTCTCTCTCTGCGCTCTTTATTTCTCTCTCTGCGCTCTTTATTTCTCTCTCTGCGCTCTTTATTTCTCTCTCTGCGCTCTTTATTTCTCTCTCTGCGCTCTTTATTTCTCTCTCTGCGCTCTTTATTTCTCTCTCTGCGCTCTTTATTTCTCTCTCTGCGCTCTATATTTCTCTCTCTCTGTGCTCTTTCTCTCTCTCTGCGCTCTTTCTCTCTCTCTGCGCTCTTTCTCTCTCTGCGCTCTTTCTCTCTCTCTGCGCTCTTTCTCTCTCTCTGCGCTCTTTCTTTCTCTCTCTCTGTGCTCTTTCTCTCTCTCTGTGCTCTTTCTCTCTCTCTGCGCTCTTTTTCTCTCTCTGCGCTCTTTTTCTCTCTCTGCGCTCTTTCTCTCTCTCTGCGCTCTTTCTTTCTCTCTCTGCGCTCTTTCTTTCTCTCTCTGCGCTCTTTCTTTCTCTTTCTCTCTCTCTGCGCTCTTTCTTTCTTTCTCTCTGCGCTCTTTCTTTCTTTCTGCGCTCTTTTTTTCTCTCTTTGCGCTCTTTCTTTCTCTCTCTGCGCTCTTTCTCTCTCTCTCTCTCTGCGCTCTTTCTTTCTCTCTGCGCTCTTTCTCTCTCTGCGCACTTTCTCTCTCTGCGCTCTTTCTTTCTCTTTCTCTCTCTCTGCGCTCTTTCTCTCTCTCTCTCTCTGCGCTCTTTCTCTCTCTCTCTGCGCTCTTTCTTTCTCTTTCTCTCTCTGCGCTCTTTCTTTCTCTCTGCGCTCTTTCTTTCTTTCTCTCTGCGCTCTTTTTTTCTCTCTTTGCGCTCTTTTTCTCTCTCTCTGCGCTCTTTCTTTATCTCTCTCTGCGCTCTTTCTTTCTCTGCGCTCTTTATTTCTCTCTCTGCGCTTTTTATTTCTCTCTCTGCGCTCTTTATTTCTCTCTCTGCGCTCTTTATTTCTCTCTCTGCGCTCTTTATTTCTCTCTCTGCGCTCTTTCTTTCTCTCTCTGCGCTCTTTCTATCTCTCTCTCTGAGCTCTTTCTTTCTCTGCGCTCTTTATTTCTCTCTCTGCGCTCTTTATTTCTCTCTCTGCGCTCTTTATTTCTCTCTCTGCGCTCTTTATTTCTCTCTCTGCGCTCTTTATTTCTCTCTCTGCGCTCTTTATTTCTCTCTCTGCGCTCTTTATTTCTCTCTCTGCGCTCTTTATTTCTCTCTCTGCGCTCTCTCTCTCTCTGCGCTCTCTCTCTGCGCTCTTTCTTTATCTGTCTCTGTGCTCTTTCTCTCTCTCTGTGCTCTTTCTCTCTCTCTGTGCTCTTTCTCTCTCTCTGTGCTCTTTCTCTCTCTCTGTGCTCTTTCTCTCTCTCTGTGCTCTTTCTCTCTCTCTGTGCTCTTTCTCTCTCTCTGCGCTCTATCTCTCTCTCTGCGCTCTTTCTCTCTCTCTGCGCTCTTTCTCTCTCTCTGCGCTCTTTCTCTCTCTCTGCGCTCTTTCTTCCTCTCTCTCTCTGCGCTCTTTCTCTCTCTCTGCGCTCTTTCTCTCTCTCTGCGCTATTTCTTTCTCTCTCTCTGCGCTCTTTCTCTCTCTCGGCGCTCTTTCTCTCTCTCGGCGCTCTTTCTCTCTCTCTCTCTCTGCGCACTTTCTTTCTCTTTCTCTCTCTGCGCTCTTTCTTTCTCTCTGCGCTCTTTCTTTCTTTCTCTCTGCGCTCTTTTTTTCTCTCTTTGCGCTCTTTTTTTCTCTCTTTGCGCTCTTTATTTCTCTCTCTGCGCTCTTTCTTTCTCTCTCTCTGAGCTCTTTCTTTCTCTGCGCTCTTTATTTCTCTCTCTGCGCTCTTTATTTCTCTCTCTGCGCTCTTTATTTCTCTCTCTGCGCTCTTTATTTCTCTCTCTGCGCTCTTTATTTCTCTCTCTGCGCTCTTTATTTCTCTCTCTGCGCTCTTTATTTCTCTCTCTGCGCTCTATATTTCTCTCTCTCTGTGCTCTTTCTCTCTCTCTGCGCTCTTTCTCTCTCTCTGCGCTCTTTCTCTCTCTGCGCTCTTTCTCTCTCTCTGCGCTCTTTCTCTCTCTCTGCGCTCTTTCTTTCTCTCTCTCTGTGCTCTTTCTCTCTCTCTGTGCTCTTTCTCTCTCTCTGCGCTCTTTTTCTCTCTCTGCGCTCTTTTTCTCTCTCTGCGCTCTTTCTCTCTCTCTGCGCTCTTTCTTTCTCTCTCTGCGCTCTTTCTTTCTCTCTCTGCGCTCTTTCTTTCTCTTTCTCTCTCTCTGCGCTCTTTCTTTCTTTCTCTCTGCGCTCTTTCTTTCTTTCTGCGCTCTTTTTTTCTCTCTTTGCGCTCTTTCTTTCTCTCTCTGCGCTCTTTCTCTCTCTCTCTCTCTGCGCTCTTTCTTTCTCTCTGCGCTCTTTCTCTCTCTGCGCACTTTCTCTCTCTGCGCTCTTTCTTTCTCTTTCTCTCTCTCTGCGCTCTTTCTCTCTCTCTCTCTCTGCGCTCTTTCTCTCTCTCTCTGCGCTCTTTCTTTCTCTTTCTCTCTCTGCGCTCTTTCTTTCTCTCTGCGCTCTTTCTTTCTTTCTCTCTGCGCTCTTTTTTTCTCTCTTTGCGCTCTTTTTCTCTCTCTCTGCGCTCTTTCTTTATCTCTCTCTGCGCTCTTTCTTTCTCTGCGCTCTTTATTTCTCTCTCTGCGCTCTTTATTTCTCTCTCTGCGCTCTTTATTTCTCTCTCTGCGCTCTTTCTTTCTCTCTCTGCGCTCTTTCTATCTCTCTCTCTGAGCTCTTTCTTTCTCTGCGCTCTTTATTTCTCTCTCTGCGCTCTTTATTTCTCTCTCTGCGCTCTTTATTTCTCTCTCTGCGCTCTTTATTTCTCTCTCTGCGCTCTTTATTTCTCTCTCTGCGCTCTTTATTTCTCTCTCTGCGCTCTTTATTTCTCTCTCTGCGCTCTTTATTTCTCTCTCTGCGCTCTCTCTCTCTCTGCGCTCTCTCTCTGCGCTCTTTCTTTATCTGTCTCTGTGCTCTTTCTCTCTCTCTGTGCTCTTTCTCTCTCTCTGTGCTCTTTCTCTCTCTCTGTGCTCTTTCTCTCTCTCTGTGCTCTTTCTCTCTCTCTGTGCTCTTTCTCTCTCTCTGTGCTCTTTCTCTCTCTCTCTGCTCTTTCTCTCTCTCTGTGCTCTTTCTCTCTCTCTGTGCTCTTTCTCTCTCTCTGTGCTCTTTCTCTCTCTCTGTGCTCTTTCTCTCTCTCTGCGCTCTATCTCTCTCTCTGCGCTCTTTCTCTCTCTCTGCGCTCTTTCTCTCTCTCTGCGCTCTTTCTTTCTCTCTCTCTCTGCGCTCTTTCTTTCTCTCTCTCTCTGCGCTCTTTATTTCTCTCTCTCTCTGCGCTCTTTATTTCTCTCTCTCTGTGCTCTTTCTCTCTCTCTGTGCTCTTTCTCTCTCTCTGCGCTCTTTTTCTCTCTCTGCGCTCTTTTTCTCTCTCTGCGCTCTTTCTCTCTCTCTGCGCTCTTTCTTTCTCTTTCTTTCTCTGCGCTCTCTCTCTCTGCGCTCTTTCTCTCTCTCTCTGCGCTCTTTCTCTCTCTCTCTCTGCGCTCTTTCTTTCTCTTTCTCTCTCTGCGCTCTTTCTCTCTCTCTGCGCTCTTTCTTTCTTTCTCTCTGCGCTTTTTCTTTCTTTCTGCGCTCTTTTTTTCTCTCTTTGCGCTCTTTCTTTCTCTCTCTGCGCTCTCTCTCTCTCTCTCTGCGCTCTTTCTTTCTCTCTGCGCTCTTTCTCTCTCTGCGCACTTTCTCTCTCTGCGCACTTTCTTTCTCTTTCTCTCTCTCTGCGCTCTTTCTCTCTCTCGGCGCTCTTTCTCTCTCTCTCTGCGCTCTTTCTTTCTCTTTCTCTCTCTGCGCTCTCTCTCTCTGCGCTCTTTCTTTCTCTCTGCGCTCTTTCTTTCTTTCTCTCTGCGCTCTTTTTTTCTCTCTTTGCGCTCTTTTTTTCTCTCTTTGCGCTCTTTCTTTCTCTCTCTGCGCTCTTTCTTTCTCTTTCTCTCTCTGCGCTCTCTCTGCGCTCTTTATTTCTCTCTCTGCGCTCTTTATTTCTCTCTCTGCGCTCTTTCTCTCTCTCTCTGCGCTCTCTCTCTGCGCTCTTTCTTTCTCTCTCTCTGCGCTCTTTCTTTCTCTCTCTGCGCTCTTTCTCTCTCTGCGCTCTTTCTCTCTCTCTGCGCTCTTTCTCTCTCTCTGCGCTCTTTCTCTCTCTGCGCTCTTTCTTTCTCTCTCTGCGCTTTTTCTTTCTCTCTCTCTGCGCTCTTTTTTTCTCTCTCTCTGCGCTCTTTCTCTCTCTCTGCGCTCTTTCTCTCTCTCTGCGCTCTTTCTCTCTCTGCGCTCTTTCTTTCTCTCTCTCTGTGCTCTTTCTCTCTCTCTGTGCTCTTTCTCTCTCTGCGCTCTTTCTCTCTCTCTGCGCTCTTTCTTTCTCTCTCTGCGCTCTTTCTTTCTCTCTCTGCGCTCTTTCTTTCTCTTTCTCTCTCTCTGCGCTCTTTCTCTCTCTCTCTGCGCTCTTTCTCTCTCTCTCTCTGCGCTCTTTCTTTCTCTTTCTCTCTCTGCGCTCTTTCTTTCTCTTTCTCTCTCTGCGCTCTCTCTCTCTGCGCTCTTTCTTTCTCTCTGCGCTCTTTCTTTCTCTCTGCGCTCTTTTTTTCTCTCTTTGCGCTCTTTCTTTCTCTCTTTGCGCTCTTTCTTTCTCTGCGCTCTTTCTTTCTCTCTCTGCGCTCTTTATTTCTCTCTCTGCGCTTTTTCTCTCTCTCTGCGCTTTTTCTCTCTCTATGTGCTCTTTCTTTCTCTCTGCGCTCTTTCTTTCTATCTCTCTGCGCTCTTTCTTCCTCTCTCTCTCTGCGCTCTTTCTCTCTCTCTGCGCTCTTTCTCTCTCTCTGCGCTATTTCTTTCTCTCTCTCTGCGCTCTTTCTCTCTCTCGGCGCTCTTTCTCTCTCTCGGCGCTCTTTCTCTCTCTCTCTCTCTGCGCACTTTCTTTCTCTTTCTCTCTCTGCGCTCTTTCTTTCTCTCTGCGCTCTTTCTTTCTTTCTCTCTGCGCTCTTTTTTTCTCTCTTTGCGCTCTTTTTTTCTCTCTTTGCGCTCTTTCTTTCTCTCTCTGCGCTCTTTCTTTCTCTCTCTCTGAGCTCTTTCTTTCTCTGCGCTCTTTATTTCTCTCTCTGCGCTCTTTATTTCTCTCTCTGCGCTCTTTATTTCTCTCTCTGCGCTCTTTATTTCTCTCTCTGCGCTCTTTATTTCTCTCTCTGCGCTCTTTATTTCTCTCTCTGCGCTCTATATTTCTCTCTCTCTGTGCTCTTTCTCTCTCTCTGCGCTCTTTCTCTCTCTCTGCGCTCTTTCTCTCTCTGCGCTCTTTCTCTCTCTCTGCGCTCTTTCTCTCTCTCTGCGCTCTTTCTTTCTCTCTCTCTGTGCTCTTTCTCTCTCTCTGTGCTCTTTCTCTCTCTCTGCGCTCTTTTTCTCTCTCTGCGCTCTTTTTCTCTCTCTGCGCTCTTTCTCTCTCTCTGCGCTCTTTCTTTCTCTCTCTGCGCTCTTTCTTTCTCTCTCTGCGCTCTTTCTTTCTCTTTCTCTCTCTCTGCGCTCTTTCTTTCTTTCTCTCTGCGCTCTTTCTTTCTTTCTGCGCTCTTTTTTTCTCTCTTTGCGCTCTTTCTTTCTCTCTCTGCGCTCTTTCTCTCTCTCTCTCTCTGCGCTCTTTCTTTCTCTCTGCGCTCTTTCTCTCTCTGCGCACTTTCTCTCTCTGCGCTCTTTCTTTCTCTTTCTCTCTCTCTGCGCTCTTTCTCTCTCTCTCTCTCTGCGCTCTTTCTCTCTCTCTCTGCGCTCTTTCTTTCTCTTTCTCTCTCTGCGCTCTTTCTTTCTCTCTGCGCTCTTTCTTTCTTTCTCTCTGCGCTCTTTTTTTCTCTCTTTGCGCTCTTTTTCTCTCTCTCTGCGCTCTTTCTTTATCTCTCTCTGCGCTCTTTCTTTCTCTGCGCTCTTTATTTCTCTCTCTGCGCTTTTTATTTCTCTCTCTGCGCTCTTTATTTCTCTCTCTGCGCTCTTTATTTCTCTCTCTGCGCTCTTTATTTCTCTCTCTGCGCTCTTTATTTCTCTCTATGCGCTCTTTATTTCTCTCTCTGCGCTCTTTATTTCTCTCTGCGCTCTTTATTTCTCTCTCTGCGCTCTTTATTTCTCTCTCTGCGCTCTTTATTTCTCTCTCTGCGCTCTCTCTCTCTCTGCGCTCTCTCTCTGCGCTCTTTCTTTATCTGTCTCTGCGCTCTTTCTTTCTCTCTCTCTGTGCTCTTTCTCTCTCTCTGTGCTCTTTCTCTCTCTCTGTGCTCTTTCTCTCTCTCTGTGCTCTTTCTCTCTCTCTGTGCTCTTTCTCTCTCTCTGTGCTCTTTCTCTCTCTCTATGCTCTTTCTCTCTCTCTGTGCACTTTCTCTCTCTCTGTGCTCTTTCTCTCTCTCTGTGCTCTTTCTCTCTCTCTGTGCTCTTTCTCTCTCTCTGCGCTCTATCTCTCTCTCTGCGCTCTTTCTCTCTCTCTGCGCTCTTTCTCTCTCTCTGCGCTCTTTCTCTCTCTCTGCGCTCTTTCTCTCTCTCTGCGCTCTTTCTCTCTCTCTGCGCTCTTTCTTCCTCTCTCTCTCTGCGCTCTTTCTTTCTCTCTCTCTCTGCGCTCTTTCTTTCTCTCTCTCTCTGCGCTCTTTATTTCTCTCTCTCTCTGCGCTCTTTATTTCTCTCTCTCTGTGCTCTTTCTCTCTCTCTGTGCTCTTTCTCTCTCTCTGCGCTCTTTTTCTCTCTCTGCGCTCTTTTTCTCTCTCTGCGCTCTTTCTCTCTCTCTGCGCTCTTTCTTTCTCTTTCTTTCTCTGCGCTCTCTCTCTCTGCGCTCTTTCTCTCTCTCTCTGCGCTCTTTCTCTCTCTCTCTCTGCGCTCTTTCTTTCTCTTTCTCTCTCTGCGCTCTTTCTCTCTCTCTGCGCTCTTTCTCTCTCTCTGCGCTATTTCTTTCTCTCTCTCTGCGCTCTTTCTCTCTCTCGGCGCTCTTTCTCTCTCTCGGCGCTCTTTCTCTCTCTCTCTCTCTGCGCACTTTCTTTCTCTTTCTCTCTCTGCGCTCTTTCTTTCTCTCTGCGCTCTTTCTTTCTTTCTCTCTGCGCTCTTTTTTTCTCTCTTTGCGCTCTTTTTTTCTCTCTTTGCGCTCTTTCTTTCTCTCTCTGCGCTCTTTCTTTCTCTCTCTCTGAGCTCTTTCTTTCTCTGCGCTCTTTATTTCTCTCTCTGCGCTCTTTATTTCTCTCTCTGCGCTCTTTATTTCTCTCTCTGCGCTCTTTATTTCTCTCTCTGCGCTCTTTATTTCTCTCTCTGCGCTCTTTATTTCTCTCTCTGCGCTCTTTATTTCTCTCTCTGCGCTCTTTATTTCTCTCTCTGCGCTCTTTATTTCTCTCTCTGCGCTCTTTATTTCTCTCTCTGCGCTCTATATTTCTCTCTCTCTGTGCTCTTTCTCTCTCTCTGCGCTCTTTCTCTCTCTCTCTGCGCTCTTTCTCTCTCTCTGCGCTCTTTCTCTCTCTCTGCGCTCTTTCTTTCTCTCTCTCTGTGCTCTTTCTCTCTCTCTGTGCTCTTTCTCTCTCTCTGCGCTCTTTTTCTCTCTCTGCGCTCTTTCTCTCTCTCTGCGCTCTTTCTTTCTCTCTCTGCGCTCTTTCTTTCTCTCTCTGCGCTCTTTCTTTCTCTTTCTCTCTCTCTGCGCTCTTTCTTTCTTTCTCTCTGCGCTCTTTCTTTCTTTCTGCGCTCTTTTTTTCTCTCTTTGCGCTCTTTCTTTCTCTCTCTGCGCTCTTTCTCTCTCTCTCTCTCTGCGCTCTTTCTTTCTCTCTGCGCTCTTTCTCTCTCTGCGCACTTTCTCTCTCTGCGCTCTTTCTTTCTCTTTCTCTCTCTCTGCGCTCTTTCTCTCTCTCTCTCTCTGCGCTCTTTCTCTCTCTCTCTGCGCTCTTTCTTTCTCTTTCTCTCTCTGCGCTCTCTCTCTCTGCGCTCTTTCTTTCTCTCTGCGCTCTTTCTTTCTTTCTCTCTGCGCTCTTTTTTTCTCTCTTTGCGCTCTTTTTCTCTCTCTCTGCGCTCTTTCTTTATCTCTCTCTGCGCTCTTTCTTTCTCTGCGCTCTTTATTTCTCTCTCTGCGCTTTTTATTTCTCTCTCTGCGCTCTTTATTTCTCTCTCTGCGCTCTTTATTTCTCTCTCTGCGCTCTTTATTTCTCTCTCTGCGCTCTTTATTTCTCTCTATGCGCTCTTTATTTCTCTCTCTGCGCTCTTTATTTCTCTCTGCGCTCTTTATTTCTCTCTCTGCGCTCTTTATTTCTCTCTCTGCGCTCTTTATTTCTCTCTCTGCGCTCTCTCTCTCTCTGCGCTCTCTCTCTGCGCTCTTTCTTTATCTGTCTCTGCGCTCTTTCTTTCTCTCTCTCTGTGCTCTTTCTCTCTCTCTGTGCTCTTTCTCTCTCTCTGTGCTCTTTCTCTCTCTCTGTGCTCTTTCTCTCTCTCTGTGCTCTTTCTCTCTCTCTGCGCTCTTTCTTTATCTGTCTCTGCGCTCTTTCTTTCTCTCTCTCTGTGCTCTTTCTCTCTCTCTGTGCTCTTTCTCTCTCTCTGTGCTCTTTCTCTCTCTCTGTGCTCTTTCTCTCTCTCTGTGCTCTTTCTCTCTCTCTATGCTCTTTCTCTCTCTCTGTGCTCTTTCTCTCTCTCTGTGCTCTTTCTCTCTCTCTGTGCTCTTTCTCTCTCTCTGTGCTCTTTCTCTCTCTCTGCGCTCTATCTCTCTCTCTGCGCTCTTTCTCTCTCTCTGCGCTCTTTCTCTCTCTCTGCGCTCTTTCTCTCTCTCTCTGCGCTCTTTCTCTCTCTCTCTCTGCGCTCTTTCTTTCTCTTTCTCTCTCTGCGCTCTTTCTCTCTCTCTGCGCTCTTTCTTTCTTTCTCTCTGCGCTTTTTCTTTCTTTCTGCGCTCTTTTTTTCTCTCTTTGCGCTCTTTCTTTCTCTCTCTGCGCTCTCTCTCTCTCTCTCTGCGCTCTTTCTTTCTCTCTGCGCTCTTTCTCTCTCTGCGCACTTTCTCTCTCTGCGCTCTTTCTCTCTCTGCGCTCTTTCTTTCTCTTTCTCTCTCTCTGCGCTCTTTCTCTCTCTCGGCGCTCTTTCTCTCTCTCTCTGCGCTCTTTCTTTCTCTTTCTCTCTCTGCGCTCTCTCTCTCTGCGCTCTTTCTTTCTCTCTGCGCTCTTTCTTTCTTTCTCTCTGTGCTCTTTTTTTCTCTCTTTGCGCTCTTTCTTTCTCTCTCTGCGCTCTTTCTTTCTCTCTCTGCGCTCTTTCTTTCTCTTTCTCTCTCTGCGCTCTCTCTGCGCTCTTTATTTCTCTCTCTGCGCTCTTTATTTCTCTCTCTGCGCTCTTTCTCTGCGCTCTTTCTTTCTCTCTCTCTGCGCTCTTTCTTTCTCTCTCTGCGCTCTTTCTCTCTCTCTGCGCTCTTTCTCTCTCTCTGCGCTCTTTCTCTCTCTCTGCGCTCTTTCTCTCTCTGCGCTCTTTCTTTCTCTCTCTGCGCTTTTTCTTTCTCTCTCTCTGCGCTCTTTTTTTCTCTCTCTCTGCGCTCTTTCTCTCTCTCTGCGCTCTTTCTCTCTCTCTGCGCTCTTTCTCTCTCTGCGCTCTTTCTTTCTCTCTCTCTGTGCTCTTTCTCTCTCTTTGTGCTCTTTCTCTCTCTGCGCTCTTTCTCTCTCTCTGCGCTCTTTCTTTCTCTCTCTGCGCTCTTTCTTTCTCTCTCTGCGCTCTTTCTTTCTCTTTCTCTCTCTCTGCGCTCTTTCTCTCTCTCTCTGCGCTCTTTCTCTCTCTCTCTCTGCGCTCTTTCTTTCTCTTTCTCTCTCTGCGCTCTTTCTTTCTCTTTCTCTCTCTGCGCTCTCTCTCTCTGCGCTCTTTCTTTCTCTCTGCGCTCTTTCTTTCTCTCTGCGCTCTTTTTTTCTCTCTTTGCGCTCTTTCTTTCTCTCTTTGCGCTCTTTCTTTCTCTGCGCTCTTTCTTTCACTCTCTGCGCTCTTTATTTCTCTCTCTGCGCTTTTTATCTCTCTCTGCGCTTTTTCTCTCTCTATGTGCTCTTTCTTTCTCTCTGCGCTCTTTCTTTCTATCTCTCTGCGCTCTTTCTTCCTCTCTCTCTCTGCGCTCTTTCTCTCTCTCTGCGCTCTTTCTCTCTCTCTGCGCTATTTCTTTCTCTCTCTCTGCGCTCTTTCTCTCTCTCGGCGCTCTTTCTCTCTCTCGGCGCTCTTTCTCTCTCTCGGCGCTCTTTCTCTCTCTCTCTCTCTGCGCACTTTCTTTCTCTTTCTCTCTCTGCGCTCTTTCTTTCTCTCTGCGCTCTTTCTTTCTTTCTCTCTGCGCTCTTTTTTTCTCTCTTTGCGCTCTTTTTTTCTCTCTTTGCGCTCTTTCTTTCTCTCTCTGCGCTCTTTCTTTCTCTCTCTCTGAGCTCTTTCTTTCTCTGCGCTCTTTATTTCTCTCTCTGCGCTCTTTATTTCTCTCTCTGCGCTCTTTATTTCTCTCTCTGCGCTCTTTATTTCTCTCTCTGCGCTCTTTATTTCTCTCTCTGCGCTCTTTATTTCTCTCTCTGCGCTCTTTATTTCTCTCTCTGCGCTCTTTATTTCTCTCTCTGCGCTCTTTATTTCTCTCTCTGCGCTCTATATTTCTCTCTCTCTGTGCTCTTTCTCTCTCTCTGCGCTCTTTCTCTCTCTCTGCGCTCTTTCTCTCTCTCTGCGCTCTTTCTCTCTCTCTGCGCTCTTTCTTTCTCTCTCTCTGTGCTCTTTCTCTCTCTCTGTGCTCTTTCTCTCTCTCTGCGCTCTTTTTCTCTCTCTGCGCTCTTTTTCTCTCTCTGCGCTCTTTCTCTCTCTCTGCGCTCTTTCTTTCTCTCTCTGCGCTCTTTCTTTCTCTCTCTGCGCTCTTTCTTTCTCTTTCTCTCTCTCTGCGCTCTTTCTTTCTTTCTCTCTCTGCGCTCTTTATTTCTCTCTCTCTCTGCGCTCTTTATTTCTCTCTCTCTGTGCTCTTTCTCTCTCTCTGTGCTCTTTCTCTCTCTCTGCGCTCTTTTTCTCTCTCTGCGCTCTTTTTCTCTCTCTGCGCTCTTTCTCTCTCTCTGCGCTCTTTCTCTCTCTCTGCGCTCTTTCTTTCTCTTTCTTTCTGTGCGCTCTCTCTCTCTGCGCTCTTTCTCTCTCTCTGCGCTCTTTCTCTCTCTCTCTCTGCGCTCTTTCTTTCTCTTTCTCTCTCTGCGCTCTTTCTCTCTCTCTGCGCTCTTTCTCTCTCTCTGCGCTATTTCTTTCTCTCTCTCTGCGCTCTTTCTCTCTCTCGGCGCTCTTTCTCTCTCTCGGCGCTCTTTCTCTCTCTCTCTCTCTCTGCGCACTTTCTTTCTCTTTCTCTCTCTGCGCTCTTTCTTTCTCTCTGCGCTCTTTCTTTCTTTCTCTCTGCGCTCTTTTTTTCTCTCTTTGCGCTCTTTTTTTCTCTCTTTGCGCTCTTTCTTTCTCTCTCTGCGCTCTTTCTATCTCTCTCTCTGAGCTCTTTCTTTCTCTGCGCTCTTTATTTCTCTCTCTGCGCTCTTTATTTCTCTCTCTGCGCTCTTTATTTCTCTCTCTGCGCTCTTTATTTCTCTCTCTGCGCTCTTTATTTCTCTCTCTGCGCTCTTTATTTCTCTCTCTCTGAGCTCTTTCTTTCTCTGCGCTCTTTATTTCTCTCTCTGCGCTCTTTATTTCTCTCTCTGCGCTCTTTATTTCTCTCTCTGCGCTCTTTATTTCTCTCTCTGCGCTCTTTATTTCTCTCTCTGCGCTCTTTATTTCTCTCTCTGCGCTCTTTATTTCTCTCTCTGCGCTCTTTATTTCTCTCTCTGCGCTCTATATTTCTCTCTCTCTGTGCTCTTTCTCTCTCTCTGCGCTCTTTCTCTCTCTCTGCGCTCTTTCTCTCTCTCTGCGCTCTTTCTCTCTCTCTGCGCTCTTTCTTTCTCTCTCTCTGTGCTCTTTCTCTCTCTCTGTGCTCTTTCTCTCTCTCTGCGCTCTTTTTCTCTCTCTGCGCTCTTTTTCTCTCTCTGCGCTCTTTCTCTCTCTCTGCGCTCTTTCTTTCTCTCTCTGCGCTCTTTCTTTCTCTCTCTGCGCTCTTTCTTTCTCTTTCTCTCTCTCTGCGCTCTTTCTTTCTTTCTCTCTCTGCGCTCTTTATTTCTCTCTCTCTCTGCGCTCTTTATTTCTCTCTCTCTGTGCTCTTTCTCTCTCTCTGTGCTCTTTCTCTCTCTCTGCGCTCTTTTTCTCTCTCTGCGCTCTTTTTCTCTCTCTGCGCTCTTTCTCTCTCTCTGCGCTCTTTCTCTCTCTCTGCGCTCTTTCTTTCTCTTTCTTTCTCTGCGCTCTCTCTCTCTGCGCTCTTTCTCTCTCTCTCTGCGCTCTTTCTCTCTCTCTCTCTGCGCTCTTTCTTTCTCTTTCTCTCTCTGCGCTCTTTCTCTCTCTCTGCGCTCTTTCTCTCTCTCTGCGCTATTTCTTTCTCTCTCTCTGCGCTCTTTCTCTCTCTCGGCGCTCTTTCTCTCTCTCGGCGCTCTTTCTCTCTCTCTCTCTCTCTGCGCACTTTCTTTCTCTTTCTCTCTCTGCGCTCTTTCTTTCTCTCTGCGCACTTTCTTTCTTTCTCTCTGCGCTCTTTTTTTCTCTCTTTGCGCTCTTTTTTCTCTCTTTGCGCTCTTTCTTTCTCTCTCTGCGCTCTTTCTATCTCTCTCTCTGAGCTCTTTCTTTCTCTGCGCTCTTTATTTCTCTCTCTGCGCTCTTTATTTCTCTCTCTGCGCTCTTTATTTCTCTCTCTGCGCTCTTTATTTCTCTCTCTGCGCTCTTTATTTCTCTCTCTGCGCTCTTTATTTCTCTCTCTGCGCTCTTTATTTCTCTCTCTGCGCTCTTTATTTCTCTCTCTGCGCTCTATATTTCTCTCTCTCTGTGCTCTTTCTCTCTCTCTGCGCTCTTTCTCTCTCTCTCTGCGCTCTTTCTCTCTCTCTGCGCTCTTTCTCTCTCTCTGCGCTCTTTCTTTCTCTCTCTCTGTGCTCTTTCTCTCTCTCTGTGCTCTTTCTCTCTCTCTGCGCTCTTTTTCTCTCTCTGCGCTCTTTTTCTCTCTCTGCGCTCTTTCTCTCTCTCTGCGCTCTTTCTTTCTCTCTCTGCGCTCTTTCTTTCTCTGCGCTCTTTCTTTCTCTCTCTGCGCTCTTTATTTCTCTCTCTGCGCTTTTTCTCTCTCTCTGCGCTTTTTCTCTCTCTATGTGCTCTTTCTTTCTCTCTGCGCTCTTTCTTTCTATCTCTCTGCGCTCTTTCTTCCTCTCTCTCTCTGCGCTCTTTCTTTCTCTGCGCTCTTTCTTTCTCTCTCTGCGCTCTTTATTTCTCTCTCTGCGCTTTTTCTCTCTCTCTGCGCTTTTTCTCTCTCTATGTGCTCTTTCTTTCTCTCTGCGCTCTTTTTTTCTCTCTTTGCGCTCTTTCTTTCTCTCTTTGCGCTCTTTCTTTCTCTGCGCTCTTTCTTTCTCTCTCTGCGCTCTTTCTTTCTCTCTCTGCGCTCTTTATTTCTCTCTCTGCGCTTTTTCTCTCTCTCTGCGCTTTTTCTCTCTCTATGTGCTCTTTCTTTCTCTCTGCGCTCTTTCTTTCTATCTCTCTGCGCTCTTTCTTCCTCTCTCTCTCTGCGCTCTTTCTCTCTCTCTGCGCTCTTTCTCTCTCTCTGCGCTATTTCTTTCTCTCTCTCTGCGCTCTTTCTCTCTCTCGGCGCTCTTTCTCTCTCTCGGCGCTCTTTCTCTCTCTCTCTCTCTGCGCACTTTCTTTCTCTTTCTCTCTCTGCGCTCTTTCTTTCTCTCTGCGCTCTTTCTTTCTTTCTCTCTGCGCTCTTTTTTTCTCTCTTTGCGCTCTTTTTTTCTCTCTTTGCGCTCTTTCTTTCTCTCTCTGCGCTCTTTCTTTCTCTCTCTCTGAGCTCTTTCTTTCTCTGCGCTCTTTATTTCTCTCTCTGCGCTCTTTATTTCTCTCTCTGCGCTCTTTATTTCTCTCTCTGCGCTCTTTATTTCTCTCTCTGCGCTCTTTATTTCTCTCTCTGCGCTCTTTATTTCTCTCTCTGCGCTCTTTATTTCTCTCTCTGCGCTCTTTATTTCTCTCTCTGCGCTCTATATTTCTCTCTCTCTGTGCTCTTTCTCTCTCTCTGCGCTCTTTCTCTCTCTCTGCGCTCTTTCTCTCTCTCTGCGCTCTTTCTCTCTCTCTGCGCTCTTTCTTTCTCTCTCTCTGTGCTCTTTCTCTCTCTCTGTGCTCTTTCTCTCTCTCTGCGCTCTTTTTCTCTCTCTGCGCTCTTTTTCTCTCTCTGCGCTCTTTCTCTCTCTCTGCGCTCTTTCTTTCTCTCTCTGCGCTCTTTCTTTCTCTCTCTGCGCTCTTTCTTTCTCTTTCTCTCTCTCTGCGCTCTTTCTTTCTTTCTCTCTCTGCGCTCTTTATTTCTCTCTCTCTCTGCGCTCTTTATTTCTCTCTCTCTGTGCTCTTTCTCTCTCTCTGTGCTCTTTCTCTCTCTCTGCGCTCTTTTTCTCTCTCTGCGCTCTTTTTCTCTCTCTGCGCTCTTTCTCTCTCTCTGCGCTCTTTCTCTCTCTCTGCGCTCTTTCTTTCTCTTTCTTTCTCTGCGCTCTCTCTCTCTGCGCTCTTTCTCTCTCTCTCTGCGCTCTTTCTCTCTCTCTCTCTGCGCTCTTTCTTTCTCTTTCTCTCTCTGCGCTCTTTCTCTCTCTCTGCGCTCTTTCTCTCTCTCTGCGCTATTTCTTTCTCTCTCTCTGCGCTCTTTCTCTCTCTCGGCGCTCTTTCTCTCTCTCGGCGCTCTTTCTCTCTCTCTCTCTCTCTGCGCACTTTCTTTCTCTTTCTCTCTCTGCGCTCTTTCTTTCTCTCTGCGCTCTTTCTTTCTTTCTCTCTGCGCTCTTTTTTTCTCTCTTTGCGCTCTTTTTTTCTCTCTTTGCGCTCTTTCTTTCTCTCTCTGCGCTCTTTCTATCTCTCTCTCTGAGCTCTTTCTTTCTCTGCGCTCTTTATTTCTCTCTCTGCGCTCTTTATTTCTCTCTCTGCGCTCTTTATTTCTCTCTCTGCGCTCTTTATTTCTCTCTCTGCGCTCTTTATTTCTCTCTCTGCGCTCTTTATTTCTCTCTCTCTGAGCTCTTTCTTTCTCTGCGCTCTTTATTTCTCTCTCTGCGCTCTTTATTTCTCTCTCTGCGCTCTTTATTTCTCTCTCTGCGCTCTTTATTTCTCTCTCTGCGCTCTTTATTTCTCTCTCTGCGCTCTTTATTTCTCTCTCTGCGCTCTTTATTTCTCTCTCTGCGCTCTTTATTTCTCTCTCTGCGCTCTTTATTTCTCTCTCTGCGCTCTATATTTCTCTCTCTCTGTGCTCTTTCTCTCTCTCTGCGCTCTTTCTCTCTCTCTGCGCTCTTTCTCTCTCTCTGCGCTCTTTCTCTCTCTCTGCGCTCTTTCTTTCTCTCTCTCTGTGCTCTTTCTCTCTCTCTGTGCTCTTTCTCTCTCTCTGCGCTCTTTTTCTCTCTCTGCGCTCTTTTTCTCTCTCTGCGCTCTTTCTCTCTCTCTGCGCTCTTTCTTTCTCTCTCTGCGCTCTTTCTTTCTCTCTCTGCGCTCTTTCTTTCTCTTTCTCTCTCTCTGCGCTCTTTCTTTCTTTCTCTCTCTGCGCTCTTTATTTCTCTCTCTCTCTGCGCTCTTTATTTCTCTCTCTCTGTGCTCTTTCTCTCTCTCTGTGCTCTTTCTCTCTCTCTGCGCTCTTTTTCTCTCTCTGCGCTCTTTTTCTCTCTCTGCGCTCTTTCTCTCTCTCTGCGCTCTTTCTCTCTCTCTGCGCTCTTTCTTTCTCTTTCTTTCTCTGCGCTCTCTCTCTCTGCGCTCTTTCTCTCTCTCTCTGCGCTCTTTCTCTCTCTCTCTCTGCGCTCTTTCTTTCTCTTTCTCTCTCTGCGCTCTTTCTCTCTCTCTGCGCTCTTTCTCTCTCTCTGCGCTATTTCTTTCTCTCTCTCTGCGCTCTTTCTCTCTCTCGGCGCTCTTTCTCTCTCTCGGCGCTCTTTCTCTCTCTCTCTCTCTCTGCGCACTTTCTTTCTCTTTCTCTCTCTGCGCTCTTTCTTTCTCTCTGCGCTCTTTCTTTCTTTCTCTCTGCGCTCTTTTTTTCTCTCTTTGCGCTCTTTTTTTCTCTCTTTGCGCTCTTTCTTTCTCTCTCTGCGCTCTTTCTATCTCTCTCTCTGAGCTCTTTCTTTCTCTGCGCTCTTTATTTCTCTCTCTGCGCTCTTTATTTCTCTCTCTGCGCTCTTTATTTCTCTCTCTGCGCTCTTTATTTCTCTCTCTGCGCTCTTTATTTCTCTCTCTGCGCTCTTTATTTCTCTCTCTGCGCTCTATATTTCTCTCTCTCTGTGCTCTTTCTCTCTCTCTGCGCTCTTTCTCTCTCTCTCTGCGCTCTTTCTCTCTCTCTGCGCTCTTTCTCTCTCTCTGCGCTCTTTCTTTCTCTCTCTCTGTGCTCTTTCTCTCTCTCTGTGCTCTTTCTCTCTCTCTGCGCTCTTTTTCTCTCTCTGCGCTCTTTCTCTCTCTCTGCGCTCTTTCTTTCTCTCTCTGCGCTCTTTCTTTCTCTCTCTGCGCTCTTTCTTTCTCTTTCTCTCTCTCTGCGCTCTTTCTTTCTTTCTCTCTGCGCTCTTTTTTTCTCTCTTTGCGCTCTTTTTTTCTCTCTTTGCGCTCTTTCTTTCTCTCTCTGCGCTCTTTCTATCTCTCTCTCTGAGCTCTTTCTTTCTCTGCGCTCTTTATTTCTCTCTCTGCGCTCTTTATTTCTCTCTCTGCGCTCTTTATTTCTCTCTCTGCGCTCTTTATTTCTCTCTCTGCGCTCTTTATTTCTCTCTCTGCGCTCTTTATTTCTCTCTCTGCGCTCTTTATTTCTCTCTCTGCGCTCTTTATTTCTCTCTCTGCGCTCTATATTTCTCTCTCTCTGTGCTCTTTCTCTCTCTCTGCGCTCTTTCTCTCTCTCTCTGCGCTCTTTCTCTCTCTCTGCGCTCTTTCTCTCTCTCTGCGCTCTTTCTTTCTCTCTCTCTGTGCTCTTTCTCTCTCTCTGTGCTCTTTCTCTCTCTCTGCGCTCTTTTTCTCTCTCTGCGCTCTTTCTCTCTCTCTGCGCTCTTTCTTTCTCTCTCTGCGCTCTTTCTTTCTCTCTCTGCGCTCTTTCTTTCTCTTTCTCTCTCTCTGCGCTCTTTCTTTCTTTCTCTCTGCGCTCTTTCTTTCTTTCTGCGCTCTTTTTTTCTCTCTTTGCGCTCTTTCTTTCTCTCTCTGCGCTCTTTCTCTCTCTCTCTCTCTGCGCTCTTTCTTTCTCTCTGCGCTCTTTCTCTCTCTGCGCACTTTCTCTCTCTGCGCTCTTTCTTTCTCTTTCTCTCTCTCTGCGCTCTTTCTCTCTCTCTCTCTCTGCGCTCTTTCTCTCTCTCTCTGCGCTCTTTCTTTCTCTTTCTCTCTCTGCGCTCTCTCTCTCTGCGCTCTTTCTTTCTCTCTGCGCTCTTTCTTTCTTTCTCTCTGCGCTCTTTTTTTCTCTCTTTGCGCTCTTTTTCTCTCTCTCTGCGCTCTTTATTTCTCTCTCTGCGCTTTTTATTTCTCTCTCTGCGCTCTTTATTTCTCTCTCTGCGCTCTTTATTTCTCTCTCTGCGCTCTTTATTTCTCTCTCTGCGCTCTTTATTTCTCTCTATGCGCTCTTTATTTCTCTCTCTGCGCTCTTTATTTCTCTCTGCGCTCTTTATTTCTCTCTCTGCGCTCTTTATTTCTCTCTCTGCGCTCTTTATTTCTCTCTCTGCGCTCTCTCTCTCTCTGCGCTCTCTCTCTGCGCTCTTTCTTTATCTGTCTCTGCGCTCTTTCTTTCTCTCTCTCTGTGCTCTTTCTCTCTCTCTGTGCTCTTTCTCTCTCTCTGTGCTCTTTCTCTCTCTCTGTGCTCTTTCTCTCTCTCTGTGCTCTTTCTCTCTCTCTGCGCTCTTTCTTTATCTGTCTCTGCGCTCTTTCTTTCTCTCTCTCTGTGCTCTTTCTCTCTCTCTGTGCTCTTTCTCTCTCTTTGTGCTCTTTCTCTCTCTCTGTGCTCTTTCTCTCTCTCTGTGCTCTTTCTCTCTCTCTATGCTCTTTCTCTCTCTCTGTGCTCTTTCTCTCTCTCTGTGCTCTTTCTCTCTCTCTGTGCTCTTTCTCTCTCTCTGTGCTCTTTCTCTCTCTCTGTGCTCTTTCTCTCTCTCTGCGCTCTATCTCTCTCTCTGCGCTCTTTCTCTCTCTCTGCGCTCTTTCTCTCTCTCTGCGCTCTTTCTCTCTCTCTCTGCGCTCTTTCTCTCTCTCTCTCTGCGCTCTTTCTTTCTCTTTCTCTCTCTGCGCTCTTTCTCTCTCTCTGCGCTCTTTCTTTCTTTCTCTCTGCGCTTTTTCTTTCTTTCTGCGCTCTTTTTTTCTCTCTTTGCGCTCTTTCTTTCTCTCTCTGCGCTCTCTCTCTCTCTCTCTGCGCTCTTTCTTTCTCTCTGCGCTCTTTCTCTCTCTGCGCACTTTCTCTCTCTGCGCTCTTTCTTTCTCTTTCTCTCTCTCTGCGCTCTTTCTCTCTCTCGGCGCTCTTTCTCTCTCTCTCTGCGCTCTTTCTTTCTCTTTCCCTCTCTGCGCTCTCTCTCTCTGCGCTCTTTCTTTCTCTCTGCGCTCTTTCTTTCTTTCTCTCTGCGCTCTTTTTTTCTCTCTTTGCGCTCTTTTTTTCTCTCTTTGCGCTCTTTCTTTCTCTCTCTGCGCTCTTTCTTTCTCTTTCTCTCTCTGCGCTCTCTCTGCGCTCTTTATTTCTCTCTCTGCGCTCTTTATTTCTCTCTCTGCGCTCTTTCTCTCTCTCTCTGCGCTCTCTCTCTGCGCTCTTTCTTTCTCTCTCTCTGCGCTCTTTCTTTCTCTCTCTGCGCTCTTTCTCTCTCTCTGCGCTCTTTCTCTCTCTCTGCGCTCTTTCTCTCTCTCTGCGCTCTTTCTCTCTCTGCGCTCTTTCTTTCTCTCTCTGCGCTTTTTCTTTCTCTCTCTCTGCGCTCTTTTTTTCTCTCTCTCTGCGCTCTTTCTCTCTCTCTGCGCTCTTTCTCTCTCTCTGCGCTCTTTCTCTCTCTGCGCTCTTTCTTTCTCTCTCTCTGTGCTCTTTCTCTCTCTCTGTGCTCTTTCTCTCTCTGCGCTCTTTCTCTCTCTCTGCGCTCTTTCTTTCTCTCTCTGCGCTCTTTCTTTCTCTCTCTGCGCTCTTTCTTTCTCTTTCTCTCTCTCTGCGCTCTTTCTCTCTCTCTCTGCGCTCTTTCTCTCTCTCTCTCTGCGCTCTTTCTTTCTCTTTCTCTCTCTGCGCTCTTTCTTTCTCTTTCTCTCTCTGCGCTCTCTCTCTCTGCGCTCTTTCTTTCTCTCTGCGCTCTTTCTTTCTCTCTGCGCTCTTTTTTTCTCTCTTTGCGCTCTTTCTTTCTCTCTTTGCGCTCTTTCTTTCTCTGCGCTCTTTCTTTCTCTCTCTGCGCTCTTTATTTCTCTCTCTGCGCTTTTTCTCTCTCTCTGCGCTTTTTCTCTCTCTATGTGCTCTTTCTTTCTCTCTGCGCTCTTTCTTTCTATCTCTCTGCGCTCTTTCTTCCTCTCTCTCTCTGCGCTCTTTCTCTCTCTCTGCGCTCTTTCTCTCTCTCTGCGCTATTTCTTTCTCTCTCTCTGCGCTCTTTCTCTCTCTCGGCGCTCTTTCTCTCTCTCGGCGCTCTTTCTCTCTCTCTCTCTCTGCGCACTTTCTTTCTCTTTCTCTCTCTGCGCTCTTTCTTTCTCTCTGCGCTCTTTCTTTCTTTCTCTCTGCGCTCTTTTTTTCTCTCTTTGCGCTCTTTTTTTCTCTCTTTGCGCTCTTTCTTTCTCTCTCTGCGCTCTTTCTTTCTCTCTCTCTGAGCTCTTTCTTTCTCTGCGCTCTTTATTTCTCTCTCTGCGCTCTTTATTTCTCTCTCTGCGCTCTTTATTTCTCTCTCTGCGCTCTTTATTTCTCTCTCTGCGCTCTTTATTTCTCTCTCTGCGCTCTTTATTTCTCTCTCTGCGCTCTATATTTCTCTCTCTCTGTGCTCTTTCTCTCTCTCTGCGCTCTTTCTCTCTCTCTGCGCTCTTTCTCTCTCTCTGCGCTCTTTCTCTCTCTCTGCGCTCTTTCTCTCTCTCTGCGCTCTTTCTTTCTCTCTCTCTGTGCTCTTTCTCTCTCTCTGCGCTCTTTCTCTCTCTCTGCGCTCTTTTTCTCTCTCTGCGCTCTTTTTCTCTCTCTGCGCTCTTTCTCTCTCTCTGCGCTCTTTCTTTCTCTCTCTGCGCTCTTTCTTTCTCTCTCTGCGCTCTTTCTTTCTCTTTCTCTCTCTCTGCGCTCTTTCTTTCTTTCTCTCTGCGCTCTTTCTTTCTTTCTGCGCTCTTTTTTTCTCTCTTTGCGCTCTTTCTTTCTCTCTCTGCGCTCTTTCTCTCTCTCTCTCTCTGCGCTCTTTCTTTCTCTCTGCGCTCTTTCTCTCTCTGCGCACTTTCTCTCTCTGCGCTCTTTCTTTCTCTTTCTCTCTCTCTGCGCTCTTTCTCTCTCTCTCTCTCTGCGCTCTTTCTCTCTCTCTCTGCGCTCTTTCTTTCTCTTTCTCTCTCTGCGCTCTCTCTCTCTGCGCTCTTTCTTTCTCTCTGTGCTCTTTCTTTCTTTCTCTCTGCGCTCTTTTTTTCTCTCTTTGCGCTCTTTTTCTCTCTCTCTGCGCTCTTTCTTTATCTCTCTCTGCGCTCTTTCTTTCTCTGCGCTCTTTATTTCTCTCTCTGCGCTTTTTATTTCTCTCTCTGCGCTCTTTATTTCTCTCTCTGCGCTCTTTATTTCTCTCTCTGCGCTCTTTATTTCTCTCTCTGCGCTCTTTATTTCTCTCTATGCGCTCTTTATTTCTCTCTCTGCGCTCTTTATTTCTCTCTGCGCTCTTTATTTCTCTCTCTGCGCTCTTTATTTCTCTCTCTGCGCTCTTTATTTCTCTCTCTGCGCTCTTTATTTCTCTCTCTGCGCTCGCTCTCTCTCTCTCTGCGCTCTCTCTCTGCGCTCTTTCTTTATCTGTCTCTGCGCTCTTTCTTTCTCTCTCTCTGTGCTCTTTCTCTCTCTCTGTGCACTTTCTCTCTCTCTGTGCTCTTTCTCTCTCTCTGTGCTCTTTCTCTCTCTCTGTGCTCTTTCTCTCTCTCTGTGCTCTTTCTCTCTCTCTATGCTCTTTCTCTCTCTCTCTGTGCTCTTTCTCTCTCTCTGTGCTCTTTCTCTCTCTCTGTGCTCTTTCTCTCTCTCTGTGCTCTTTCTCTCTCTCTGCGCTCTATCTCTCTCTCTGCGCTCTTTCTCTCTCTCTGCGCTCTTTCTCTCTCTCTGCGCTCTTTCTCTCTCTCTGCGCTCTTTCTTCCTCTCTCTCTCTGCGCTCTTTCTTTCTCTCTCTCTCTGCGCTCTTTCTTTCTCTCTCTCTCTGCGCTCTTTATTTCTCTCTCTCTCTGCGCTCTTTATTTCTCTCTCTCTGTGCTCTTTCTCTCTCTCTGTGCTCTTTCTCTCTCTCTGCGCTCTTTTTCTCTCTCTGCGCTCTTTTTCTCTCTCTGCGCTCTTTCTCTCTCTCTGCGCTCTTTCTTTCTCTTTCTTTCTCTGCGCTCTCTCTCTCTGCGCTCTTTCTCTCTCTCTCTGCGCTCTTTCTCTCTCTCTCTCTGCGCTCTTTCTTTCTCTTTCTCTCTCTGCGCTCTTTCTCTCTCTCTGCGCTCTTTCTCTCTCTCTGCGCTATTTCTTTCTCTCTCTCTGCGCTCTTTCTCTCTCTCGGCGCTCTTTCTCTCTCTCGGCGCTCTTTCTCTCTCTCTCTCTCTGCGCACTTTCTTTCTCTTTCTCTCTCTGCGCTCTTTCTTTCTCTCTGCGCTCTTTCTTTCTTTCTCTCTGCGCTCTTTTTTTCTCTCTTTGCGCTCTTTTTTTCTCTCTTTGCGCTCTTTCTTTCTCTCTCTGCGCTCTTTCTTTCTCTCTCTCTGAGCTCTTTCTTTCTCTGCGCTCTTTATTTCTCTCTCTGCGCTCTTTATTTCTCTCTCTGCGCTCTTTATTTCTCTCTCTGCGCTCTTTATTTCTCTCTCTGCGCTCTTTATTTCTCTCTCTGCGCTCTTTATTTCTCTCTCTGCGCTCTTTATTTCTCTCTCTGCGCTCTTTATTTCTCTCTCTGCGCTCTATATTTCTCTCTCTCTGTGCTCTTTCTCTCTCTCTGCGCTCTTTCTCTCTCTCTGCGCTCTTTCTCTCTCTCTGCGCTCTTTCTCTCTCTCTGCGCTCTTTCTCTCTCTCTGCGCTCTTTCTCTCTCTCTGCGCTCTTTCTTTCTCTCTCTCTGTGCTCTTTCTCTCTCTCTGTGCTCTTTCTCTCTCTCTGCGCTCTTTTTCTCTCTCTGCGCTCTTTTTCTCTCTCTGCGCTCTTTCTCTCTCTCTGCGCTCTTTCTTTCTCTCTCTGCGCTCTTTCTTTCTCTCTCTGCGCTCTTTCTTTCTCTTTCTCTCTCTCTGCGCTCTTTCTTTCTTTCTCTCTGCGCTCTTTCTTTCTTTCTGCGCTCTTTTTTTCTCTCTTTGCGCTCTTTCTTTCTCTCTCTGCGCTCTTTCTCTCTCTCTCTCTCTGCGCTCTTTCTTTCTCTCTGCGCTCTTTCTCTCTCTGCGCACTTTCTCTCTCTGCGCTCTTTCTTTCTCTTTCTCTCTCTCTGCGCTCTTTCTCTCTCTCTCTCTCTGCGCTCTTTCTCTCTCTCTCTGCGCTCTTTCTTTCTCTTTTTCTCTCTGCGCTCTCTCTCTCTGCGCTCTTTCTTTCTCTCTGCGCTCTTTCTTTCTTTCTCTCTGCGCTCTTTTTTTCTCTCTTTGCGCTCTTTTTCTCTCTCTCTGCGCTCTTTCTTTATCTCTCTCTGCGCTCTTTCTTTCTCTGCGCTCTTTATTTCTCTCTCTGCGCTTTTTATTTCTCTCTCTGCGCTCTTTATTTCTCTCTCTGCGCTCTTTATTTCTCTCTCTGCGCTCTTTATTTCTCTCTATGCGCTCTTTATTTCTCTCTCTGCGCTCTTTATTTCTCTCTGCGCTCTTTATTTCTCTCTCTGCGCTCTTTATTTCTCTCTCTGCGCTCTCTCTCTCTCTGCGCTCTCTCTCTGCGCTCTTTCTTTATCTGTCTCTGCGCTCTTTCTTTCTCTCTCTCTGTGCTCTTTCTCTCTCTCTGTGCTCTTTCTCTCTCTCTGTGCTCTTTCTCTCTCTCTGTGCTCTTTCTCTCTCTCTGTGCTCTTTCTCTCTCTCTGTGCTCTTTCTCTCTCTCTATGCTCTTTCTCTCTCTCTGTGCTCTTTCTCTCTCTCTGTGCTCTTTCTCTCTCTCTGTGCTCTTTCTCTCTCTCTGTGCTCTTTCTCTCTCTCTGCGCTCTATCTCTCTCTCTGCGCTCTTTCTCTCTCTCTGCGCTCTTTCTCTCTCTCTGCGCTCTTTCTCTCTCTCTGCGCTCTTTCTTCCTCTCTCTCTCTGCGCTCTTTCTTTCTCTCTCTCTCTGCGCTCTTTCTTTCTCTCTCTCTCTGCGCTCTTTATTTCTCTCTCTCTCTGCGCTCTTTATTTCTCTCTCTCTGTGCTCTTTCTCTCTCTCTGTGCTCTTTCTCTCTCTCTGCGCTCTTTTTCTCTCTCTGCGCTCTTTTTCTCTCTCTGCGCTCTTTCTCTCTCTCTGCGCTCTTTCTTTCTCTTTCTTTCTCTGCGCTCTCTCTCTCTGCGCTCTTTCTCTCTCTCTCTGCGCTCTTTCTCTCTCTCTCTCTGCGCTCTTTCTTTCTCTTTCTCTCTCTGCGCTCTTTCTCTCTCTCTGCGCTCTTTCTTTCTTTCTCTCTGCGCTTTTTCTTTCTTTCTGCGCTCTTTTTTTCTCTCTTTGCGCTCTTTCTTTCTCTCTCTGCGCTCTCTCTCTCTCTCTCTGCGCTCTTTCTTTCTCTCTGCGCTCTTTCTCTCTCTGCGCACTTTCTCTCTCTGCGCTCTTTCTTTCTCTTTCTCTCTCTCTGCGCTCTTTCTCTCTCTTGGCGCTCTTTCTCTCTCTCTCTGCGCTCTTTCTTTCTCTTTCTCTCTCTGCGCTCTCTCTCTCTGCGCTCTTTCTTTCTCTCCGCGCTCTTTCTTTCTTTCTCTCTGCGCTCTTTTTTTCTCTCTTTGCGCTCTTTTTTTCTCTCTTTGCGCTCTTTCTTTCTCTCTCTGCGCTCTTTCTTTCTCTTTCTCTCTCTGCGCTCTCTCTGCGCTCTTTATTTCTCTCTCTGCGCTCTTTATTTCTCTCTCTGCGCTCTTTCTCTCTCTCTCTGCGCTCTCTCTCTGCGCTCTTTCTTTCTCTCTCTCTGCGCTCTTTCTTTCTCTCTCTGCGCTCTTTCTCTCTCTGCGCTCTTTCTTTCTCTCTCTCTGTGCTCTTTCTCTCTCTCTGTGCTCTTTCTCTCTCTCTGCGCTCTTTCTCTCTCTCTGCGCTCTTTCTCTCTCTCTGCGCTCTTTCTTTCTCTCTCTGCGCTCTTTCTTTCTCTCTCTGTGCTCTTTCTTTCTCTTTCTCTCTCTCTGCGCTCTTTCTCTCTCTCTCTGCGCTCTTTCTTTCTCTTTCTCTCTCTGCGCTCTCTCTCTCTGCGCTCTTTCTTTCTCTCTGCGCTCTTTTTTTCTCTCTTTGCGCTCTTTTTTTCTCTCTTTGCGCTCTTTCTTTCTCTCTCTGCTCTCTTTCTTTCTCTCTCTGCGCTCTTTCTTTCTCTCTCTCTGCGCTCTTTCTTTCTCTGCGCTCTTTCTTTCTCTGCGCTCTTTCTTTCTCTCTCTGCGCTCTTTCTCTCTCTCTCTCTGCGCTCTTTCTTTCTCTTTCTCTCTCTCTGCGCTCTTTCTCTCTCTCGGCGCTCTTTCTCTTTCTCTCTCTCGGCGCTCTTTCTCTCTCTCTCTCTCTGCGCTCTTTCTTTCTCTTTCTCTCTCTGCGCTCTCTCTCTGCGCTCTTTATTTCTCTCTCTGCGCTCTTTATTTCTCTCTCTGCGCTCTATTTCTCTCTCTGCGCTCTTTCTCTCTCTCTCTGCGCTCTCTCTCTGCGCTCTTTCTTTCTCTCTCTCTGCGCTCTTTCTTTCACTCTCTGCGCTCTTTCTCTCTCTGCGCTCTTTCTTTCTCTCTCTCTGTGCTCTTTCTCTCTCTCTGCGCTCTTTCTCTCTCTCTGCGCTCTTTCTCTCTCTCTGCGCTCTTTCTTTCTCTGAGCTCTTTCTTTCTCTCTCTGTGCTCTTTCTTTCTCTTTCTCTCTCTCTGCGCTCTTTCTCTCTCTCTCTGCGCTCTTTCTTTCTCTTTCTCTCTCTGCACTCTCTCTCTCTGTGCTCTTTCTTTCTCTTTCTCTCTCTCTGCGCTCTTTCTCTCTCTCTCTGCGCTCTTTCTTTCTCTTTCTCTCTCTGCGCTCTCTTTCTCTGCGCTCTTTCTTTCTCTCTGCGCTCTTTCTTTCTTTCTTTCTGCGTTCTTTTTTTCTCTCTTTGCGCTCTTTTTTTCTCTCTTTGCGCTCTTTCTTTCTCTTTCTGCGCTTTTTCTCTCTCTCTGCGCTCTTTCTTTCTCTCTCTCTGTGCTCTTTCTTTCTCTTTCTTTCTCTCTGCGCTCTTTCTTTCTCTCTCTCTGCGCTCTTTCTTCCTCTCTCTCTCTGCGCTCTTTCTCTCTCTCTGCGCTCTTTCTCTCTCTCTGCGCTATTTCTTTCTCTCTCTGCGCTCTTTCTTTCTCTCTCTCTGCGCTCTTTCTTTCTCTCTCTCTGCGCTCTTTCTTTCTCTCTCTCTCTGCGCTCTTTCTTTCTCTCTGCGCTCTTTCTCTCTCACTCTCTGCGCTCTTTCTTTCTCTCTCTGCGCTCTTTCTTTCTCTCTCTGCGCTCTTTCTTTCTCTCTCTGCGCTCTTTCTTTCTCTCTCTGCGCTCTTTCTTTCTCTCTCTCTGCGCTTTTTCTTTCTCTCTCTTTGCGCTCTTTTTTTCTCTCTCTCTGCGCTCTTTCTCTCTCTCTGCGCTCTTTCTCTCTCTGCGCTCTTTCTCTCTCTCTGCGCTCTTTCTCTCTCTCTGCGCTCTTTCTCTCTCTACGCTCTTTCTTTCTCTCTCTGCGCTTTTTCTTTCTCTCTCTCTGCGCTCTTTTTTTCTCTCTCTCTGCGCTCTTTCTCTCTCTCTGCGCTCTTTCTCTCTCTCTGCGCTCTTTCTCTCTCTGCGCTCTTTCTTTCTCTCTCTCTGTGCTCTTTCTCTCTCTCTGTGCTCTTTCTCTCTCTGCGCTCTTTCTCTCTCTCTGCGCTCTTTCTTTCTCTCTCTGCGCTCTTTCTTTCTCTCTCTGCGCTCTTTCTTTCTCTTTCTCTCTCTCTGCGCTCTTTCTCTCTCTCTCTGCGCTCTTTCTCTCTCTCTCTCTGCGCTCTTTCTTTCTCTTTCTCTCTCTGCGCTCTTTCTTTCTCTTTCTCTCTCTGCGCTCTCTCTCTCTGCGCTCTTTCTTTCTCTCTGCGCTCTTTCTTTCTCTCTGCGCTCTTTTTTTCTCTCTTTGCGCTCTTTCTTTCTCTCTTTGCGCTCTTTCTTTCTCTGCGCTCTTTCTTTCTCTCTCTGCGCTCTTTATTTCTCTCTCTGCGCTTTTTCTCTCTCTCTGCGCTTTTTCTCTCTCTATGTGCTCTTTCTTTCTCTCTGCGCTCTTTCTTTCTCTCTCTCTGCGCTCTTTCTTCCTCTCTCTCTCTGCGCTCTTTCTCTCTCTCTGCGCTCTTTCTCTCTCTCTGCGCTATTTCTTTCTCTCTCTGCGCTCTTTCTCTCTCTCAGCGCTCTTTCTCTCTCTCTCTCTCTGCGCACTTTCTTTCTCTTTCTCTCTCTGCGCTCTTTCTTTCTCTCTGCGCTCTTTCTTTCTTTCTTTCTCTCTGCGCTCTTTTTTTCTCTCTTTGCGCTCTTTTTTTCTCTCTTTGCGCTCTTTCTTTCTCTCTCTGCGCTCTTTCTTTCTCTCTCTCTGAGCTCTTTCTTTCTCTGCGCTCTTTATTTCTCTCTCTGCGCTCTTTATTTCTCTCTCTGCGCTCTTTATTTCTCTCTCTGCGCTCTTTATTTCTCTCTCTGCGCTCTTTATTTCTCTCTCTGCGCTCTTTATTTCTCTCTCTGCGCTCTATATTTCTCTCTCTCTGCGCTCTTTCTCTCTCTCTGCGCTCTTTCTCTCTCTCTGCGCTCTTTCTCTCTCTCTGCGCTCTTTCTTTCTCTCTCTCTGTGCTCATTCTCTCTCTCTGTGCTCTTTCTCTCTCTCTGCGCTCTTTTTCTCTCTCTGCGCTCTTTTTCTCTCTCTGCGCTCTTTCTCTCTCTCTGCGCTCTTTCTTTCTCTCTCTGCGCTCTTTCTTTCTCTCTCTGCGCTCTTTCTTTCTCTTTCTCTCTCTCTGCGCTCTTTCTTTCTTTCTCTCTGCGCTCTTTCTTTCTTTCTGCGCTCTTTTTTTCTCTCTTTGCGCTCTTTCTTTCTCTCTCTGCGCTCTTTCTCTCTCTCTCTCTCTGCGCTCTTTCTTTCTCTCTGCGCTCTTTCTCTCTCTGCGCACTTTCTCTCTCTGCGCTCTTTCTTTCTCTTTCTCTCTCTCTGCGCTCTTTCTCTCTCTCTCTCTCTGCGCTCTTTCTCTCTCTCTCTGCGCTCTTTCTTTCTCTTTCTCTCTCTGCGCTCTCTCTCTCTGCGCTCTTTCTTTCTCTCTGCGCTCTTTCTTTCTTTCTCTCTGCGCTCTTTTTTTCTCTCTTTGCGCTCTTTTTCTCTCTCTCTGCGCTCTTTCTTTATCTCTCTCTGCGCTCTTTCTTTCTCTGCGCTCTTTATTTCTCTCTCTGCGCTTTTTATTTCTCTCTCTGCGCTCTTTATTTCTCTCTCTGCGCTCTTTATTTCTCTCTCTGCGCTCTTTATTTCTCTCTCTGCGCTCTTTATTTCTCTCTCTGCGCTCTTTATTTCTCTCTCTGCGCTCTTTATTTCTCTCTGCGCTCTTTATTTCTCTCTCTGCGCTCTTTATTTCTCTCTCTGCGCTCTTTATTTCTCTCTCTGCGCTCTCTCTCTCTCTGCGCTCTCTCTCTGCGCTCTTTCTTTATCTGTCTCTGCGCTCTTTCTTTCTCTCTCTCTGTGCTCTTTCTCTCTCTCTGTGCTCTTTCTCTCTCTCTGTGCTCTTTCTCTCTCTCTGTGCTCTTTCTCTCTCTCTGTGCTCTTTCTCTCTCTCTGTGCTCTTTCTCTCTCTCTATGCTCTTTCTCTCTCTCTGTGCTCTTTCTCTCTCTCTGTGCTCTTTCTCTCTCTCTGTGCTCTTTCTCTCTCTCTGCGCTCTTTCTCTCTCTCTGCGCTCTTTCTCTCTCTCTGCGCTCTTTCTCTCTCTCTGCGCTCTTTCTCTCTCTCTGCGCTCTTTCTCTCTCTCTGCGCTCTTTCTTCCTCTCTCTCTCTGCGCTCTTTCTTTCTCTCTCTCTCTGCGCTCTTTCTTTCTCTCTCTCTCTGCGCTCTTTATTTCTCTCTCTCTCTCTGCGCTCTTTATTTCTCTCTCTGCTCTCTTTATTTCTCTCTCTGCGCTCTTTTTTTCTCTCTTTGCGCTCTTTCTTTCTCTCTCTGCGCTCTTCTCTTTCTCTCTCTCTGCGCTCTTTCTTTCTCTGCGCTCTTTATTTCTCTCTCTGCGCTCTTTATTTCTCTCTCTGCGCTCTTTATTTCTCTCTCTGCGCTCTTTATTTCTCTCTCTGCGCTCTTTATTTCTCTATCTGCGCTCTTTCTCTCTCTCTGCGCTCTCTCTCTTCGCTCTTTCTTTCTCTCTGCGCTCTTTCTTTCTCTCTGCGCTCTTGCTCTCTCTCTGCGCTCTTTCTTTCTCTCTCTCTGCGCTCTTTCTCTCTCTCTGTGCTCTTTCTCTCTCTCTGCGCTCTTTCTCTCTCTCTGCGCTCTTTCTCTCTCTCTGCGCTCTTTCTCTCTCTCTGCGCTCTTTCTTTCTCTCTCTGCGCTCTTCTTTCTCTTTCTCTCTCTCTGCGCTCTTTCTCTCTCTCTCTGCGCTCTTTCTCTCTCTCTCTCTGCGCTCTTTCTTTCTCTTTCTCTCTCTGCGCTCTCTCTCTCTGCGCTCTTTCTTTCTCTCTGCGCTTTTTCTTTCTTTCTCTCTGCGCTCTTTTTTTCTCTCTTTGCGTTCTTTTTTTCTCTCTTTGCGCTCTTTCTTTCTCTCTCTGCTCTCTTTCTTTCTCTCTCTGCGCTCTTTCTTTCTCTCTATCTGCGCTCTTTCTTTCTCTGCGCTCTTTCTTTCTCTCTCTGCGCTCTTTATTTCTCTCTCTGCGCTTATTCTCTCTCTCTGCGCCCTCTCTCTCTCTCTCTGCGCTCTTTCTTTCTCTTTCTCTCTCTGCGCTCTTTCTCTCTCTCTGCGCTCTTTCTTTCTTTCTCTCTGCGCTCTTTCTTTCTTTCTGCGCTCTTTTTTTCTCTCTTTGCGCTCTTTCTTTCTCTCTCTGCGCTCTTTCTCTCTCTCTCTCTCTGCGCTCTTTCTTTCTCTCTGCGCTCTTTCTCTCTCTGCGCACTTTCTCTCTGTGCGCTCTTTCTTTCTCTTTCTCTCTCTCTGCGCTCTTTCTCTCTCTCTCTCGGCGCTCTTTCTCTCTCTCTCTCTCTCTGCGCTCTTTCTTTCTCTTTCTCTCTCTGCGCTCTCTCTCTCTGCGCTCTCTCTCTCTGCGCTCTTTTTTTCTCTCTTTGCGCTCTTTTTCTCTCTCTCTGCGCTCTTTCTTTCTCTCTCTCTGCGCTCTTTATTTCTCTCTCTGCGCTCTTTATTTCTCTCTCTGCGCTCTTTATTTCTCTCTCTGCGCTCTTTATTTCTCTCTCTGCGCTCTTTATTTCTCTCTCTGCGCTCTTTATTTCTCTCTCTGCACTCTCTCTCTCTCTCTGCGCTCTCTCTCTGCACTCTTTCTTTCTCTCTCTGCGCTCTTTCTTTCTCTCTCTCTGTGCTCTTTCTTTCTCTCTCTCTGTTCTCTTTCTCTCTCTCTCTGCGCTCATTCTCTCTCTCTCTGCGCTCTTTCTTTCTCTCTCTCTGCGCTCTTTCTCTCTCTATGTGCTCTTTTTTTCTCTCTGCGCTCTTTCTTTCTCTCTCTCTGCGCTCTTTCTTCCTCTCTCTCTCTCTGCGCTATTTCTTTCTCTCTGCGCTCTTTCTCTCTCTCTGCGCTCTTTCTCTCTCTCTGCGCTCTTTCTCTCTCTCTCTGCGCTCTTTCTTTCTCTCTGCGCTCTTTCTCTCTCTGCGCTCTCTCTCTCTCTCTGCGCTCTTTCTCTCTCTGCGCTCTTTCTTTCTCTTTCTTTCTCTGCGTTCTTTCTCTCTCTCTGCGCTCTTTCTCTTTCTCTCTGCGCTCTTTCTCTCTCTCTCTCTGCGCTCTTTCTTTCTCTTTCTCTCTCTGCGCTCTTTCTCTCTCTCTGCGCTCTTTCTTTCTTTCTCTCTGCGCTCTTTCTTTCTTTCTGCGCTCTTTCTTTCTCTCTCTGCGCTCTCTCTTTCTCTCTCTGCGCTCTTTCTTTCTCTTTCTTTCTCTGCGCTCTTTCTCTCTCTGCGCTCTCTCTCTCTCTGCGCTCTTTCTTTCTCTTTCTTTCTCTGCGCTCTTTCTCTCTCTCTGCGCTCTTTCTTTCTCTTTCTTTCTCTGCGCTCTTTCTTTCTCTCTCTGCGCTCTTTCTTTCTCTTTCTTTCTCTGCGCTCTTTCTCTCTCTATGTGCTCTTTTTTTCTCTCTGCGCTCTTTCTTTCTCTCTCTCTGCGCTCTTTCTTCCTCTCTCTCTCTGCGCTATTTCTTTCTCTCTGCGCTATTTCTTTCTCTCTGCGCTCTTTCTCTCTCTCTGCGCTCTTTCTCTCTCTCTGCGCTCTTTCTTTCTCTCTGCGCTCTTTCTCTCTCTGCGCTCTCTCTCTCTGCGCTCTTTCTCTCTCTGCGCTCTTTCTTTCTCTTTCTTTCTCTGCGTTCTTTCTCTCTCTCTGCGCTCTTTCTCTCTCTCTCTGCGCTCTTTCTCTCTCTCTCTCTGCGCTCTTTCTTTCTCTTTCTCTCTCTGCGCTCTTTCTCTCTCTCTGCGCTCTTTCTTTCTTTCTCTCTGCGCTCTTTCTTTCTTTCTGCGCTCTTTCTTTCTCTCTCTGCGCTCTTTCTTTCTCTCTCTCTGCGCTCTTTGTCTCTCTCTGCGCTTTTTCTTTCTCTCTCTGCACTCTTTTTTTCTCTCTCTCTGCGCTCTTTCTCTCTCTCTGCGCTCTTTCTCTCTCTCTGCGCTCTTTCTCTCTCTCTCTGCGCTCTTTCTTTCTCTCTGCGCTCTTCTCTCTCTGCGCTCTTTCTTCCTCTCTCTCTCTCTGCGCTATTTCTTTCTCTCTGCGCTCTTTCTCTCTCTCTGCGCTCTTTCTCTCTCTCTGCGCTCTTTCTCTCTCTCTCTGCGCTCTTTCTTTCTCTCTGCGCTCTTTCTCTCTCTGCGCTCTCTCTCTCTCTCTGCGCTCTTTCTCTCTCTGCGCTCTTTCTTTCTCTTTCTTTCTCTGCGTTCTTTCTCTCTCTCTGCGCTCTTTCTCTCTCTCTCTGCGCTCTTTCTCTCTCTCTCTCTGCGCTCTTTCTTTCTCTTTCTCTCTCTGCGCTCTTTCTCTCTCTCTGCGCTCTTTCTTTCTTTCTCTCTGCGCTCTTTCTTTCTTTCTGCGCTCTTTCTTTCTCTCTCTGCGCTCTCTCTTTCTCTCTCTGCGCTCTTTCTTTCTCTTTCTTTCTCTGCGCTCTTTCTCTCTCTGCGCTCTCTCTCTCTCTGCGCTCTTTCTTTCTCTTTCTTTCTCTGCGCTCTTTCTCTCTCTCTGCGCTCTTTCTTTCTCTTTCTTTCTCTGCGCTCTTTCTTTCTCTCTCTGCGCTCTTTCTTTCTCTTTCTTTCTCTGCGCTCTTTCTCTCTCTATGTGCTCTTTTTTTCTCTCTGCGCTCTTTCTTTCTCTCTCTCTGCGCTCTTTCTTCCTCTCTCTCTCTGCGCTATTTCTTTCTCTCTGCGCTATTTCTTTCTCTCTGCGCTCTTTCTCTCTCTCTGCGCTCTTTCTCTCTCTCTGCGCTCTTTCTTTCTCTCTGCGCTCTTTCTCTCTCTGCGCTCTCTCTCTCTGCGCTCTTTCTCTCTCTGCGCTCTTTCTTTCTCTTTCTTTCTCTGCGTTCTTTCTCTCTCTCTGCGCTCTTTCTCTCTCTCTCTGCGCTCTTTCTCTCTCTCTCTCTGCGCTCTTTCTTTCTCTTTCTCTCTCTGCGCTCTTTCTCTCTCTCTGCGCTCTTTCTTTCTTTCTCTCTGCGCTCTTTCTTTCTTTCTGCGCTCTTTCTTTCTCTCTCTGCGCTCTTTCTTTCTCTCTCTCTGCGCTCTTTGTCTCTCTCTGCGCTTTTTCTTTCTCTCTCTGCACTCTTTTTTTCTCTCTCTCTGCGCTCTTTCTCTCTCTCTGCGCTCTTTCTCTCTCTCTGCGCTCTTTCTCTCTCTCTCTGCGCTCTTTCTTTCTCTCTGCGCTCTTCTCTCTCTGCGCTCTTTCTTTCTCTCTGCGCTCTTTCTCTCTCTGCGCTCTTTCTCTCTCTGCGCTCTTTCTCTCTCTGCGCTCTTTCTCTCTCTGCGCTCTTTCTCTCTCTGCGCTCTTTCTTTCTCTTTCTCTCTCTGCGCTCTCTCTCTCTCTGCGCTCTCTCTCTCTGCGCTCTCTCTCTCTCTGCGCTCTTTCTTTCTCTTTCTCTCTCTGCGCTCTTTCTCTCTCTCTGCGCACTTTCTTTCTCTCTCTCTGCGCTCTTTCTCTCTCTCTGCGCTCTTTCTTTCTCTCTGCACTCTTTCTTTCTCTCTGCGCTCTTTCTTTCTCTCTGCGCTCTCTCTCTCTGCGCTCTTTCTTTCTCTCTCTGCGCTCTTTCTCTCTCTCTCTGTGCGCTCTTTCTCTCTCTCTTTGCGCTCTTTCGTTCTCTTTCTCTCTCTGTGCTCTTTCTTTCTCTTTCTCTCTCTGCGCTCTTTCTCTCTGCGCTCTTTCTTTCTCTCTGCGCACTTTCTTTCTCTCTCTCTGCGCTCTTTCTCTCTCTCTGCGCTCTTTCTTTCTCTCTGCGCTCTCTCTCTGCGCTCTTTCTTTCTCTCTCTGCGCTCTTTCTTTCTCTCTCTCTGCGCTCTTTCTCTCTCTCTCTGCGCTCTTTCTTTCTCTTTCTCTCTCTGCGCTCTCTCTCTCTGCGCTCTTTCTTTCTCTCTGCGCTCTTTTTTTCTCTCTTTGCGCTCTTTTTTTCTCTCTTTGCGCTCTTTCTTTCTCTCTCTCTGCGCTCTTTCTTTCTCTGCGCTCTTTCTTTCTCTCTCTGCGCTCTTTATTTCTCTCTCTGCGCTCTCTCTCTCTCTGCGCTCTCTCTCTGCGCTCTTTCTTTCTCTCTCTCTGCGCTCTTTCTTTCTCTCTCTGCGCTCTTTCTTTCTCTCTCTGCGTTCTTTCTCTCTCTCTGCGCTCTTTCTCTCTCTCTGTGCTCTTTCTCTCTCTGCGCTCTTTCTCTCTCTGCGCTCTTTCTCTCTATGCGCTCTTTCTTTCTCTCTCTCTGCACTCTTTCTTTCTTTCTCTCTGTGCTCTTTCTTTCTCTCTGCACTCTTACTTTCTCTCTCTCTGCGCTCTTTCTCTCTCTCTGCGCTCTTTCTTTCTCTTTCTCTCTCTCTGCGCTCTTTCTCTCTCTCTCTCTGCGCTCTTTCTCTCTCTCTCTCTGCGCTCTTTCTTTCTCTTTCTCTCTCTGCGCTCTTTCTCTCTGCGCTCTTTCTTTCTCTCTGTGCACTTTCTTTCTCTCTCTCTGCGCTCTTTCTTTCTCTCTGCGCTCTCTCTCTCTGCGCTCTTTCTTTCTCTCTCTGCGCTCTTTCTTTTTCTCTTTCTGCGCTCTTTCTCTCTCTCTCTCTGCGCTCTCTCTCTCTCTGCGCTCTCTCTCTCTCTGCGCTCTTTCTTTCTCTTTCTCTCTCTGCGCTCTTTCTCTCTCTCTGCGCACTTTCTTTCTCTCTCTCTGCGCTCTTTCTCTCTCTCTGCGCTCTTTCTTTCTCTCTGCACTCTTTCTTTCTCTCTGCGCTCTTTCTTTCTCTCTGCGCTCTCTCTCTCTGCGCTCTTTCTTTCTCTCTCTGCGCTCTTTCTCTCTCTCTCTGTGCGCTCTTTCTCTCTCTCTTTGCGCTCTTTTGTTCTCTTTCTCTCTCTGCGCTCTTTCTCTCTGCGCTCTTTCTTTCTCTCTGCACACTTTCTTTCTCTCTCTCTGCGCTCTTTCTCTCTCTCTGCGCTCTTTCTTTCTCTCTGCGCTCTCTCTCTGCGCTCTTTCTTTCTCTCTCTGCGCTCTTTCTTTCTCTCTCTCTGCGCTCTTTCTCTCTCTCTCTGCGCTCTTTCTTTCTCTTTCTCTCTCTGCGCTCTCTCTCTCTGCGCTCTTTCTTTCTCTCTGCGCTCTTTTTTTCTCTCTTTGCGCTCTTTTTTTCTCTCTTTGCGCTCTTTCTTTCTCTCTCTGCGCTCTTTCTTTCTCTCTCTCTGCGCTCTTTCTTTCTCTGCGCTCTTTCTTTCTCTCTCTGCGCTCTTTATTTCTCTCTCTGCGCTCTCTCTCTCTCTGCGCTCTCTCTCTGCGCTCTTTCTTTCTCTCTCTCTGCGCTCTTTCTTTCTCTCTCTGCGCTCTTTCTTTCTCTCTCTGCGTTCTTTCTCTCTCTCTGCGCTCTTTCTCTCTCTCTGTGCTCTTTCTCTCTCTGCGCTCTTTCTCTCTCTGCGCTCTTTCTCTCTATGCGCTCTTTCTTTCTCTCTCTCTGCACTCTTTCTTTCTTTCTCTCTGTGCTCTTTCTTTCTCTCTGCACTCTTACTTTCTCTCTCTCTGCGCTCTTTCTCTCTCTCTGCGCTCTTTCTTTCTCTTTCTCTCTCTCTGCGCTCTTTCTCTCTCTCTCTCTGCGCTCTTTCTCTCTCTCTCTCTGCGCTCTTTCTCTCTGCGCTCTTTCTTTCTCTCTGTGCACTTTCTTTCTCTCTCTCTGCGCTCTTTCTATCTCTCTGCGCTCTCTCTCTCTGCGCTCTTTCTTTCTCTCTCTGCGCTCTTTCTTTTTCTCTTTCTGCGCTCTTTCTCTCTCTCTCTCTGCGCTCTTTCTCTCTCTCTCTCTGCGCTCTTTCTCTCTCTCTCTGCGCTCTTTCTTTCTCTTTCTCTCTCTGCGCTCTTTCTTTCTCTTTCTCTCTCTGCGCTCTTTCTTTCTCTTTCTCTCTCTGCGCTCTTTCTCTCTGCGCTCTTTCTCTCTCTCTGCGCTCTTTCTTTCTCTCTCTGCGCTCTTTCTTTCTCTCTCTCTGCGCTCTTTCTTTCTCTCTCTCTGCGCTCTTTCTTTCTCTCTCTGCGCTCTTTCTTTCTCTCTCTCTGCGCTCTTTCTCTCTCTCTTTCTGCGCTCTTTCTTTCTCTTTCTCTCTCTGCGCTCTTTCTTTCTCTTTCTCTCTCTGCGCTCTCTCTCTCTCTGCGCTCTTTCTTTCTCGCTGCACTCTTTCTTTCTCTCTCTGCGCTCTTTCTTTTTCTCTTTCTGCGCTCTTTCTCTCTCTCTCTCTGCGCTCTCTCTCTCTCTGCGCTCTCTCTCTCTCTGCGCTCTTTCTTTCTCTTTCTCTCTCTGCGCTCTTTCTCTCTCTCTGCGCACTTTCTTTCTCTCTCTCTGCGCTCTTTCTCTCTCTCTGCGCTCTTTCTTTCTCTCTGCACTCTTTCTTTCTCTCTGCGCTCTTTCTTTCTCTCTGCGCTCTCTCTCTCTGCGCTCTTTCTTTCTCTCTCTGCGCTCTTTCTCTCTCTCTCTGTGCGCTCTTTCTCTCTCTCTTTGCGCTCTTTCGTTCTCTTTCTCTCTCTGTGCTCTTTCTTTCTCTTTCTCTCTCTGCGCTCTTTCTCTCTGCGCTCTTTCTTTCTCTCTGCGCACTTTCTTTCTCTCTCTCTGCGCTCTTTCTCTCTCTCTGCGCTCTTTCTTTCTCTCTGCGCTCTCTCTCTGCGCTCTTTCTTTCTCTCTCTGCGCTCTTTCTTTCTCTCTCTCTGCGCTCTTTCTCTCTCTCTCTGCGCTCTTTCTTTCTCTTTCTCTCTCTGCGCTCTCTCTCTCTGCGCTCTTTCTTTCTCTCTGCGCTCTTTTTTTCTCTCTTTGCGCTCTTTTTTTCTCTCTTTGCGCTCTTTCTTTCTCTCTCTGCGCTCTTTTTTTCTCTCTTTGCGCTCTTTCTTTCTCTCTCTGCGCTCTTTCTTTCTCTCTCTCTGCGCTCTTTCTTTCTCTGCGCTCTTTCTTTCTCTCTCTGCGCTCTTTATTTCTCTCTCTGCGCTCTCTCTCTCTCTGCGCTCTCTCTCTGCGCTCTTTCTTTCTCTCTCTCTGCGCTCTTTCTTTCTCTCTCTGCGCTCTTTCTTTCTCTCTCTGCGTTCTTTCTCTCTCTCTGCGCTCTTTCTCTCTCTCTCTGCGCTCTCTCTCTGCGCTCTTTCTTTCTCTCTCTCTGCGCTCTTTCTTTCTCTCTCTGCGCTCTTTCTTTCTCTCTCTGCGTTCTTTCTCTCTCTCTGCGCTCTTTCTCTCTCTCTGTGCTCTTTCTCTCTCTGCGCTCTTTCTCTCTATGCGCTCTTTCTTTCTCTCTCTCTGCACTCTTTCTTTCTTTCTCTCTGTGCTCTTTCTTTCTCTCTGCACTCTTACTTTCTCTCTCTCTGCGCTCTTTCTCTCTCTCTGCGCTCTTTCTTTCTCTTTCTCTCTCTCTGCGCTCTTTCTCTCTCTCTCTCTCTGCGCTCTTTCTCTCTCTCTCTCTGCGCTCTTTCTTTCTCTTTCTCTCTCTGCGCTCTTTCTCTCTGCGCTCTTTCTTTCTCTCTGTGCACTTTCTTTCTCTCTCTCTGTGCTCTTTCTTTCTCTCTGCGCTCTCTCTCTCTGCGCTCTTTCTTTCTCTATCTGCGCTCTTTCTTTTTCTCTTTCTGCGCTCTTTCTCTCTCTCTCTCTGCGCTCTTTCTCTCTCTCTCTCTGCGCTCTTTCTCTCTCTCTCTGCGCTCTTTCTTTCTCTTTCTCTCTCTGCGCTCTTTCTTTCTCTTTCTCTCTCTGCGCTCTTTCTTTCTCTTTCTCTCTCTGCGCTCTTTCTCTCTGCGCTCTTTCTCTCTCTCTGCGCTCTTTCTTTCTCTCTCTGCGCTCTTTCTTTCTCTCTCTCTGCGCTCTTTCTTTCTCTCTCTCTGCGCTCTTTCTTTCTCTCTCTGCGCTCTTTCTTTCTCTCTCTCTGCGCTCTTTCTCTCTCTCTTTCTGTGCTCTTTCTTTCTCTTTCTCTCTCTGCGCTCTTTCTTTCTCTTTCTCTCTCTGCGCTCTCTCTCTCTGCGCTCTTTCTTTCTCGCTGCACTCTTTCTTTCTCTCTGCGCTCTTTTTTTCTCTCTTTGCACTCTTTTTTTCTCTCTTTGCGCTCTTTCTTTCTCTCTCTGCGCTCTTTCTTTCTCTCTCTCTGCGCTCTTTCTTTCTCTGCGCTCTCTCTGCGCTCTCTCTCTCTCTGCGCTCTTTCTTTCTCGCTGCACTCTTTCTTTCTCTCTGCGCTCTTTTTTTCTCTCTTTGCACTCTTTTTTTCTCTCTTTGCGCTCTTTCTTTCTCTCTCTGCGCTCTTTCTTTCTCTCTCTCTGCGCTCTTTCTTTCTCTGCGCTCTTTCTTTCTCTCTCTGCGCTCTTTATTTCTCTCTCTGCGCTCTCTCTCTGCGCTCTTTCTTTCTCTCTCTCTGCGCTCTTTCTTTCTCTCTCTGCGCTCTTTCTTTCTCTCTCTGCGCTCTTTCTTTCTCTCTCTGCGCTCTTTCTCTCTCTCTGTGCTCTTTCTCTCTCTGTGCTCTTTCACTCTCTGCGCTCTTTCTCTCTCTGCGCTCTTTCTCTCTCTCTGCGCTCTTTCTCTCTCTCTGCGCTCTTTCTCTCTCTCTGCGCTCTTTCTCTCTCTCTGCGCTCTTTCTTTCTCTGTCTGCGCTCTTTCTTTCTCTGTCTGCGCTCTTTCTTCCTCTCTCTCTCTCTGCGCTCTTTCTTTCTCTCTGCACTCTTTCTCTCTCTCTCTCTGCGCTCTTTCTCTCTCTCTCTCTGCGCTCTTTCTTTCTCTTTCTCTCTCTGCGCTCTTTCTCTCTGCGCTCTTTCTTTCTCTCTGCGCACTTTCTTTCTCTCTCTCTGCGCTCTTTCTTTCTCTCTGCGCTCTCTCTCTCTGCGCTCTTTCTTTCTCTCTGCGCTCTCTCTCTCTGCGCTCTTTCTTTCTCTCTCTGCGCTCTTTCTTTCTCTCTTTCTGCGCTCTTTCTCTCTCTCTCTCTGCGCTCTTTCTCTCTCTCTCTCTGCGCTCTTTCTCTCTCTCTCTGCGCTCTTTCTTTCTCTTTCTCTCTCTGCGCTCTTTCTTTCTCTTTCTCTCTCTGCGCTCTTTCTTTCTCTTTCTCTCTCTGCGCTCTTTCTCTCTGCGCTCTTTCTTTCTCTCTGCGCACTTTCTTTCTCTCTCTCTGCGCTCTTTCTTTCTCTCTCTGCGCTCTTTCTTTCTCTCTCTCTGCGCTCTTTCTTTCTCTCTCTGCGCTCTTTCTTTCTCTCTCTCTGCGCTCTTTCTCTCTCTCTTTCTGCGCTCTTTCTTTCTCTTTCTCTCTCTGCGCTCTTTCTTTCTCTTTCTCTCTCTGCGCTCTCTTTCTCTCTGCGCTCTTTCTTTCTCGCTGCACTCTTTCTTTCTCTCTGCGCTCTTTTTTTCTCTCTTTGCACTCTTTTTTTCTCTCTTTGCGCTCTTTCTTTCTCTCTCTGCGCTCTTTCTTTCTCTCTCTCTGCGCTCTTTCTTTCTCTGCGCTCTTTCTTTCTCTCTCTGCGCTCTTTCTTTCTCTCTCTGCGCTCTTTATTTCTCTCTCTGCGCTCTTTCTTTCTCTCTCTCTGCGCTCTTTCTTTCTCTCTCTGCGCTCTTTCTTTCTCTCTCTGCGCTCTTTCTTTCTCTCTCTGCGCTCTTTCTCTCTCTCTGTGCTCTTTCTCTCTCTGTGCTCTTTCTCTCTCTGCGCTCTTTCTCTCTCTCTGCGCTCTTTCTCTCTCTCTGCGCTCTTTCTCTCTCTCTGCGCTCTTTCTCTCTCTCTGCGCTCTTTCTTTCTCTGTCTGCGCTCTTTCTTTCTCTGTCTGCGCTCTTTCTTCCTCTCTCTCTCTCTGCGCTCTTTTTTTCTCTACGCTCTTTCTCTCTCTCTGCGCTCTTTCTTTCTCTCTCTCTGCGCTCTTTCTTTCTCTCTCTCTGCGCTCTTTCTTTCTCTCTCTCTGCGCTCTCTCTCTCTTTCTCTCTGCGCTCACTCTCTCTGCGCTCTCTCTCTGTCTGCGCTCTCTCTCTGCGCTCTTTCTCTCTCTCTCTGCGCTCTTTCTCTCTCTATGTGCTCTTTCTTTCTCTCTGCGCTCTTTCTTTCTCTCTCTCTGCGCTCTTTCTTCCTCTCTCTCTGCGCTCTTTCTTTCTCTCTCTCTCTGCGCTCTTTCTTTCTCTCTCTCTCTGCGCTCTTTCTTTCTCTCTGCGCTCTTATTCTCTCACTCTCTGCGCTCTTTCTTTCTCTCTCTGCGCTCTTTCTTTCTCTCTCTGCGCTCTTTCTTTCTCTCTCTCTGCGCTCTTTGTCTCTCTCTGCGCTTTTTCTTTCTCTCTCTGCACTCTTTTTTTCTCTCTCTCTGCGCTCTTTCTCTCTCTCTGCGCTCTTTCTCTCTCTGCGCTCTTTCTCTCTCTCTCTGCGCTCTTTCTTTCTCTCTGCGCTCTTCTCTCTCTGCGCTCTTTCTTTCTCGCTGCACTCTTTCTTTCTCTCTGCGCTCTTTTTTTCTTTCTTTGCACTCTTTTTTTCTCTCTTTGCGCTCTTTCTTTCTCTCTCTGCGCTCTTTCTTTCTCTCTCTCTGCGCTCTTTCTTTCTCTGCGCTCTTTCTTTCTCTCTCTGCGCTCTTTATTTCTCTCTCTGCGCTCTCTCTCTGCGCTCTTTCTTTCTCTCTCTCTGCGCTCTTTCTTTCTCTCTCTGCGCTCTTTCTTTCTCTCTCTGCGCTCTTTCTCTCTCTCTGTGCTCTTTCTCTCTCTGCGCTCTTTCTCTCTCTCTGCGCTCTTTCTCTCTCTCTGCGCTCTTTCTCTCTCTCTGCGCTCTTTCTCTCTCTCTGCGCTCTTTCTCTCTCTCTGCGCTCTTTCTCTCTCTCTCTGCGCTCTTTCTTTCTCTGTCTGCGCTCTTTCTTTCTCTGTCTGCGCTCTTTCTTCCTCTCTCTCTCTCTGCGCTCTTTTTTTCTCTACGCTCTTTCTCTCTCTCTGCGCTCTTTCTTTCTCTCTCTCTGCGCTCTTTCTTTCTCTCTCTCTGCGCTCTCTCTCTCTCTTTCTCTCTGCGCTCACTCTCTCTGCGCTCTCTCTCTGTCTGCGCTCTCTCTCTGCGCTCTTTCTCTCTCTCTCTGCGCTCTTTCTCTCTCTATGTGCTCTTTCTTTCTCTCTGCGCTCTTTCTTTCTCTCTCTCTGCGCTCTTTCTTCCTCTCTCTCTGCGCTCTTTCTTTCTCTCTCTCTCTGCGCTCTTTCTTTCTCTCTCTCTCTGCGCTCTTTCTTTCTCTCTGCGCTCTTATTCTCTCACTCTCTGCGCTCTTTCTTTCTCTCTCTGCGCTCTTTCTTTCTCTCTCTCTGCGCTCTTTCTCTCTCTCTTTCTGCGCTCTTTCTTTCTCTTTCTCTCTCTGCGCTCTTTCTTTCTCTTTCTCTCTCTGCGCTCTCTCTCTGCGCTCTTTCTTTCTCGCTGCACTCTTTCTTTCTCTCTGCGCTCTTTTTTTCTCTCTTTGCACTCTTTTTTTCTCTCTTTGCGCTCTTTCTTTCTCTCTCTGCGCTCTTTCTTTCTCTCTCTCTGCGCTCTTTCTTTCTCTGCGCTCTTTCTTTCTCTCTCTGCGCTCTTTCTTTCTCTCTCTCTGCGCTCTTTCTTTCTCTCTCTGCGCTCTTTCTTTCTCTCTCTGCGCTCTTTCTTTCTCTCTCTGCGCTCTTTCTCTCTCTCTGTGCTTTTTCTCTCTCTGTGCTCTTTCTCTCTCTGCGCTCTTTCTCTCTCTGCGCTCTTTCTCTCTCTCTGCGCTCTTTCTCTCTCTCTGCGCTCTTTCTCTCTCTCTGCGCTCTTTCTCTCTCTCTGCGCTCTTTCTTTCTCTGTCTGCGCTCTTTCTTTCTCTGTCTGCGCTCTTTCTTCCTCTCTCTCTCTCTGCGCTCTTTTTTTCTCTACGCTCTTTCTCTCTCTCTGCGCTCTTACTTTCTCTCTCTCTGCGCTCTTTCTTTCTCTCTCTCTGCGCTCTCTCTCTCTTTCTCTCTGCGCTCACTCTCTCTGCGCTCTCTCTCTGTCTGCGTTCTCTCTCTGCGCTCTTTCTCTCTATGTGCTCTTTCTTTCTCTCTGCGCTCTTTCTTTCTCTCTCTCTGCGCTCTTTCATCCTCTCTCTCTGCGCTCTTTCTTTCTCTCTCTCTGCGCTCTTTCTTTCTCTCTCTCTCTCTGCGCTCTTTCTTTCTCTCTGCGCTCTTATTCTCTCACTCTCTGCGCTCTTTCTTTCTCTCTCTGCGCTCTTTCTTTCTCTCTCTCTGCGCTCTTTGTCTCTCTCTGCGCTTTTTCTTTCTCTCTCTGCACTCTTTTTTTCTCTCTCTCTGCGCTCTTTCTCTCTCTCTGCGCTCTTTCTCTCTCTCTGCGCTCTTTCTCTCTCTCTCTGCGCTCTTTCTTTCTCTCTGCGCTCTTCTCTCTCTGCGCTCTTTCTTTCTCTCTGCGCTCTTTCTCTCTCTGCGCTCTTTCTCTCTCTGCGCTCTTTCTCTCTCTGCGCTCTTTCTCTCTCTGCCCTCTTTCTCTCTCTGCGCTCTTTCTTTCTCTTTCTCTCTCTGCGCTCTTTCTCTCTCTCTGCGCACTTTCTTTCTCTCTCTCTGCGCTCTTTCTCTCTCTCTGCGCTCTTTCTTTCTCTCTGCGCTCTCTCTCTGCGCTCTTTCTTTCTCTCTCTGCGCTCTTTCTTTCTCTCTCTCTGCGCTCTTTCTCTCTCTCTCTGCGCTCTTTCTTTCTCTTTCTCTCTCTGCGCTCTCTCTCTCTGCGCTCTTTCTTTCTCTCTGCGCTCTTTTTTTCTCTCTTCGCGCTCTTTTTTTCTCTCTTTGCGCTCTTTCTTTCTCTCTCTGCGCTCTTTCTTTCTCTCTCTCTGCGCTCTTTCTTTCTCTGCGCTCTTTCTTTCTCTCTCTGCGCTCTTTATTTCTCTCTCTGCGCTCTCTCTCTCTCTGCGCTCTCTCTCTGCGCTCTTTCTTTCTCTCTCTCTGCGCTCTTTCTTTCTCTCTCTGCGCTCTTTCTTTCTCTCTCTGCGTTCTTTCTCTCTCTCTGTGCTCTTTCTCTCTCTGCGCTCTTTCTCTCTCTGCGCTCTTTCTCTCTCTGCGCTCTTTCTTTCTCTCTCTCTGCACTCTTTCTTTCTTTCTCTCTGCGCTCTTTCTTTCTCTCTGCACTCTTACTTTCTCTCTCTCTGCGCTCTTTCTCTCTCTCTGCGCTCTTTCTTTCTCTTTCTCTCTCTCTGCGCTCTTTCTCTCTCTCTCTCTGCGCTCTTTCTCTCTCTCTCTCTGCGCTCTTTCTTTCTCTTTCTCTCTCTGCGCTCTTTCTCTCTGCGCTCTTTCTTTCTCTCTGCGCACTTTCTTTCTCTCTCTCTGCGCTCTTTCTTTCTCTCTGCGCTCTCTCTCTGCGCTCTTTCTTTCTCTCTCTGCGCTCTTTCTTTCTCTCTTTCTGCGCTCTTTCTCTCTCTCTCTCTGCGCTCTTTCTCTCTCTCTCTGCGCTCTTTTTTTCTCTTTCTCTCTCTGCGCTCTTTCTTTCTCTTTCTCTCTCTGCGCTCTTTCTTTCTCTTTCTCTCTCTGCGCTCTTTCTCTCTGCGCTCTTTCTTTCTCTCTGCGCACTTTCTTTCTCTCTCTCTGCGCTCTTTCTTTCTCTCTCTGCGCTCTTTCTTTCTCTCTCTCTGCACTCTTTCTTTCTCTCTCTGCGCTCTTTCTTTCTCTCTCTCTGCGCTCTTTCTCTCTCTCTTTCTGCGCTCTTTCTTTCTCTTTCTCTCTCTGCGCTCTTTCTTTCTCTTTCTCTCTCTGCGCTCTCTCTCTCTGCGCTCTTTCTTTCTCGCTGCACTCTTTCTTTCTCTCTGCGCTCTTTTTCTCTCTCTTTGCACTCTTTTTTTCTCTCTTTGCGCTCTTTCTTTCTCTCTCTGCGCTCTTTCTTTCTCTCTCTCTGCGCTCTTTCTTTCTCTCTCTGCGCTCTTTCTTTCTCTCTCTCTGCACTCTTTCTTTCTCTCTCTGCGCTCTTTCTTTCTCTCTCTCTGCGCTCTTTCTCTCTCTCTCTCTGCGCTCTTTCTTTCTCTTTCTCTCTCTGCGCTCTTTCTTTCTCTTTCTCTCTCTGCGCTCTTTCTCTCTCTGCGCTCTCTCTCTGCGCTCTTTCTTTCTCTCTCTGCGCTCTTTCTTTCTCTCTCTCTGCGCTCTTTCTCTCTCTCTCTGCGCTCTTTCTTTCTCTTTCTCTCTCTGCGCTCTCTCTCTCTGCACTCTTTCTGTCTCTCTGCGCTCTTTTTTTCTCTCTTTGCGCTCTTTTTTTCTCTCTTTGCGCTCTTTCTTTCTCTCTCTGCGCTCTTTCTTTCTCTCTCTCTGCGCTCTTTCTTTCTCTGCGCTCTTTCTTTCTCTCTCTGCGCTCTTTATTTCTCTCTCTGCGCTCTCTCTCTCTCTGCGCTCTCTCTCTGCGCTCTTTCTTTCTCTCTCTCTGCGCTCTTTCTTTCTCTCTCTGCGCTCTTTCTTTCTCTCTCTGCGTTCTTTCTCTCTCTCTGCGCTCTTTCTCTCTCTCTGTGCTCTTTCTCTCTCTGCGCTCTTTCTCTCTCTGCGCTCTTTCTCTCTATGCGCTCTTTCTTTCTCTCTCTCTGCACTCTTTCTTTCTTTCTCTCTGCGCTCTTTCTTTCTCTCTGCACTCTTACTTTCTCTCTCTCTGCGCTCTTTCTCTCTCTCTGCGCTCTTTCTTTCTCTTTCTCTCTCTCTGCGCTCTTTCTCTCTCTCTCTCTGCGCTCTTTCTCTCTCTCTCTCTGCGCTCTTTCTTTCTCTTTCTCTCTCTGCGCTCTTTCTCTCTGCGCTCTTTCTTTCTCTCTGTGCACTTTCTTTCTCTCTCTCTGCGCTCTTTCTTTCTCTCTGCGCTCTCTCTCTCTGCGCTCTTTCTTTCTCTCTCTGCGCTCTTTCTTTTTCTCTTTCTGCGCTCTTTCTCTCTCTCTCTCTGCGCTCTTTCTCTCTCTCTCTCTGCGCTCTTTCTCTCTCTCTCTGCGCTCTTTCTTTCTCTTTCTCTCTCTGCGCTCATTCTTTCTCTTTCTCTCTCTGCGCTCTTTCTTTCTCTTTCTCTCTCTGCGCTCTTTCTCTCTGCGCTCTTTCTCTCTCTCTGCGCTCTTTCTTTCTCTCTCTGCGCTCTTTCTCTCTCTCTCTGCGCTCTTTCTTTCTCTCTCTCTGCGCTCTTTCTTTCTCTCTCTGCGCTCTTTCTTTCTCTCTCTCTGCGCTCTTTCTCTCTCTCTTTCTGCGCTCTTTCTTTCTCTTTCTCTCTCTGCGCTCTTTCTTTCTCTTTCTCTCTCTGCGCTCTCTCTCTCTCTGCGCTCTTTCTTTCTCGCTGCACTCTTTCTTTCTCTCTGCGCTCTTTTTTTCTCTCTTTGCACTCTTTTTTTCTCTCTTTGCGCTCTTTCTTTCTCTCTCTGCGCTCTTTCTTTCTCTCTCTCTGCGCTCTTTCTTTCTCCGCGCTCTCTCTGCGCTCTCTCTCTCTGCGCTCTTTCTTTCTCGCTGCACTCTTTCTTTCTCTCTGCGCTCTTTTTTTCTCTCTTTGCACTCTTTTTTTCTCTCTTTGCGCTCTTTCTTTCTCTCTCTGCGCTCTTTCTCTCTCTCTCTCTGCGCTCTTTCTCTCTCTCTCTCTGCGCTCTTTCTCTCTCTCTCTGCGCTCTTTCTTTCTCTTTCTCTCTCTGCGCTCTTTCTTTCTCTTTCTCTCTCTGCGCTCTTTCTTTCTCTCTCTGCGCTCTTTCTTTCTCTCTCTGCGTTCTTTCTCTCTCTCTGCGCTCTTTCTCTCTCTCTGTGCTCTTTCTCTCTCTGCGCTCTTTCTCTCTCTGCGCTCTTTCTCTCTATGCGCTCTTTCTTTCTCTGTCTGCGCTCTTTCTTCCTCTCTCTCTCTCTGCGCTCTTTTTTTCTCTACGCTCTTTCTCTCTCTCTGCGCTCTTTCTTTCTCTCTCTCTGCGCTCTTTCTTTCTCTCTCTCTGCGCTCTCTCTCTCTTTCTCTCTGCGCTCACTCTCTCTGCGCTCTCTCTCTGTCTGCGTTCTCTCTCTGCGCTCTTTCTCTCTATGTGCTCTTTCTTTCTCTCTGCGCTCTTTCTTTCTCTCTCTCTGCGCTCTTTCATCCTCTCTCTCTGCGCTCTTTCTTTCTCTCTCTCTGCGCTCTTTCTTTCTCTCTCTCTCTCTGCGCTCTTTCTTTCTCTCTGCGCTCTTATTCTCTCACTCTCTGCGCTCTTTCTTTCTCTCTCTGCGCTCTTTCTTTCTCTCTCTCTGCGCTCTTTGTCTCTCTCTGCGCTTTTTCTTTCTCTCTCTGCACTCTTTTTTTCTCTCTCTCTGCGCTCTTTCTCTCTCTCTGCGCTCTTTCTCTCTCTCTGCGCTCTTTCTCTCTCTCTCTGCGCTCTTTCTTTCTCTCTGCGCTCTTCTCTCTCTGCGCTCTTTCTTTCTCTCTGCGCTCTTTCTCTCTCTGCGCTCTTTCTCTCTCTGCGCTCTTTCTCTCTCTGCGCTCTTTCTCTCTCTGCCCTCTTTCTCTCTCTGCGCTCTTTCTTTCTCTTTCTCTCTCTGCGCTCTTTCTCTCTCTCTGCGCACTTTCTTTCTCTCTCTCTGCGCTCTTTCTCTCTCTCTGCGCTCTTTCTTTCTCTCTGCGCTCTCTCTCTGCGCTCTTTCTTTCTCTCTCTGCGCTCTTTCTTTCTCTCTCTCTGCGCTCTTTCTCTCTCTCTCTGCGCTCTTTCTTTCTCTTTCTCTCTCTGCGCTCTCTCTCTCTGCGCTCTTTCTTTCTCTCTGCGCTCTTTTTTTCTCTCTTCGCGCTCTTTTTTTCTCTCTTTGCGCTCTTTCTTTCTCTCTCTGCGCTCTTTCTTTCTCTCTCTCTGCGCTCTTTCTTTCTCTGCGCTCTTTCTTTCTCTCTCTGCGCTCTTTATTTCTCTCTCTGCGCTCTCTCTCTCTCTGCGCTCTCTCTCTGCGCTCTTTCTTTCTCTCTCTCTGCGCTCTTTCTTTCTCTCTCTGCGCTCTTTCTTTCTCTCTCTGCGTTCTTTCTCTCTCTCTGTGCTCTTTCTCTCTCTGCGCTCTTTCTCTCTCTGCGCTCTTTCTCTCTCTGCGCTCTTTCTCTCTCTGCGCTCTTTCTTTCTCTCTCTCTGCACTCTTTCTTTCTTTCTCTCTGCGCTCTTTCTTTCTCTCTGCACTCTTACTTTCTCTCTCTCTGCGCTCTTTCTCTCTCTCTGCGCTCTTTCTTTCTCTTTCTCTCTCTCTGCGCTCTTTCTCTCTCTCTCTCTGCGCTCTTTCTCTCTCTCTCTCTGCGCTCTTTCTTTCTCTTTCTCTCTCTGCGCTCTTTCTCTCTGCGCTCTTTCTTTCTCTCTGCGCACTTTCTTTCTCTCTCTCTGCGCTCTTTCTTTCTCTCTGCGCTCTCTCTCTGCGCTCTTTCTTTCTCTCTCTGCGCTCTTTCTTTCTCTCTTTCTGCGCTCTTTCTCTCTCTCTCTCTGCGCTCTTTCTCTCTCTCTCTGCGCTCTTTTTTTCTCTTTCTCTCTCTGCGCTCTTTCTTTCTCTTTCTCTCTCTGCGCTCTTTCTTTCTCTTTCTCTCTCTGCGCTCTTTCTCTCTGCGCTCTTTCTTTCTCTCTGCGCACTTTCTTTCTCTCTCTCTGCGCTCTTTCTTTCTCTCTCTGCGCTCTTTCTTTCTCTCTCTCTGCACTCTTTCTTTCTCTCTCTGCGCTCTTTCTTTCTCTCTCTCTGCGCTCTTTCTCTCTCTCTTTCTGCGCTCTTTCTTTCTCTTTCTCTCTCTGCGCTCTTTCTTTCTCTTTCTCTCTCTGCGCTCTCTCTCTCTGCGCTCTTTCTTTCTCGCTGCACTCTTTCTTTCTCTCTGCGCTCTTTTTCTCTCTCTTTGCACTCTTTTTTTCTCTCTTTGCGCTCTTTCTTTCTCTCTCTGCGCTCTTTCTTTCTCTCTCTCTGCGCTCTTTCTTTCTCTCTCTGCGCTCTTTCTTTCTCTCTCTCTGCACTCTTTCTTTCTCTCTCTGCGCTCTTTCTTTCTCTCTCTCTGCGCTCTTTCTCTCTCTCTTTCTGCGCTCTTTCTTTCTCTTTCTCTCTCTGCGCTCTTTCTTTCTCTTTCTCTCTCTGCGCTCTTTCTCTCTCTGCGCTCTCTCTCTGCGCTCTTTCTTTCTCTCTCTGCGCTCTTTCTTTCTCTCTCTCTGCGCTCTTTCTCTCTCTCTCTGCGCTCTTTCTTTCTCTTTCTCTCTCTGCGCTCTCTCTCTCTGCACTCTTTCTGTCTCTCTGCGCTCTTTTTTTCTCTCTTTGCGCTCTTTTTTTCTCTCTTTGCGCTCTTTCTTTCTCTCTCTGCGCTCTTTCTTTCTCTCTCTCTGCGCTCTTTCTTTCTCTGCGCTCTTTCTTTCTCTCTCTGCGCTCTTTATTTCTCTCTCTGCGCTCTCTCTCTCTCTGCGCTCTCTCTCTGCGCTCTTTCTTTCTCTCTCTCTGCGCTCTTTCTTTCTCTCTCTGCGCTCTTTCTTTCTCTCTCTGCGTTCTTTCTCTCTCTCTGCGCTCTTTCTCTCTCTCTGTGCTCTTTCTCTCTCTGCGCTCTTTCTCTCTCTGCGCTCTTTCTCTCTATGCGCTCTTTCTTTCTCTCTCTCTGCACTCTTTCTTTCTTTCTCTCTGCGCTCTTTCTTTCTCTCTGCACTCTTACTTTCTCTCTCTCTGCGCTCTTTCTCTCTCTCTGCGCTCTTTCTTTCTCTTTCTCTCTCTCTGCGCTCTTTCTCTCTCTCTCTCTGCGCTCTTTCTCTCTCTCTCTCTGCGCTCTTTCTTTCTCTTTCTCTCTCTGCGCTCTTTCTCTCTGCGCTCTTTCTTTCTCTCTGTGCACTTTCTTTCTCTCTCTCTGCGCTCTTTCTTTCTCTCTGCGCTCTCTCTCTCTGCGCTCTTTCTTTCTCTCTCTGCGCTCTTTCTTTTTCTCTTTCTGCGCTCTTTCTCTCTCTCTCTCTGCGCTCTTTCTCTCTCTCTCTCTGCGCTCTTTCTCTCTCTCTCTGCGCTCTTTCTTTCTCTTTCTCTCTCTGCGCTCATTCTTTCTCTTTCTCTCTCTGCGCTCTTTCTTTCTCTTTCTCTCTCTGCGCTCTTTCTCTCTGCGCTCTTTCTCTCTCTCTGCGCTCTTTCTTTCTCTCTCTGCGCTCTTTCTCTCTCTCTCTGCGCTCTTTCTTTCTCTCTCTCTGCGCTCTTTCTTTCTCTCTCTGCGCTCTTTCTTTCTCTCTCTCTGCGCTCTTTCTCTCTCTCTTTCTGCGCTCTTTCTTTCTCTTTCTCTCTCTGCGCTCTTTCTTTCTCTTTCTCTCTCTGCGCTCTCTCTCTCTCTGCGCTCTTTCTTTCTCGCTGCACTCTTTCTTTCTCTCTGCGCTCTTTTTTTCTCTCTTTGCACTCTTTTTTTCTCTCTTTGCGCTCTTTCTTTCTCTCTCTGCGCTCTTTCTTTCTCTCTCTCTGCGCTCTTTCTTTCTCCGCGCTCTCTCTGCGCTCTCTCTCTCTCTGCGCTCTTTCTTTCTCGCTGCACTCTTTCTTTCTCTCTGCGCTCTTTTTTTCTCTCTTTGCACTCTTTTTTTCTCTCTTTGCGCTCTTTCTTTCTCTCTCTGCGCTCTTTCTCTCTCTCTCTCTGCGCTCTTTCTCTCTCTCTCTCTGCGCTCTTTCTCTCTCTCTCTGCGCTCTTTCTTTCTCTTTCTCTCTCTGCGCTCTTTCTTTCTCTTTCTCTCTCTGCGCTCTTTCTTTCTCTCTCTGCGCTCTTTCTTTCTCTCTCTGCGTTCTTTCTCTCTCTCTGCGCTCTTTCTCTCTCTCTGTGCTCTTTCTCTCTCTGCGCTCTTTCTCTCTCTGCGCTCTTTCTCTCTATGCGCTCTTTCTTTCTCTCTCTCTGCACTCTTTCTTTCTTTCTCTCTGCGCTCTTTCTTTCTCTCTGCACTCTTACTTTCTCTCTCTCTGCGCTCTTTCTCTCTCTCTGCGCTCTTTCTTTCTCTCTTTCTGCGCTCTTTCTCTCTCTCTCTCTGCGCTCTCTCTCTCTCTCTCTGCGCTCTTTTTTTCTCTTTCTCTCTCTGCGCTCTTTCTTTCTCTTTCTCTCTCTGCGCTCTTTCTTTCTCTTTCTCTCTCTGCGCTCTTTCTCTCTGCGCTCTTTCTTTCTCTCTGCGCACTTTCTTTCTCTCTCTCTGCGCTCTTTCTTTCTCTCTCTGCGCTCTTTCTTTCTCTCTCTCTGCACTCTTTCTTTCTCTCTCTGCGCTCTTTCTTTCTCTCTCTCTGCGCTCTTTCTCTCTCTCTTTCTGCGCTCTTTCTTTCTCTTTCTCTCTCTGCGCTCTTTCTTTCTCTTTCTCTCTCTGCGCTCTCTCTCTCTGCGCTCTTTCTTTCTCGCTGCACTCTTTCTTTCTCTCTGCGCTCTTTTTCTCTCTCTTTGCACTCTTTTTTTCTCTCTTTGCGCTCTTTCTTTCTCTCTCTGCGCTCTTTCTTTCTCTCTCTCTGCGCTCTTTCTTTCTCTCTCTGCGCTCTTTCTTTCTCTCTCTCTGCACTCTTTCTTTCTCTCTCTGCGCTCTTTCTTTCTCTCTCTCTGCGCTCTTTCTCTCTCTCTTTCTGCGCTCTTTCTTTCTCTTTCTCTCTCTGCGCTCTTTCTTTCTCTTTCTCTCTCTGCGCTCTTTCTCTCTCTGCGCTCTCTCTCTGCGCTCTTTCTTTCTCTCTCTGCGCTCTTTCTTTCTCTCTCTCTGCGCTCTTTCTCTCTCTCTCTGCGCTCTTTCTTTCTCTTTCTCTCTCTGCGCTCTCTCTCTCTGCACTCTTTCTGTCTCTCTGCGCTCTTTTTTTCTCTCTTTGCGCTCTTTTTTTCTCTCTTTGCGCTCTTTCTTTCTCTCTCTGCGCTCTTTCTTTCTCTCTCTCTGCGCTCTTTCTTTCTCTGCGCTCTTTCTTTCTCTCTCTGCGCTCTTTATTTCTCTCTCTGCGCTCTCTCTCTCTCTGCGCTCTCTCTCTGCGCTCTTTCTTTCTCTCTCTCTGCGCTCTTTCTTTCTCTCTCTGCGCTCTTTCTTTCTCTCTCTGCGTTCTTTCTCTCTCTCTGCGCTCTTTCTCTCTCTCTGTGCTCTTTCTCTCTCTGCGCTCTTTCTCTCTCTGCGCTCTTTCTCTCTATGCGCTCTTTCTTTCTCTCTCTCTGCACTCTTTCTTTCTTTCTCTCTGCGCTCTTTCTTTCTCTCTGCACTCTTACTTTCTCTCTCTCTGCGCTCTTTCTCTCTCTCTGCGCTCTTTCTTTCTCTTTCTCTCTCTCTGCGCTCTTTCTCTCTCTCTCTCTGCGCTCTTTCTCTCTCTCTCTCTGCGCTCTTTCTTTCTCTTTCTCTCTCTGCGCTCTTTCTCTCTGCGCTCTTTCTTTCTCTCTGTGCACTTTCTTTCTCTCTCTCTGCGCTCTTTCTTTCTCTCTGCGCTCTCTCTCTCTGCGCTCTTTCTTTCTCTCTCTGCGCTCTTTCTTTTTCTCTTTCTGCGCTCTTTCTCTCTCTCTCTCTGCGCTCTTTCTCTCTCTCTCTCTGCGCTCTTTCTCTCTCTCTCTGCGCTCTTTCTTTCTCTTTCTCTCTCTGCGCTCATTCTTTCTCTTTCTCTCTCTGCGCTCTTTCTTTCTCTTTCTCTCTCTGCGCTCTTTCTCTCTGCGCTCTTTCTCTCTCTCTGCGCTCTTTCTTTCTCTCTCTGCGCTCTTTCTCTCTCTCTCTGCGCTCTTTCTTTCTCTCTCTCTGCGCTCTTTCTTTCTCTCTCTGCGCTCTTTCTTTCTCTCTCTCTGCGCTCTTTCTCTCTCTCTTTCTGCGCTCTTTCTTTCTCTTTCTCTCTCTGCGCTCTTTCTTTCTCTTTCTCTCTCTGCGCTCTCTCTCTCTCTGCGCTCTTTCTTTCTCGCTGCACTCTTTCTTTCTCTCTGCGCTCTTTTTTTCTCTCTTTGCACTCTTTTTTTCTCTCTTTGCGCTCTTTCTTTCTCTCTCTGCGCTCTTTCTTTCTCTCTCTCTGCGCTCTTTCTTTCTCCGCGCTCTCTCTGCGCTCTCTCTCTCTCTGCGCTCTTTCTTTCTCGCTGCACTCTTTCTTTCTCTCTGCGCTCTTTTTTTCTCTCTTTGCACTCTTTTTTTCTCTCTTTGCGCTCTTTCTTTCTCTCTCTGCGCTCTTTCTCTCTCTCTCTCTGCGCTCTTTCTCTCTCTCTCTCTGCGCTCTTTCTCTCTCTCTCTGCGCTCTTTCTTTCTCTTTCTCTCTCTGCGCTCTTTCTTTCTCTTTCTCTCTCTGCGCTCTTTCTTTCTCTCTCTGCGCTCTTTCTTTCTCTCTCTGCGTTCTTTCTCTCTCTCTGCGCTCTTTCTCTCTCTCTGTGCTCTTTCTCTCTCTGCGCTCTTTCTCTCTCTGCGCTCTTTCTCTCTATGCGCTCTTTCTTTCTCTCTCTCTGCACTCTTTCTTTCTTTCTCTCTGCGCTCTTTCTTTCTCTCTGCACTCTTACTTTCTCTCTCTCTGCGCTCTTTCTCTCTCTCTGCGCTCTTTCTTTCTCTTTCTCTCTCTCTGCGCTCTTTCTCTCTCTCTCTCTGCGCTCTTTCTCTCTCTCTCTCTGCGCTCTTTCTTTCTCTTTCTCTCTCTGCGCTCTTTCTCTCTGCGCTCTTTCTTTCTCTCTGTGCACTTTCTTTCTCTCTCTCTGCGCTCTTTCTTTCTCTCTGCGCTCTCTCTCTCTGCGCTCTTTCTTTCTCTCTCTGCGCTCTTTCTTTTTCTCTTTCTGCGCTCTTTCTCTCTCTCTCTGCGCTCTTTCTCTCTCTCTCTCTGCGCTCTTTCTCTCTCTCTCTGCGCTCTTTCTTTCTCTTTCTCTCTCTGCGCTCATTCTTTCTCTTTCTCTCTCTGCGCTCTTTCTTTCTCTTTCTCTCTCTGCGCTCTTTCTCTCTGCGCTCTTTCTCTCTCTCTGCGCTCTTTCTTTCTCTCTCTGCGCTCTTTCTCTCTCTCTCTGCGCTCTTTCTTTCTCTCTCTCTGCGCTCTTTCTTTCTCTCTCTGCGCTCTTTCTTTCTCTCTCTCTGCGCTCTTTCTCTCTCTCTTTCTGCGCTCTTTCTTTCTCTTTCTCTCTCTGCGCTCTTTCTTTCTCTTTCTCTCTCTGCGCTCTCTCTCTCTCTGCGCTCTTTCTTTCTCGCTGCACTCTTTCTTTCTCTCTGCGCTCTTTTTTTCTCTCTTTGCACTCTTTTTTTCTCTCTTTGCGCTCTTTCTTTCTCTCTCTGCGCTCTTTCTTTCTCTCTCTCTGCGCTCTTTCTTTCTCCGCGCTCTCTCTGCGCTCTCTCTCTCTCTGCGCTCTTTCTTTCTCGCTGCACTCTTTCTTTCTCTCTGCGCTCTTTTTTTCTCTCTTTGCACTCTTTTTTTCTCTCTTTGCGCTCTTTCTTTCTCTCTCTGCGCTCTTTCTCTCTCTCTCTCTGCGCTCTTTCTCTCTCTCTCTCTGCGCTCTTTCTCTCTCTCTCTGCGCTCTTTCTTTCTCTTTCTCTCTCTGCGCTCTTTCTTTCTCTTTCTCTCTCTGCGCTCTTTCTTTCTCTTTCTCTCTCTGCGCTCTTTCTCTCTGCGCTCTTTCTCTCTCTCTGCGCTCTTTCTTTCTCTCTCTGCGCTCTTTCTTTCTCTCTCTCTGCGCTCTTTCTTTCTCTCTCTCTGCGCTCTTTCTTTCTCTCTCTGCGCTCTTTCTTTCTCTCTCTCTGCGCTCTTTCTCTCTCTCTTTCTGCGCTCTTTCTTTCTCTTTCTCTCTCTGCGCTCTTTCTTTCTCTTTCTCTCTCTGCGCTCTCTCTCTCTCTGCGCTCTTTCTTTCTCGCTGCACTCTTTCTTTCTCTCTGCGCTCTTTTTTTCTCTCTTTGCACTCTTTTTTTCTCTCTTTGCGCTCTTTCTTTCTCTCTCTGCGCTCTTTCTTTCTCTCTCTCTGCGCTCTTTCTTTCTCTGCGCTCTCTCTGCGCTCTCTCTCTCTCTGTGCTCTTTCTTTCTCGCTGCACTCTTTCTTTCTCTCTGCGCTCTTTTTTTCTCTCTTTGCACTCTTTTTTTCTCTCTTTGCGCTCTTTCTTTCTCTCTCTGCGCTCTTTCTTTCTCTCTCTCTGCGCTCTTTCTTTCTCTGCGCTCTTTCTTTCTGTCTCTGCGCTCTTTATTTCTCTCTCTGCGCTCTCTCTCTGCGCTCTTTCTTTCTCTCTCTCTGCGCTCTTTTTTTCTCTCTTTGCGCTCTTTCTTTCTCTCTCTGCGCTCTTTCTTTCTCTCTCTCTGCGCTCTTTCTTTCTCTGCGCTCTCTCTGCGCTCTCTCTCTCTCTGCGCTCTTTCTTTCTCGCTGCACTCTTTCTTTCTCTCTGCGCTCTTTTTTTCTCTCTTTGCACTCTTTTTTTCTCTCTTTGCGCTCTTTCTTTCTCTCTCTGCGCTCTTTCTTTCTCTCTCTCTGCGCTCTTTCTTTCTCTGCGCTCTTTCTTTCTCTCTCTGCGCTCTTTATTTCTCTCTCTGCGCTCTCTCTCTGCGCTCTTTCTTTCTCTCTCTCTGCGCTCTTTCTTTCTCTGCGCTCTCTCTGCGCTCTCTCTCTCTCTGCGCTCTTTCTTTCTCGCTGCACTCTTTCTTTCTCTCTGCGCTCTTTTTTTCTCTCTTTGCACTCTTTTTCTCTCTTTGCGCTCTTTCTTTCTCTCTCTGCGCTCTTTCTTTCTCTCTCTCTGCGCTCTTTCTTTCTCTGCGCTCTTTCTTTCTCTCTCTGCGCTCTTTATTTCTCTCTCTGCGCTCTCTCTGCGCTCTTTCTTTCTCTCTCTCTGCGCTCTTTCTTTCTCTCTCTGCGCTCTTTCTTTCTCTCTCTGCGCTCTTTCTTTCTCTCTCTGCGCTCTTTCTTTCTCTCTCTGCGCTCTTTCTCTCTCTCTGTGCTCTTTCTCTCTCTGCGCTCTTTCTCTCTCTGCGCTCTCTCTCTCTCTCTGCGCTCTTTCTCTCTCTCTGCGCTCTTTCTCTCTCTCTGCGCTCTTTCTCTCTCTCTGCGCTCTTTCTTTCTCTGTCTGCGCTCTTTCTTTCTCTGTCTGCGCTCTTTCTTCCTCTCTCTCTCTCTGCGATCTTTCTTTCTCTCTGCACTCTTACTTTCTCTCTCTCTGCGCTCTTTCTCTCTCTCTGCGCTCTTTCTTTCTCTTTCTCTCTCTCTGCGCTCTTTCTCTCTCTCTCTCTGCGCTCTTTCTCTCTCTCTCTCTGCGCTCTTTCTTTCTCTTTCTCTCTCTGCGTTCTTTCTCTCTGCGCTCTTTCTTTCTCTCTGCGCACTTTCTTTCTCTCTCTCTGCGCTCTTTCTTTCTCTCTGCGCTCTCTCTCTCTGCGCTCTTTCTTTCTCTCTCTGCGCTCTTTCTTTCTCTCTTTCTGCGCTCTTTCTCTCTCTCTCTCTGCGCTCTTTCTCTCTCTCTCTCTGCGCTCTTTCTTTCTCTTTCTCTCTCTGCGCTCTTTCTTTCTCTTTCTCTCTCTGCGCTCTTTCTTTCTCTTTCTCTCTCTGCGCTCTTTCTCTCTGCGCTCTTTCTTTCTCTCTGCGCACTTTCTTTCTCTCTCTCTGCGCTCTTTCTTTCTCTCTCTGCGCTCTTTCTTTCTCTCTCTCTGCGCTCTTTCTTTCTCTCTCTGCGCTCTTTCTTTCTCTCTCTCTGCGCTCTTTCTCTCTCTCTTTCTGCGCTCTTTCTTTCTCTTTCTCTCTCTGCGCTCTTTCTTTCTCTTTCTCTCTCTGCGCTCTCTCTCTCTCTGCGCTCTTTCTTTCTCGCTGCACTCTTTCTTTCTCTCTGCGCTCTTTTTTTCTCTCTTTGCACTCTTTTTTTCTCTCTTTGCGCTCTTTCTTTCTCTCTCTGCGCTCTTTCTTTCTCTCTCTCTGCGCTCTTTCTTTCTCTGCGCTCTTTCTTTCTCTCTCTGCGCTCTTTATTTCTCTCTCTGCGCTCTCTCTCTGCGCTCTTTCTTTCTCTCTCTCTGCGCTCTTTCTTTCTCTCTCTGCGCTCTTTCTTTCTCTCTCTGCGCTCTTTCTTTCTCTCTCTGCGCTCTTTCTCTCTCTCGGTGCTCTTTCTCTCTCTGTGCTCTTTCTCTCTCTGCGCTCTTTCTCTCTCTCTGCGCTCTTTCTCTCTCTCTGCGCTCTTTCTCTCTCTCTGCGCTCTTTCTCTCTCTCTGCGCTCTTTCTCTCTCTCTGCGCTCTTTCTTTCTCTGTCTGCGCTCTTTCTTTCTCTGTCTGCGCTCTTTCTTCCTCTCTCTCTCTCTGCGCTCTTTTTTTCTCTACGCTCTTTCTCTCTCTCTGCGCTCTTTCTTTCTCTCTCTCTCTGCGCTCTTTCTTTCTCTCTCTCTGCGCTCTCTCTCTCTTTCTCTCTGCGCTCACTCTCTCTGCGCTCTCTCTCTGTCTGCGCTCTCTCTCTGCGCTCTTTCTCTCTCTCTCTGCGCTCTTTCTCTCTCTATGTGCTCTTTCTTTCTCTCTGCGCTCTTTCTTTCTCTCTCTCTGCGCTCTTTCTTCCTCTCTCTCTGCGCTCTTTCTTTCTCTCTCTCTCTGCGCTCTTTCTTTCTCTCTCTCTCTGCGCTCTTTCTTTCTCTCTGCGCTCTTATTCTCTCACTCTCTGCGCTCTTATTCTCTCACTCTCTGCGCTCTTTCTTTCTCTCTCTGCGCTCTTTGTCTCTCTCTGCGCTCTTTCTTTCTCTCTCTCTGCGCTCTTTCTCTCTCTCTCTGCGCTCTTTCTTTCTCTCTGCGCTCTTCTCTCTCTGCGCTCTTTCTTTCTCTCTGCGCTCTTTCTCTCTCTGCGCTCTTTCTCTCTCTGCGCTCTTTCTCTCTCTGCGCTCTTTCTCTCTCTGCGCTCTTTCTTTCTCTTTCTCTCTCTGCGCTCTCTCTCTCTGCGCTCTTTCTCTCTCTCTCTCTGCGCTCTCTCTCTCTCTGCGCTCTTTCTTTCTCTTTCTCTCTCTGCGCTCTTTCTCTCTCTTTGCGCTCTTTCTTTCTTTCTCTCTGCGCTCTTTCTTTCTTTCTGCGCTCTTTTTTTCTCTCTTTGCGCTCTTTCTTTCTCTCTCTGCGCTCTTTCTCTCTCTCTCTCTCTGCGCTCTTTCTTTCTCTCTGCGCTCTTTCTCTCTCTGCGCACTTTCTCTCTCTGCGCTCTTTCTTTCTCGTTCTCTCTCTCTGCGCTCTTTCTCTCTCTCTCTCGGCGCTCTTTCTCTCTCTCTCTCTCTGCGCTCTTTCTTTCTCTTTCTCTCTCTGCGCTCTCTCTCTCTGCGCTCTTTCTTTCTCTCTGCGCTCTTTCTTTCTTTCTCTCTGCGCTCTTTTTTTCTCTCTTTGCGCTCTTTTTCTCTCTCTCTGCGCTCTTTCTTTCTCTCTCTCTGCACTCTTTCTTTCTCTGTGCTCTTTATTTCTCTCTCTGCGCTCTTTATTTCTCTCTCTGCGCTCTTTATTTCTCTCTCTGCGCTCTTTATTTCTCTCTCTGCGCTCTTTATTTCTCTCTCTGCGCTCTTTATTTCTCTCTCTGCGCTCTTTTTTTCTCTCTTTGCACTCTTTTTTTCTCTCTTTGCGCTCTTTCTTTCTCTCTCTGCGCTCTTTCTTTCTCTCTCTCTGCGCTCTTTCTTTCTCTGCGCTCTCTCTGCGCTCTCTCTCTCTCTGCGCTCTTTCTTTCTCGCTGCACTCTTTCTTTCTCTCTGCGCTCTTTTTTTCTCTCTTTGCACTCTTTTTTTCTCTCTTTGCGCTCTTTCTTTCTCTCTCTGCGCTCTTTCTTTCTCTCTCTCTGCGCTCTTTCTTTCTCTGCGCTCTTTCTTTCTGTCTTTGCGCTCTTTATTTCTCTCTCTGCGCTCTCTCTCTGCGCTCTTTCTTTCTCTCTCTCTGCGCTCTTTTTTTCTCTCTTTGCGCTCTTTCTTTCTCTCTCTGCGCTCTTTCTTTCTCTCTCTCTGCGCTCTTTCTTTCTCTGCGCTCTCTCTGCGCTCTCTCTCTCTGCGCTCTTTCTTTCTCGCTGCACTCTTTCTTTCTCTCTGCGCTCTTTTTTTCTCTCTTTGCACTCTTTTTTTCTCTCTTTGCGCTCTTTCTTTCTCTCTCTGCGCTCTTTCTTTCTCTCTCTCTGCGCTCTTTCTTTCTCTGCGCTCTTTCTTTCTCTCTCTGCGCTCTTTATTTCTCTCTCTGCGCTCTCTCTCTGCGCTCTTTCTTTCTCTCTCTCTGCGCTCTTTCTTTCTCTGCGCTCTCTCTGCGCTCTCTCTCTCTCTGCGCTCTCTCTCTCTCTGCGCTCTTTCTTTCTCGCTGCACTCTTTCTTTCTCTCTGCGCTCTTTTTTTCTCTCTTTGCACTCTTTTTCTCTCTTTGCGCTCTTTCTTTCTCTCTCTGCGCTCTTTCTTTCTCTCTCTCTGCGCTCTTTCTTTCTCTGCGCTCTTTCTTTCTCTCTCTGCGCTCTTTATTTCTCTCTCTGCGCTCTCTCTGCGCTCTTTCTTTCTCTCTCTCTGCGCTCTTTCTTTCTCTCTCTGCGCTCTTTCTTTCTCTCTCTGCGCTCTTTCTTTCTCTCTCTGCGCTCTTTCTTTCTCTCTCTGCGCTCTTTCTCTCTCTCTGTGCTCTTTCTCTCTCTGTGCTCTTTCTCTCTCTGCGCTCTTTCTCTCTCTGCGCTCTCTCTCTCTCTCTGCGCTCTTTCTCTCTCTCTGCGCTCTTTCTCTCTCTCTGCGCTCTTTCTCTCTCTCTGCGCTCTTTCTTTCTCTGTCTGCGCTCTTTCTTTCTCTGTCTGCGCTCTTTCTTCCTCTCTCTCTCTCTGCGCTCTTTCTTTCTCTCTGCACTCTTACTTTCTCTCTCTCTGCGCTCTTTCTCTCTCTCTGCGCTCTTTCTTTCTCTTTCTCTCTCTCTGCGCTCTTTCTCTCTCTCTCTCTGCGCTCTTTCTCTCTCTCTCTCTGCGCTCTTTCTTTCTCTTTCTCTCTCTGCGTTCTTTCTCTCTGCGCTCTTTCTTTCTCTCTGCGCACTTTCTTTCTCTCTCTCTGCGCTCTTTCTTTCTCTCTGCGCTCTCTCTCTCTGCGCTCTTTCTTTCTCTCTCTGCGCTCTTTCTTTCTCTCTTTCTGCGCTCTTTCTCTCTCTCTCTCTGCGCTCTTTCTCTCTCTCTCTCTGCGCTCTTTCTCTCTCTCTCTGCGCTCTTTCTTTCTCTTTCTCTCTCTGCGCTCTTTCTTTCTCTTTCTCTCTCTGCGCTCTTTCTTTCTCTTTCTCTCTGCGCTCTTTCTTTCTCTCTGCGCACTTTCTTTCTCTCTCTCTGCGCTCTTTCTTTCTCTCTCTGCGCTCTTTCTTTCTCTCTCTCTGCGCTCTTTCTTTCTCTCTCTGCGCTCTTTCTTTCTCTCTCTCTGCGCTCTTTCTCTCTCTCTTTCTGCGCTCTTTCTTTCTCTTTCTCTCTCTGCGCTCTTTCTTTCTCTTTCTCTCTCTGCGCTCTTTCTTTCTCTTTCTCTCTCTGCGCTCTCTCTCTCTCTGCGCTCTTTCTTTCTCGCTGCACTCTTTCTTTCTCTCTGCGCTCTTTTTTTCTCTCTTTGCACTCTTTTTTTCTCTCTTTGCGCTCTTTCTTTCTCTCTCTGCGCTCTTTCTTTCTCTCTCTCTGCGCTCTTTCTTTCTCTGGGCTCTTTCTTTCTCTCTCTGCGCTCTTTATTTCTCTCTCTGCGCTCTCTCTCTGCGCTCTTTCTTTCTCTCTCTCTGCGCTCTTTCTTTCTCTCTCTGCGCTCTTTCTTTCTCTCTCTGCGCTCTTTCTTTCTCTCTCTGCGCTCTTTCTCTCTCTCGGTGCTCTTTCTCTCTCTGTGCTCTTTCTCTCTCTGCGCTCTTTCTCTCTCTCTGCGCTCTTTCTCTCTCTCTGCGCTCTTTCTCTCTCTCTGCGCTCTTTCTCTCTCTCTGCGCTCTTTCTTTCTCTGTCTGCGCTCTTTCTTTCTCTGTCTGCGCTCTTTCTTCCTCTCTCTCTCTCTGCGCTCTTTTTTTCTCTACGCTCTTTCTCTCTCTCTGCGCTCTTTCTTTCTCTCTCTCTCTGCGCTCTTTCTTTCTCTCTCTCTGCGCTCTCTCTCTCTTTCTCTCTGCGCTCACTCTCTCTGCGCTCTCTCTCTGTCTGCGCTCTCTCTCTGCGCTCTTTCTCTCTCTCTCTGCGCTCTTTCTCTCTCTATGTGCTCTTTCTTTCTCTCTGCGCTCTTTCTTTCTCTCTCTCTGCGCTCTTTCTTCCTCTCTCTCTGCGCTCTTTCTTTCTCTCTCTCTCTGCGCTCTTTCTTTCTCTCTCTCTCTGCGCTCTTTCTTTCTCTCTGCGCTCTTATTCTCTCACTCTCTGCGCTCTTTCTTTCTCTCTCTGCGCTCTTTCTTTCTCTCTCTGCGCTCTTTCTTTCTCTCTCTCTGCGCTCTTTGTCTCTCTCTGCGCTTTTTCTTTCTCTCTCTGCACTCTTTTTTTCTCTCTCTCTGCGCTCTTTCTCTCTCTCTGCGCTCTTTCTCTCTCTCTGCGCTCTTTCTCTCTCTCTGCGCTCTTTCTCTCTCTCTCTGCGCTCTTTCTTTCTCTCTGCGCTCTTCTCTCTCTGCGCTCTTTCTTTCTCTCTGCGCTCTTTCTCTCTCTGCGCTCTTTCTCTCTCTGCGCTCTTTCTCTCTCTGCGCTCTTTCTCTCTCTGCGCTCTTTCTTTCTCTTTCTCTCTCTGCGCTCTCTCTCTCTGCGCTCTTTCTCTCTCTCTCTCTGCGCTCTCTCTCTCTGCGCTCTTTCTTTCTCTTTCTCTCTCTGCGCTCTTTCTCTCTCTCTCTCTCTGCGCTCTTTCTTTCTCTCTGCGCTCTTTCTCTCTCTGCGCACTTTCTCTCTCTGCGCTCTTTCTTTCTCGTTCTCTCTCTCTGCGCTCTTTCTCTCTCTCTCTCGGCGCTCTTTCTCTCTCTCTCTCTCTGCGCTCTCTCTCTCTGCGCTCTTTCTTTCTTTCTCTCTGCGCTCTTTTTTTCTCTCTTTGCGCTCTTTTTCTCTCTCTCTGCGCTCTTTCTTTCTCTCTCTCTGCACTCTTTCTTTCTCTGTGCTCTTTATTTCTCTCTCTGCGCTTTTTATTTCTCTCTCTGCGCTCTTTATTTCTCTCTCTGCGCTCTTTATTTCTCTCTCTGCGCTCTTTATTTCTCTCTCTGCGCTCTTTATTTCTCTCTCTGCGCTCTTTATTTCTCTCTCTGCGCTCTTTATTTCTCTCTCTGCGCTCTCTCTCTCTGCGCTCTCTCTCTGCACTCTCTCTCTCTGCGCTCTCTCTCTGCGCTCTTTCTTTCTCTCTCTCTGCGCTCTTTCTTTCTCTCTCTCTGTGCTCTTTCTCTCTCTCTGTGCTCTTTCTCTCTCTCTGTGCTCTTTCTCTCTCTCTGTGCTCTTTCTCTCTCTCTGCGCTCTTTCTCTCTCTCTGCGCTCTTTCTCTCTCTCTGCGCTCTTTCTCTCTCTCTGCGCTCTTTCTCTCTCTCTGCGCTCTTTCTCTCTCTGCGCTCTTTCTTCCTCTCTCTCTCTGTGCTCTTTCTTTCTCTCTCTCTCTGCGCTCTTTATTTCTCTCTCTGCGCTCTTTATTTCTCTCTCTGCGCTCTTTATTTCTCTCTCTGCGCTCTTTATTTCTCTCTCTGCGCTCTATATTTCTCTCTCTCTGTGCTCTTTCTCTCTCTCTGCGCTCTTTCTCTCTCTCTGCGCTCTTTCTCTCTCTCTGCGCTCTTTCTCTCTCTCTGCGCTCTTTCTCTCTCTCTGCGCTCTTTCTTTCTCTCTCTCTGTGCTCTTTCTCTCTCTCTGTGCTCTTTCTCTCTCTCTGCGCTCTTTCTCTCTCTCTGCGCTCTTTCTTTCTTTCTCTCTGCGCTCTTTCTTTCTTTCTGCGCTCTTTTTTTCTCTCTTTGCGCTCTTTCTTTCTCTCTCTGCGCTCTTTCTCTCTCTCTCTCTCTGCGCTCTTTCTTTCTCTCTGCGCTCTTTCTCTCTCTGCGCACTTTCTCTCTCTGCGCTCTTTCTTTCTCGTTCTGTCTCTCTGCGCTCTTTCTCTCTCTCTCTCGGCGCTCTTTCTCTCTCTCTCTCTCTGTGCTCTTTCTTTCTCTTTCTCTCTCTGCGCTCTCTCTCTCTGCGCTCTTTCTTTCTTTCTCTCTGCGCTCTTTTTTTCTCTCTTTGCGCTCTTTTTCTCTCTCTCTGCGCTCTTTCTTTCTCTCTCTCTGCACTCTTTCTTTCTCTGTGCTCTTTATTTCTCTCTCTGCGCTTTTTATTTCTCTCTCTGCGCTCTTTATTTCTCTCTCTGCGCTCTTTATTTCTCTCTCTGCGCTCTTTATTTCTCTCTCTGCGCTCTTTATTTCTCTCTCTGCGCTCTTTATTTCTCTCTCTGCGCTCTCTCTCTCTGCGCTCTCTCTCTGCACTCTCTCTCTCTGCGCTCTCTCTCTCTGCGCTCTCTCTCTGCGCTCTTTCTTTCTCTCTCTCTGCGCTCTTTCTTTCTCTCTCTCTGTGCTCTTTCTCTCTCTCTGTGCTCTTTCTCTCTCTCTGTGCTCTTTCTCTCTCTCTGTGCTCTTTCTCTCTCTCTGTGCTCTTTCTCTCTCTCTGTGCTCTTTCTCTCTCTCTGCGCTCTTTCTCTCTCTCTGCGCTCTTTCTCTCTCTCTGCGCTCTTTCTCTCTCTCTGCGCTCTTTCTCTCTCTCTGCGCTCTTTCTCTCTCTCTGCGCTCTTTCTCTCTCTGCGCTCTTTCTTCCTCTCTCTCTCTGCGCTCTTTATTTCTCTCTCTGCGCTCTTTATTTCTCTCTCTGCGCTCTTTATTTCTCTCTCTGCGCTCTTTATTTCTCTCTCTGCGCTCTATAATTCTCTCTCTCTGTGCTCTTTCTCTCTCTCTGCGCTCTTTCTCTCTCTCTGCGCTCTTTCTCTCTCTCTGCGCTCTTTCTCTCTCTCTGCGCTCTTTCTCTCTCTCTGCGCTCTTTCTTTCTCTCTCTCTGTGCTCTTTCTCTCTCTCTGTGCTCTTTCTCTCTCTCTGCGCTCTTTTCTCTCTCTGCGCTCTTTTTCTCTCTCTGCGCTCTTTCTCTCTCTCTGCGCTCTTTCTTTCTCTCTCTGCGCTCTTTCTTTCTCTCTCTGCGCTCTTTCTTTCTCTTTCTCTCTCTCTGCGCTCTTTCTTTCTTTCTCTCTGCGCTCTTTCTTTCTTTCTGCGCTCTTTTTTTCTCTCTTTGCGCTCTTTCTTTCTCTCTCTGCGCTCTTTCTCTCTCTCTCTCTCTGCGCTCTTTCTTTCTCTCTGCGCTCTTTCTCTCTCTGCGCACTTTCTCTCTCTGCGCTCTTTCTTTCTCTTTCTCTCTCTCTGCGCTCTTTCTCTCTCTCTCTCTCTGCGCTCTTTCTCTCTCTCTCTGCGCTCTTTCTTTCTCTTTCTCTCTCTGCGCTCTCTCTCTCTGCGCTCTTTCTTTCTCTCTGCGCTCTTTCTTTCTCTCTGCGCTCTTTCTTTCTTTCTCTCTGCGCTCTTTTTTTCTCTCTTTGCGCTCTTTTTCTCTCTCTCTGCGCTCTTTCTTTATCTCTCTCTGCGCTCTTTCTTTCTCTGCGCTCTTTATTTCTCTCTCTGCGCTTTTTATTTCTCTCTCTGCGCTCTTTATTTCTCTCTCTGCGCTCTTTATTTCTCTCTCTGCGCTCTTTATTTCTCTCTCTGCGCTCTTTATTTCTCTCTCTGCGCTCTTTATTTCTCTCTGCGCTCTTTATTTCTCTCTCTGCGCTCTTTATTTCTCTCTCTGCGCTCTTTATTTCTCTCTCTGCGCTCTTTATTTCTCTCTCTGCGCTCTCTCTCTCTGCGCTCTCTCTCTGCGCTCTTTCTTTATCTGTCTCTGCGCTCTTTCTTTCTCTCTCTCTGTGCTCTTTCTCTCTCTCTGTGCTCTTTCTCTCTCTCTGTGCTCTTTCTCTCTCTCTGTGCTCTTTCTCTCTCTCTGTGCTCTTTCTCTCTCTCTGTGCTCTTTCTCTCTCTCTGTGCTCTTTCTCTCTCTCTGTGCTCTTTCTCTCTCTCTATGCTCTTTCTCTCTCTCTGTGCTCTTTCTCTCTCTCTGTGCTCTTTCTCTCTCTCTGTGCTCTTTCTCTCTCTCTGTGCTCTTTCTCTCTCTCTGCGCTCTATCTCTCTCTCTGCGCTCTTTCTCTCTCTCTGCGCTCTTTCTCTCTCTCTGCGCTCTTTCTCTCTCTCTGCGCTCTTTCTTCCTCTCTCTCTCTGCGCTCTTTCTTTCTCTCTCTCTCTGCGCTCTTTCTTTCTCTCTCTCTCTGCGCTCTTTCTTTCTCTCTCTCTCTGCGCTCTTTATTTCTCTCTCTGCGCTCTTTATTTCTCTCTCTGCGCTCTTTATTTCTCTCTCTGCGCTCTTTATTTCTCTCTCTGCGCTCTTCCTTTCTCTCTCTCTGTGCTCTTTCTCTCTCTCTGCGCTCTTTCTCTCTCTCTGCGCTCTTTCTCTCTCTCTGCGCTCTTTCTCTCTCTCTGCGCTCTTTCTCTCTCTCTGCGCTCTTTCTCTCTTTCTGCGCTCTTTCTTTCTCTCTCTGCGCTTTTTCTTTCTCTCTCTGCGCTCTTTCTTTCTCTCTCTCTGCGCTCTTTCTCTCTCTCTGCGCTCTTTCTCTCTCTCTCTCTGCGCTCTCTTTCTCTGCACTCTTTCTCTCTCTCTGCGCTCTTTCTTTCTCTCTCTCTGTGCTCTTTCTTTCTCTGCGCTCTTTCTTTCTCTCTCTGCGCTCTTTCTTTCTCTCTCTGCGCTCTTTATTTCTCTCTCTGCTCTTTTTCTCTCTCTCTGCGCTCTTTCTCTCTCTATGTGCTCTTTCTTTCTCTCTGCGCTCTTTCTTTCTCTCTCTCTGCGCTCTTTCTTCCTCTCTCTCTCTGCGCTCTTTCTTTCTCTCTGCGCTCTTTCTCTCTCACTCTCTGCGCTCTTTCTCTCTCTCTGCGCTCTTTATTTCTCTCTCTGCGCTCTTTATTTCACTCTCTGCGCTCTTTATTTCTCTCTCTGCGCTTTTTATTTCTCTCTCTGCGCTCTTTATTTCTCTCTCTGCGCTCTTTATTTCTCTCTGCGCTCTTTATTTCTCTCTCTGCGCTCTTTATTTCTCTCTCTGCGCTCTTTATTTCTCTCTCTGCGCGATCTCTCTCTCTCTGCGCTCTCTCTCTGCGCTCTTTCTTTAGCTGTCTCTGCGCTCTTTCTTTCTCTCTCTCTGTGCTCTTTCTCTCTCTCTGTGCTCTTTCTCTCTCTCTGTGCTCTTTCTCTCTCTCTGTGCTCTTTCTCTCTCTCTGTGCTCTTTCTCTCTCTCTGTGCTCTTTCTCTCTCTCTGTGCTCTTTCTCTCTCTCTATGCTCTTTCTCTCTCTCTGTGCTCTTTCTCTCTCTCTGTGCTCTTTCTCTCTCTCTGTGCTCTTTCTCTCTCTCTGCGCTCTTTCTCTCTCTCTGCGCTCTATCTCTCTCTCTGCGCTCTTTCTCTCTCTGCGCTCTTTCTCTCTCTCTGCGCTCTTTCTCTCTCTCTGCGCTCTTTCTTCCTCTCTCTCTCTGCGCTCTTTCTTTCTCTCTCTCTCTGCGCTCTTTCTTTCTCTCTCTCTCTGCGCTCTTTATTTCTCTCTCTCTCTGCGCTCTTTATTTCTCTCTCTGCGCTCTTTATTTCTCTCTCTGCGCTCTTTATTTCTCTCTCTGCGCTCTTTATTTCTCTCTCTGCGCTCTTTATTTCTCTCTGCGCTCTTTATTTCTCTCTCTGCGCTCTTCCTTTCTCTCTCTCTGTGCTCTTTCTCTCTCTCTGCGCTCTTTCTCTCTCTCTGCGCTCTTTCTCTCTCTCTGCGCTCTTTCTCTCTCTCTGCGCTCTTTCTCTCTTTCTGCGCTCTTTCTTTCTCTCTCTGCGCTTTTTCTTTCTCTCTCTGCGCTCTTTCTTTCTCTTTCTCTCTCTCTGCGCTCTTTCTCTCTCTCTCTCTGCGCTCTTTCTCTCTCTCTCTCTGCGCTCTCTTTCTCTGCGCTCTTTCTCTCTCTCTGCGCTCTTTCTTTCTCTCTCTCTGCGCTCTTTCTTTCTCTGCGCTCTTTCTTTCTCTCTCTGCGCTCTTTCTTTCTCTCTCTGCGCTCTTTATTTCTCTCTCTGCTCTTTTTCTCTCTCTCTGCGCTCTTTCTCTCTCTATGTGCTCTTTCTTTCTCTCTGCGCTCTTTCTTTCTCTCTCTCTGCGCTCTTTCTTCCTCTCTCTCTCTGCGCTCTTTCTTTCTCTCTGCGCTCTTTCTCTCTCACTCTCTGCGCTCTTTCTCTCTCTCTGCGCTCTTTCTTTCTCTCTCTCTGCGCTCTTTCTTTCTCTCTCTCTGCGCTTTTTCTTTCTCTCTCTGCGCTCTTTTTTTCTCTCTCTCTCTGCGCTCTTTCTCTCTCTCTGCGCTCTTTCTCTCTCTCTGCGCTCTTTCTCTCTCTCTGCGCTCTTTCTCTCTCTCTGCGCTCTTTCTCTCTCTCTCTGCGCTCTTTCTCTCTCTCTCTGCGTTCTTTCTCTCTCTCTCTGCACTCTTTCTCTCTCTGCGCTCTCTCTCTCTCTGCGCTCTTTCTCTCTGCGCTCTTTCTCTCTCTGCGCTCTTTCTCTCTCTCTCTGCGCTCTTTCTCTCTCTCTCTCTGCGCTCTTTCTTTCTCTCTCTCTGCGCTCTTTCTTTCTTTCTGCGCTCTTTTTTTCTCTCTTTGCGCTCTTTCTTTCTCTCTCTGCGCTCTCTCTCTCTCTCTTTCTCTGCGCTCTTTCTCTCTGCGCTCTTTCTCTCTCTGTGCTCTTTCTTTCTCTTTCTCTCTCTCGGCGCTCTTTCTCTCTCTCTCTCTCTGCGCTCTTTCTTTCTCTTTCTCTCTCTGCGCTCTCTCTCTCTGCGCTCTTTCTTTCTCTCTGCGCTCTTTCTTTCTTTCTCTCTGCGCTCTTTTTTTCTCTCTTTGCGCTCTTTTTTTCTCTCTTTGCGCTCTTTCTTTCTCTCTCTGCGCTCTTCTCTTTCTCTCTCTCTGCGCTCTTTCTTTCTCTGCGCTCTTTATTTCTCTCTCTGCGCTCTTTATTTCTCTCTCTGCGCTCTTTATTTCTCTCTCTGCGCTCTTTATTTCTCTCTCTGCGCTCTTTATTTCTCTATCTGCGCTCTTTCTCTCTCTCTGCTCTCTCTCTTCGCTCTTTCTTTCTCTCTGCGCTCTTTCTTTCTCTCTCTGCGCTCTTGCTCTCTCTCTGCGCTCTTTCTTTCTCTCTCTCTGCGCTCTTTCTCTCTCTCTGTGCTCTTTCTCTCTCTCTGTGCTCTTTCTCTCTCTCTGCGCTTTTTCTCTCTCTCTGCGCTCTTTCTCTCTCTCTGCGCTCTTTCTTTCTCTCTCTGCGCTCTTCTTTCTCTTTCTCTCTCTCTGCGCTCTTTCTCTCTCTCTCTGCGCTCTTTCTCTCTCTCTCTCTGCGCTCTTTCTTTCTCTTTCTCTCTCTGCGCTCTTTCTTTCTCTTTCTCTCTCTGCGCTCTCTCTCTCTGCGCTCTTTCTTTCTCTCTGCGCTTTTTCTTTCTTTCTCTCTGCGCTCTTTTTTTCTCTCTTTGCGTTCTTTTTTTCTCTCTTTGCGCTCTTTCTTTCTCTCTCTGCTCTCTTTCTTTCTCTCTCTGCGCTCTTTCTTTCTCTCTATCTGCGCTCTTTCTTTCTCTGCGCTCTTTCTTTCTCTCTCTGCGCTCTTTATTTCTCTCTCTGCGCTTATTCTCTCTCTCTGCGCCCTCTCTCTCTCTCTCTGCGCTCTTTCTTTCTCTTTCTCTCTCTGCGCTATTTCTCTCTCTCTGCGCTCTTTCTTTCTTTCTCTCTGCGCTCTTTCTTTCTTTCTGCGCTCTTTTTTTCTCTCTTTGCGCTCTTTCTTTCTCTCTCTGCGCTCTTTCTCTCTCTCTCTCTCTGCGCTCTTTCTTTCTCTCTGCGCTCTTTCTCTCTCTGCGCACTTTCTCTCTGTGCGCTCTTTCTTTCTCTTTCTCTCTCTCTGCGCTCTTTCTCTCTCTCTCTCGGCGCTCTTTCTCTCTCTCTCTCTCTCTGCGCTCTTTCTTTCTCTTTCTCTCTCTGCGCTCTCTCTCTCTGCGCTCTTTCTTTCTTTCTCTCTGCGCTCTTTCTTTCTTTCTCTCTGCGCTCTTTTTTTCTCTCTTTGCGCTCTTTTTCTCTCTCTCTGCGCTCTTTCTTTCTGTCTCTCTGCGCTCTTTATTTCTCTCTCTGCGCTCTTTATTTCTCTCTCTGCGCTCTTTATTTCTCTCTCTGCGCTCTTTATTTCTCTCTCTGCGCTCTTTATTTCTCTCTCTGCGCTCTTTATTTCTCTCTCTGCACTCTCTCTCTCTCTGCGCTCTCTCTCTGCACTCTTTCTTTCCCTCTCTGCGCTCTTTCTTTCTCTCTCTCTGTGCTCTTTCTTTCTCTCTCTCTGTTCTCTTTCTCTCTCTCTGTGCTCTTTCTCTCTCTCTGCTCTTTCTCTCTCTGCGCTCTTTCTCTCTCTCTGCGCTCTTTCTCTCTCTCTGCGCTCTTTCTTCCTCTCTCTCTCTGCGCTCTTTCTTTCTCTCTCTGCGCTCTTTCTTTCTCTCTCTCTCTGCGCTCTTTCTTTCTATCTGCACTCTTTCTTTCTCACTCTCTGCGCTCTTTCTCTCTCTCTCTGCGCTCTTTCTTTCTCTCTCTGCGCTTTTTCTTTCTCTCTCTCTGCGCTCTTTTTTTCTCTCTATCTGCGCTCTTTTTTTCTCTCTCTCTGAGCTCTCTCTCTCTCTGCGCTCTTTCTTTCTCTCTGCGCTCTTTCTCTCTCTGCGCTCTTTCTCTCTCTCTGCGCTCTTTCTCTCTCTCTGCGCTCTTTCTCTCTCTCTCTGCGCTCTTTCTTTCTCTCTCTGCGCTCTTTCTTTCTCTCTCTCTGCGCTCTTTCTTTCTCTCTGCGCACTTTCTTTCTCTCTGCTCTCTTTCTCTCTCTCTGCGCTCTTTCTTTCTCTCTGCGCTCATTCTCTCTCTCTGCGCTCTCTCTCTGCACTCTCTCTCTTTCTGCGCTCTCTCTCTCTCTGCGCTCTCTCTCTCTCTGCACTCTCTCTCTTTCTGCGCTCTCTCTCTCTCTCTGCGCTCTCTCTCTCCGCTCTCTCTCTGCTCTTTATTTCTCTCTCTGCGCTCTTTATTTCTCTCTCTGCGCTCTTTATTTCTCTCTCTGCGCTCTTTATTTCTCTCTGCGCTCTTTATTTCTCTCTCTGCGCTCTTTATTTCTCTCTCTGCGCGATCTCTCTCTCTCTGCGCTCTCTCTCTGCGCTCTTTCTTTATCTGTCTCTGCGCTCTTTCTTTCTCTCTCTCTGTGCTCTTTCTCTCTCTCTGTGCTCTTTCTCTCTCTCTGTGCTCTTTCTCTCTCTCTGTGCTCTTTCTCTCTCTCTGTGCTCTTTCTCTCTCTCTGTGCTCTTTCTCTCTCTCTATGCTCTTTCTCTCTCTCTGTGCTCTTTCTCTCTCTCTGTGCTCTTTCTCTCTCTCTGTGCTCTTTCTCTCTCTCTGTGCTCTTTCTCTCTCTCTGTGCTCTTTCTCTCTCTCTGCGCTCTTTCTCTCTCTCTGCGCTCTTTCTCTCTCTCTGCGCTCTTTCTCTCTCTCTGCGCTCTTTCTTCCTCTCTCTCTCTGCGCTCTTTCTTTCTCTCTCTCTCTGCGCTCTTTCTTTCTCTCTCTCTCTGCGCTCTTTATTTCTCTCTCTCTCTGCGCTCTTTATTTCTCTCTCTCTCTGCGCTCTTTATTTCTCTCTCTGCGCTCTTTATTTCTCTCTCTGCGCTCTTTATTTCTCTCTCTGCGCTCTTTATTTCTCTCTCTGCGCTCTTTATTTCTCTCTCTGCGCTCTTTATTTCTCTCTCTGCGCTCTTTATTTCTCTCTCTGCGCTCTTCCTTTCTCTCTCTCTGTGCTCTTTCTCTCTCTCTGCGCTCTTTCTCTCTCTCTGCGCTCTTTCTCTCTCTCTGCGCTCTTTCTCTCTTTCTGCGCTCTTTCTTTCTCTCTCTGCGCTTTTTCTTTCTCTCTCTGCGCTCTTTCTTTCTCTTTCTCTCTCTCTGCGCTCTTTCTCTCTCTCTCTCTGCGCTCTTTCTCTCTCTCTCTCTGCGCTCTCTTTCTCTGCGCTCTTTCTCTCTCTCTGCGCTCTTTCTTTCTCTCTCTCTGCGCTCTTTCTTTCTCTGCGCTCTTTCTTTCTCTCTCTGCGCTCTTTCTTTCTCTCTCTGCGCTCTTTATTTCTCTCTCTGCTCTTTTTCTCTCTCTCTGCGCTCTTTCTCTCTCTATGTGCTCTTTCTTTCTCTCTGCGCTCTTTCTTTCTCTCTCTCTGCGCTCTTTCTTCCTCTCTCTCTCTGCGCTCTTTCTTTCTCTCTGCGCTCTTTCTCTCTCACTCTCTGCGCTCTTTCTCTCTCTCTGCGCTCTTTCTTTCTCTCTCTCTGCGCTTTTTCTTTCTCTCTCTGCGCTCTTTTTTTCTCTCTCTCTCTGCGCTCTTTCTCTCTCTCTGCGCTCTTTCTCTCTCTCTGCGCTCTTTCTCTCTCTCTGCGCTCTTTCTCTCTCTCTGCGCTCTTTCTCTCTCTCTGCGCTCTTTCTCTCTCTCTGCGCTCTTTCTCTCTCTCTGCGCTCTTTCTCTCTCTCTGCGCTCTTTCTCTCTCTCTCTGCGCTCTTTCTCTCTCTCTCTGCGTTCTTTCTCTCTCTCTCTGCACTCTTTCTCTCTCTGCGCTCTCTCTCTCTGCGCTCTTTCTCTCTCTGCGCTCTTTCTCTCTCTGCGCTCTTTCTCTCTCTCTCTGCGCTCTTTCTCTCTCTCTCTCTGCGCTCTTTCTTTCTCTCTCTCTGCGCTCTTTCTTTCTTTCTGCGCTCTTTTTTTCTCTCTTTGCGCTCTTTCTTTCTCTCTCTGCGCTCTCTCTCTCTCTCTTTCTCTGCGCTCTTTCTCTCTGCGCTCTTTCTCTCTCTGCGCTCTTTCTTTCTCTTTCTCTCTCTCGGCGCTATTTCTCTCTCTCTCTCTCTGCGCTCTTTCTTTCTCTTTCTCTCTCTGCGCTCTCTCTCTCTGCGCTCTTTCTTTCTCTCTGCGCTCTTTCTTTCTTTCTCTCTGCGCTCTTTTTTTCTCTCTTTGCGCTCTTTTTTTCTCTCTTTGCGCTCTTTCTTTCTCTCTCTGCGCTCTTCTCTTTCTCTCTCTCTGCGCTCTTTCTTTCTCTGCGCTCTTTATTTCTCTCTCTGCGCTCTTTATTTCTCTCTCTGCGCTCTTTATTTCTCTCTCTGCGCTCTTTATTTCTCTCTCTGCGCTCTTTATTTCTCTATCTGCGCTCTTTCTCTCTCTCTGCTCTCTCTCTTCGCTCTTTCTTTCTCTCTGCGCTCTTTCTTTCTCTCTCTGCGCTCTTGCTCTCTCTCTGCGCTCTTTCTTTCTCTCTCTCTGCGCTCTTTCTCTCTCTCTGTGCTCTTTCTCTCTCTCTGTGCTCTTTCTCTCTCTCTGCGCTTTTTCTCTCTCTCTGCGCTCTTTCTCTCTCTCTGCGCTCTTTCTTTCTCTCTCTGCGCTCTTCTTTCTCTTTCTCTCTCTCTGCGCTCTTTCTCTCTCTCTCTGCGCTCTTTCTCTCTCTCTCTCTGCGCTCTTTCTTTCTCTTTCTCTCTCTGCGCTCTTTCTTTCTCTTTCTCTCTCTGCGCTCTCTCTCTCTGCGCTCTTTCTTTCTCTCTGCGCTTTTTCTTTCTTTCTCTCTGCGCTCTTTTTTTCTCTCTTTGCGTTCTTTTTTTCTCTCTTTGCGCTCTTTCTTTCTCTCTCTGCTCTCTTTCTTTCTCTCTCTGCGCTCTTTCTTTCTCTCTATCTGCGCTCTTTCTTTCTCTGCGCTCTTTCTTTCTCTCTCTGCGCTCTTTATTTCTCTCTCTGCGCTTATTCTCTCTCTCTGCGCCCTCTCTCTCTCTCTGCGCTCTTTCTTTCTCTTTCTCTCTCTGCGCTATTTCTCTCTCTCTGCGCTCTTTCTTTCTTTCTCTCTGCGCTCTTTCTTTCTTTCTGCGCTCTTTTTTTCTCTCTTTGCGCTCTTTCTTTCTCTCTCTGCGCTCTTTCTCTCTCTCTCTCTCTGCGCTCTTTCTTTCTCTCTGCGCTCTTTCTCTCTCTGCGCACTTTCTCTCTGTGCGCTCTTTCTTTCTCTTTCTCTCTCTCTGCGCTCTTTCTCTCTCTCTCTCGGCGCTCTTTCTCTCTCTCTCTCTCTCTGCGCTCTTTCTTTCTCTTTCTCTCTCTGCGCTCTCTCTCTCTGCGCTCTTTCTTTCTTTCTCTCTGCGCTCTTTCTTTCTTTCTCTCTGCGCTCTTTTTTTCTCTCTTTGCGCTCTTTTTCTCTCTCTCTGCGCTCTTTCTTTCTCTCTCTCTGCGCTCTTTATTTCTCTCTCTGCGCTCTTTATTTCTCTCTCTGCGCTCTTTATTTCTCTCTCTGCGCTCTTTATTTCTCTCTCTGCGCTCTTTATTTCTCTCTCTGCACTCTTTCTTTCCCTCTCTGCGCTCTTTCTTTCTCTCTCTCTGTGCTCTTTCTTTCTCTCTCTCTGTTCTCTTTCTCTCTCTCTGTGCTCTTTCTCTCTCTCTGCTCTTTCTCTCTCTGCGCTCTTTCTCTCTCTCTGCGCTCTTTCTCTCTCTCTGCGCTCTTTCTTCCTCTCTCTCTCTGCGCTCTTTCTTTCTCTCTCTGCGCTCTTTCTTTCTCTCTCTCTCTGCGCTCTTTCTTTCTATCTGCGCTCTTTCTTTCTCACTCTCTGCGCTCTTTCTCTCTCTCTCTGCGCTCTTTCTTTCTCTCTCTGCGCTTTTTCTTTCTCTCTCTCTGCGCTCTTTTTTTCTCTCTATCTGCGCTCTTTTTTTCTCTCTCTCTGAGCTCTCTCTCTCTCTGCGCTCTTTCTTTCTCTCTGCGCTCTTTCTCTCTCTGCGCTCTTTCTCTCTCTCTGCGCTCTTTCTCTCTCTCTGCGCTCTTTCTCTCTCTCTCTGCGCTCTTTCTTTCTCTCTCTGCGCTCTTTCTTTCTCTCTCTCTGCGCTCTTTTTTTCTCTCTCTCTGAGCTCTCTCTCTCTCTGCGCTCTTTCTTTCTCTCTGCGCTCTTTCTCTCTCTGCGCTCTTTCTCTCTCTCTGCGCTCTTTCTCTCTCTCTCTGCGCTCTTTCTTTCTCTCTCTGCGCACTTTCTTTCTCTCTGCTCTCTTTCTCTCTCTCTGCGCTCTTTCTTTCTCTCTGCGCTCATTCTCTCTCTCTGCGCTCTCTCTCTCTCTGCACTCTCTCTCTTTCTGCGCTCTCTCTCTCTGCGCTCTCTCTCTCTCTGCACTCTCTCTCTTTCTGCGCTCTCTCTCTCTCTCTGCGCTCTCTCTCTCCGCTCTCTCTCTGCGCTCTTTCTTTCTCTCTCTCTCTGCGCTCTTTCTTTCTCTCTCTCTCTGCGCTCTTTCTTTCTCTCTGCGCTCTTTCTCTCTCACTCTCTGCGCTCTTTCTTTCTCTCTCTGTGCTCTTTCTTTCTCTCTCTGCGCTCTTTCTTTCTCTCTCTGCGCTTTTTCTTTTTCTCTCTGCGCTCTTTCTCTCTCTCTCTCTGCGCTCTTTCCTTCTCTCTGCGCTTTTTCTTTTTCTCTCTGCGCTCTTTCTCTCTCTGCGCTCTTTCTTTCTCTTTCTCTCTCTGTGCTCTTTCTCTTTCTCTGCGCTCTTTCTCTCTCTCTGCGCTCTTTCTCTCTCTCTCTGCGCTCTTTCTTCCTATCTCTCCGCGCTCTTTGTCTCTCTCTGCGCTTTTTCTTTCTCTCTCTCTGCGCTCTTTTTTTCTCTCTCTCTGCGCTCTTTTTTTCTCTCTCTCTGCGCTCTTTCTATCTCTCTGCGCTCTCTCTCTCTCTGTGCGCTCTCTCTCTGCGCTCTCTCTCTCTCTGCGCTCTCTCTCTCTCTGCGCTCTCTCTCTCTCTCTGCGCTCTCTCTCTCTCTGCGCTCTCTCTCTCTCTGCGCTCTCTCTCTCTCTGTGCTCTCTCTCTCTCTGCGCTCTCTCTCTCTCTGCGCTCTCTCTCTCTGCGCTCTCTCTGCGCTCTCTCTCTGCGCTCTCTCTCTCTCTGCGCTCTTTCTTTCTCTCTCTGCGCTCTTTCTTTCTCTCTCTCTGCGCTCTTTCTCTCTCTCTGCGCTCTTTCTCTCTCTCTGCGCTCTTTCTTTCTCTCTCTCTCTCTGCGCTCTTTCTTCCTCTCTCTGCGCTCTTTCTTTCTCTGCGCTTTTTCTTTCTCTCTCTCTCTCTGCGCTCTTTCTTTCTTTCTCTCTGCGCTCTTTCTTTCTCTCTGCACTCTTACTTTCTCTCTCTCTGCGCTCTTTCTTTCTCTCTCTGCGCTCTTTCTCTCTCTCTGCGCTCTTTCTCTCTCTCTGCGCTCGTTCTCTCTCTCTGCGCTCTTTCTTTCTCTTTCTCTCTCTCTGCGCTCTTTCTCTCTCTGTCTCTGCGCTCTTTCTCTCTCTCTCTGCGCTCTTTCTTTCTCTTTCTCTCTCTGCGCTCTTTCTTTCTGTGCTCTTTCTTTCTCTCTGCGCACTTTCTTTCTCTCTCTCTGCGCTCTTTCTCTCTCTCTGCGCTCTTTCTTTCTCTCTGCGCTCTTTCTTTCTCTCTGCGCTCTTTCTTTCTCTCTGCGCTCTTTCTTTCTCTCTGCGCTCTTTCTTTCTCTCTGCGCTCTCTCTCTCTCTGCGCTCTTTCTTTCTCTCTTTGCGCTCTTTCTTTCTCTTTCTCTCTCTGTGCTCTTTCTTTCTCTTTCTCTCTCTGCGCTCTTTCTCTCTGCGCTTTTTCTTTCTCTCTCTCTGCGCTCTTTCTCTCTCTCTGCGCTCTTTCTTTCTCTCTGCGCTCTCTCTCTGCGCTCTTTCTTTCTCTCTCTGCGCTCTTTCTTTCTCTCTCTCTGCGCTCTTTCTCTCTCTCTCTCTGCGCTCTTTCTTTCTCTTTCTCTCTCTGTGCTCTTTCTTTCTCTTTCTCTCTCTGCGCTCTCTCTCTCTGCGCTCTTTCTTTCTCTCTGCGCACTTTTTTTCTCTCTTTGCGCTCTTTTTTTCTCTCTGCGCTCTTTCTTTCTCTCTCTGCGCTCTTTCTTTCTCTCTCTCTGCGCTCTTTCTTTCTCTGCGCTCTTTCTTTCTCTCTCTGCGCTCTTTATTTCTCTCTCTGCGCTCTCTCTCTCTGCGCTCTCTCTCTGCGCTCTTTCTTTCTCTCTCTCTGCGCTCTTTCTTTCTCTCTGCGCTCTCTCTCTCTCTGCGCTCTTTCTCTCTCTGCGCTCTCTCTCTCTCTCTGCGCTCTCTCTCTCTCTCTGCGCTCTTTCTCTCTCTGCACTCTCTCTCTTTCTGCGCTCTCTCTCTCTCTCTGCGCTCTCTCTCTCCGCTCTCTCTCTGCGCTCTTTCTTTCTCTCTCTCTGCGATATTTCTTTCTCTCTTTCTCTGCGCTCTTTCTTCCTCTCTCTGCGCTCTTTCTTTCTCTGCGCTTTTTCTTTCTCTCTCTCTCTCTGCGCTCTTTCTTTCTTTCTCTCTGCGCTCTTTCTTTCTCTCTGCACTCTTACTTTCTCTCTCTCTGCGCTCTTTCTTTCTCTCCCTCTGCGCTCTTTGTCTCTCTCTCTCTGCGCTCTTTCTCTCTCTCTGCGCTCTTTCTTTCTCTTTCTCTCTCTCTGCGCTCTTTCTCTCTCTCTCTCTGCGCTCTTTCTCTCTCTCTCTCTGCGCTCTTTCTTTCTCTTTCTCTCTCTGCGCTCTCTCTCTGCGCTCTTTCTTTCTCTCTGCGCACTTTCTTTCTCTCTCTCTGCGCTCTTTCTTTCTCTCTGCGCTCTTTCTCTCTCTCTGCGCTCTTTCTCTCTCTCTCTCTGCGCTCTTTCTCTCTCTCTCTCTGCGCTCTTTCTTTCTCTCTGCGCTCTTTCTCTCTTTGCGCTCTTTCTCTCTCTGCGCTCTTTCTTTCTCTTTCTCTCTCTGCGCTCTTTCTCTTTCTCTGCGCTCTTTCTCTCTCTCTCTGCGCTCTTTCTCTCTCTCTCTGCGCTCTTTCTTCCTCTCTCTCTGCGCTCTCTCTCTCTCTCTGCGCTCTTTCTTTCTCTCTCTGCGCTCTTTCTTTCTCTCTCTCTCTGCGCTCTTTCTTTCTTTCTCTTTGCGCTCTTTCTCTCTCTCTCTGCGCTCTTTCTTTCTCTCTCTCTGCGCTCTTTCTTTCTCTCTGCGCTCTTTCTTTCTCTCTGCGCACTTTCTTTCTCTCTGCTCTCTTTCTCTCTCTCTGCGCTCTTTCTTTCTCTCTCTGCGCTCTTTCTTTCTCTTTCTCTCTCTGCGCTCTTTCTCTCTCTCTCTGCGCTCTTTCTCTATCTCTCTCTGCGCTCTTACTTTCTCTTTCTCTCTCTGCGCTCTTTCTTTCTCTTTCTCTCTCTGCGCTCTTTCTTTCTCTCTGCGCTCTTTCTTTCTTTCTCTCTGCGCTCTTTTTTTCTCTCTTTGCGCTCTTTCTTTCTCTCTCTGCGCTCTTTCTTTCTCTCTCTCTGCGCTCTTTCTTTCTCTGCGCTCTTTCTTTCTCTCTCTCTGCGCTCTTTCTTTCTCTGCGCTCTTTCTTTCTCTCTCTGCGCTCTTTATTTCTCTCTCTGCGCTCTCTCTCTGCGCTCTTTCTTTCTCTCTCTCTGCGCTCTTTCTTTCTCTCTCTGCGCTCTTTCTTTCTCTCTCTGCGCTCTTTCTTTCTCTCTCTGCGCTCTTTCTCTCTCTCTGCGCTCTTTCTTTCTTTCTCTCTCTGCGCTCTTTCTTTCTCTCTCTGTGCTCTTTCTTTCTCTGCGCTCTTTCTCTCTCTGCGCTCTCTCTCTCTCTGCGCTCTTTCTTTCTCTCTCTGCGCTCTCTCTCTCTGCGCTCTTTTTTTCTCTACGCTCTTTCTCTCTCTCTGCGCTCTTTCTTTCTTTCTCTCTCTCTCTCTGCGCTCTCTTTCTCTCTGCGCTCTCTCTCTCTCTGCGCTCTCTCTCTGCGCTCTCTCTCTCTGCGCTCTCTCTCTCTCTGCGCTCTCTCTCTCTGCGCTCTCTCTCTCTGTCTGCGTCTCTCTCTCTGTCTGCGCTCTCTCTCTGTGCTCTCTTTTTCTCTCTGCGCTCTTTCTCTCTCTCTCTGCGCTCTTTCTCTCTCTCTCTCTGTGCTCTTTCTTTCTCTCTCTCTGCGCTCTTTCTTCCTCTCTCTCTCTGCGCTCTTTCTTTCTCTCTCTCTGCGCTCTTTCTTTCTCTCTCTCTCTGCGCTCTTTCTTTCTCTCTCTCTGCGCTATTTCTTTCTCTCTCTCTCTGCGCTCTTTCTTTCTCTCTGCGCTCTTTCTCTCTCACTCTCTGCGCTCTTTCTTTCTCTCTCTGCGCTCTTTCTTTCTCTCTCTGCGCTCTTTCTTTCTCTCTCTGCGCTTTTTCTTTTTCTCTCTGCGCTCTTTCTCTCTCTCTCTCTGCGCTCTTTCCTTCTCTCTGCGCTCTTTCTCTCTCTGCGCTCTTTCTCTCTCTGCGCTCTTTCTTTCTCTTTCTCTCTCTGCGCTCTTTCTCTTTCTCTGCGCTCTTTCTCTCTCTCTGCGCTCTTTCTCTCTCTCTCTGCGCTCTTTCTTCCTCTCTCTCCGTGCTCTTTGTCTCTCTCTGCGCTTTTTCTTTCTCTCTCTCTGCGCTCTTTTTTTCTCTCTCTCTGCGCTCTTTTTTTCTCTCTCTCTGCGCTCTTTCTATCTCTCTGCGCTCTCTCTCTCTGTGCTCTCTCTCTCTCTGCGCTCTCTCTCTCTCTGCGCTCGCTCTCTCTCTGCGCTCTCTCTCTCTCTGCGCTCTCTCTCTCTCTGCGCTCTCTCTCTCTGCGCTCTCTCTCTCTGCGCTCTCTCTCTCTCTGCGCTCTTTCTTTCTCTCTCTGAGCTCTTTCTTTCTCTCTCTCTGCGCTCTTTCTCTCTCTCTGCGCTCTTTCTCTCTCTCTGCGCTCTTTCTTTCTCTCTCTCTCTGCGCTCTTTCTTCCTCTCTCTGCGCTCTTTCTTTCTCTGCGCTTTTTCTTTCTCTCTCTCTCTCTGCGCTCTTTCTTTCTTTCTCTCTGCGCTCTTTCTTTCTCTCTGCACTCTTACTTTCTCTCTCTCTGCGCTCTTTCTTTCTCTCTCTGCGCTCTTTCTCTCTCTCTGCGCTCTTTCTCTCTCTCTGCGCTCTTTCTCTCTCTCTGCGCTCTTTCTCTCTCTCTGCGCTCTTTCTCTCTCTCTGCGCTCTTTCTCTCTCTCTGCGCTCTTTCTCTCTCTCTCTCTCTGCGCTCTTTCTTTCTCTTTCTCTCTCTGCGCTCTTTCTTTCTGTGCTCTTTCTTTCTCTCTGCGCACTTTCTTTCTCTCTCTCTGCGCTCTTTCTTTCTCTCTGCGCTCTTTCTTTCTCTCTGCGCTCTTTCTTTCTCTCTGCGCTCTTTCTTTCTCTCTGCGCTCTTTCTTTCTCTCTGCGCTCTTTCTTTCTCTCTGCGCTCTTTCTTTCTCTCTTTGCGCTCTTTCTTTCTCTCTTTGCGCTCTTTCTTTCTCTTTCTCTCTCTGTGCTCTTTCTTTCTCTTTCTCTCTCTGCGCTCTTTCTCTCTGCGCTCTTTCTTTCTCTCTCTCTGCGCTCTTTCTCTCTCTCTGCGCTCTTTCTTTCTCTCTGCGCTCTCTCTCTGCGCTCTTTCTTTCTCTCTCTGCGCTCTTTCTTTCTCTCTCTCTGCGCTCTTTCTCTCTCTCTCTCTGCGCTCTTTCTTTCTCTTTCTCTCTCTGTGCTCTTTCTTTCTCTTTCTCTCTCTGCGCTCTCTCTCTCTGCGCTCTTTCTTTCTCTCTGCGCACTTTTTTTCTCTCTTTGCGCTCTTTTTTTCTCTCTTTGCGCTCTTTCTTTCTCTCTCTGCGCTCTTTCTTTCTCTCTCTCTGCGCTCTTTCTTTCTCTGCGCTCTTTCTTTCTCTCTCTGCGCTCTTTATTTCTCTCTCTGCGCTCTCTCTCTCTGCGCTCTCTCTCTGCGCTCTTTCTTTCTCTCTCTCTGCGCTCTTTCTTTCTCTCTCTGCGCTCTTTCTTTCTCTCTCTGCGCTCTTTCTTTCTCTCTCTGCGCTCTTTCTCTCTCTCTGTGCTCTTTCTCTCTCTGTGCTCTTTCTCTCTCTCTGCGCTCTTTCTCTCTCTCTGCGCTCTTTCTCTCTCTCTGCGCTCTTTCTCTCTCTCTGCGCTCTTTCTTTCTCTGTCTGCGCTCTTTCTTTCTCTGTCTGCGCTCTTACTTCCTCTCTCTCTCTCTGCGCTCTTTTTTTCTCTACGCTCTTTCTCTCTCTCTGCGCTCTTTCTTCCTCTCTCTCTGCGCTCTTTCTTTCTCTCTCTCTCTGCGCTCTTTCTTTCTCTCTCTCTCTGCGCTCTTTCTTTCTCTCTGCGCTCTTATTCTCTCACTCTCTGCGCTCTTTCTTTCTCTCTCTGCGCTCTTTCTTTCTCTCTCTGCGCTCTTTCTTTCTCTCTCTCTGCGCTCTTTGTCTCTCTCTGCGCTTTTTCTTTCTCTCTCTGCACTCTTTTTTTCTCTCTCTCTGCGCTCTCACTCTCTCTCTGCGCTCTTTCTCTCTCTGCGCTCTTTCTCTCTCTGCGCTCTTTCTCTCTCTGCGTTCTTTCTCTCTCTGCGCTCTTTCTCTCTCTGCGCTCTTTCTTTCTCTCTCTCTGCGCTCTTTCTTTCTTTCTCTCTGCACTCTTTCTTTCTCTCTGCACTCTTACTTTCTCTCTCTCTGCGCTCTTTCTCTCTCTCTGCGCTCTTTCTTTCTCTCTCTCTCTCTCTCTGCGCTCTTTCTCTCTCTCTCTCTGCGCTCTTTCTTTCTCTTTCTCTCTCTGCGCTCTTTCTCTCTGCGCTCTTTCTTTCTCTCTGCGCACTTTCTTTCTCTCTCTCTGCGCTCTTTCTTTCTCTCTTTCTGCGCTCTTTCTCTCTCTCTCTCTGCGCTCTTTCTCTTTCTCTCTCTCTGCGCTCTTTCTTTCTCTCTGCGCTCTCTCTCTCTGCGCTCTTTCTTTCTCTCTCTGCGCTCTTTCTTTCTCTCTTTCTGCGCTCTTTCTCTCTCTCTCTCTGCGCTCTTTCTCTTTCTCTCTCTCTCTCTCTGCGCTCTTTCTCTCTCTCTCTCTGCGCTCTTTCTTTCTCTTTCTCTCTCTGCGCTCTTTCTTTCTCTTTCTCTCTCTGCGCTCTTTCTTTCTCTTTCTCTCTCTGCGCTCTCTCTGCACTCTTTCTTTCTCTCTGCGCACTTTCTTTCTCTCTCTCTGCGCTCTTTCTCTCTCTCTGCGCTCATTCTTTCTCTCTGCGCTCTCTCACTCTGCGCTCTTTCTTTCTCTCTCTGCGCTCTTTCTTTCTCTCTCTCTGCGCTCAATCTCTCTCTCTTTCTGCGCTCTTTCTTTCTCTTTCTCTCTCTGCGCTCTCTCTCTCTGCGCTCTTTCTTTCTCGCTGCACTCTTTCTTTCTCTCTGCGCTCTTTTTTCTCTCTTTGCGCTCTTTCTTTCTCTCTCTGCGCTCTTTCTTTCTCTCTCTGCGCTCTTTCTTTCTCTCTCTGCGCTCTTTATTTCTCTCTCTGCGCTCTCTCTCTGCGCTCTTTCTTTCTCTCTCTCTGCGCTCTTTCTTTCTCTCTCTGCGCTCTTTCTTTCTCTCTCTGCGCTCTTTCTCTCTCTCTGCGCTCTTTCTTTCTCTCTCTGCGCTCTTTCTCTCTCTCTGCGCTCTTTCTCTCTCTCTGCGCTCTTTCTCTCTCTGCGCTCTTTCTCTCTCTGCGCTCTCTCTCTCTGCGCTCTTTCTCTCTCTCTGCGCTCTTTCTTTCTCTGTCTGCGCTCTTTCTTTCTCTGTCTGCGCTCTTTCTAACCTCTCTGCGCTCTTTTTTTCTCTACGCTCTTTCTCTCTCTCTGCGCTCTTTCATTCTCTCTCTCTGCGCTCTCTCTCTCTTTCTCTCTACGCTCTCTCTCTCTGCGCTCTCTCTTTCTGCGCTCTCTCTCTCTGCGCTCTTTCTCTCTCTCTCTGCGCTCTTTCTCTCTCTATGTGCTCTTTCTTTCTCTCTGCGCTCTTTCTTTCTCTCTCTCTGCGCTCTTTCTTCCTCTCTCTCTGCGCTCTTTCTTTCTCTCTCTCTCTGCGCTCTTTCTTTCTCTCTCTGTGCTCTTTCTTTCTCTCTCTGCGCTCTTTCTTTCTCTCTCTGCGCTCTTTCTTTCTCTCTCTGCGCTCTTTCTTTCTCTCTCTGCGCTCTTTCTTTCTCTCTCTGCGCTCTTTCTTTCTCTCTCTCTGCGCTCTTTCTTTCTCTCTCTCTGCGCTCTTTGTCTCTCTATGCTCTTTTTCTTTCTCTCTCTGCACTCTTTCTTTCTCTCTGCGCTCTTTCTCTCTCACTCTCTGCGCTCTTTCTCTCTCACTCTCTGCGCTCTTTCTTTCTCTCTCTGCGCTCTTTCTTTCTCTCTGCGCTCTTTCTTTCTCTCTCTGCGCTCTTTCTTTCTCTCTCTGCGCTCTTTCTTTCTCTCTCTGCGCTTTTTCTTAATCTCTCTGCGCTCTTTCTTTCTCTCTCTCTGCGCTCTTTCTCTCGCTCTCTGCGCTCTTCTCTCTCTGCGCTCTTTCTTTCTCTCTACGCTCTTTCTCTCTCTGCGCTCTTTCTCTCTCTGCGCTCTTTCTCTCTCTGCGCTCTTTCTCTCTCTGCGCTCTTTCTCTCTCTGCGCTCTTTCTCTCTCTGCGCTCTTTCTCTCTCTTTCTCTCTCTGCGCTCTCTCTCTCTCTGCGCTCTTTCTCTCTCTCTCTGCGCCCTTTCTCTCTCTCTCTCTGCGCTCTTTCTTTCTCTCTCTGCGCTCTTTATTTCTCTCTCTGCGCTCTCTCTCTCTGCGCTCTTTCTTTCTCTCTCTCTGCGCTCTTTCTTTCTCTCTCTGCGCTCTTTCTTTCTCTCTCTGCGCTCTTTCTTTCTCTCTCTGCGCTCTTTCTCTCTCTGTGCTCTTTCTCTCTCTGCGCTCTTTCTCTCTCTCTGCGCTCTTTCTCTCTCTCTGCGCTCTTTCTCTCTCTCTGCGCTCTTTCTCTCTCTCTGCGCTCTTTCTTTCTCTGTCTGCGCTCTTTCTTTCTCTGTCTGCGCTCTTACTTCCTCTCTCTCTCTCTGCGCTCTTTTTTTCTCTACGCTCTTTCTCTCTCTCTGCGCTCTTTCTTTCTCTCTCTCTCTGCGCTCTTTCTTTCTCTCTCTCTGCGCTCTCTCTCTCTTTCTCTCTGCGCTCACTCTCTCTGCGCTCTCTCTCTTTCTGCGCTCTCTCTCTGCGCTCTTTCTCTCTCTCTCTGCGCTCTTTCTCTCTCTATGTGCTCTTTCTTTCTCTCTGCGCTCTTTCTTTCTCTCTCTCTGCGCTCTTTCTTCCTCTCTCTCTGCGCTCTTTCTTTCTCTCTCTCTCTGCGCTCTTTCTTTCTCTCTCTCTCTGCGCTCTTTCTTTCTCTCTGCGCTCTTATTCTCTCACTCTCTGCGCTCTTTCTTTCTCTCTCTGCGCTCTTTCTTTCTCTCTCTGCGCTCTTTCTTTCTCTCTCTCTGCGCTCTTTGTCTCTCTCTGCGCTTTTTCTTTCTCTCTCTGCACTCTTTTTTTCTCTCTCTCTGCGCTCTCTCTCTCTCTCTGCGCTCTTTCTCTCTCTGCGCTCTTTCTCTCTCTGCGCTCTTTCTCTCTCTGCGTTCTTTCTCTCTCTGCGCTCTTTCTCTCTCTGCGCTCTTTCTTTCTCTCTCTCTGCGCTCTTTCTTTCTTTCTCTCTGCACTCTTTCTTTCTCTCTGCACTCTTACTTTCTCTCTCTCTGCGCTCTTTCTCTCTCTCTGCGCTCTTTCTTTCTCTCTCTCTCTCTCTCTGCGCTCTTTCTCTCTCTCTCTCTGCGCTCTTTCTTTCTCTTTCTCTCTCTGCGCTCTTTCTCTCTGCGCTCTTTCTTTCTCTCTGTGCACTTTCTTTCTCTCTCTCTGCGCTCTTTCTTTCTCTCTTTCTGCGCTCTTTCTCTTTCTCTCTCTCTGCGCTCTTTCTTTCTCTCTGCGCTCTCTCTCTCTGCGCTCTTTCTTTCTCTCTCTGCGCTCTTTCTTTCTCTCTTTCTGCGCTCTTTCTCTCTCTCTCTCTGCGCTCTTTCTCTTTCTCTCTCTCTCTCTGCGCTCTTTCTCTCTCTCTCTCTGCGCTCTTTCTTTCTCTTTCTCTCTCTGCGCTCTTTCTTTCTCTTTCTCTCTCTGCGCTCTTTCTTTCTCTTTCTCTCTCTGCGCTCTCTCTGCACTCTTTCTTTCTCTCTGCGCACTTTCTTTCTCTCTCTCTGCGCTCTTTCTCTCTCTCTGCGCTCATTCTTTCTCTCTGCGCTCTCTCACTCTGCGCTCTTTCTTTCTCTCTCTGCGCTCTTTCTTTCTCTCTCTCTGCGCTCAATCTCTCTCTCTTTCTGCGCTCTTTCTTTCTCTTTCTCTCTCTGCGCTCTCTCTCTCTGCGCTCTTTCTTTCTCGCTGCACTCTTTCTTTCTCTCTGCGCTCTTTTTTCTCTCTTTGCGCTCTTTCTTTCTCTCTCTGCGCTCTTTCTTTCTCTCTCTGCGCTCTTTCTTTCTCTCTCTGCGCTCTTTATTTCTCTCTCTGCGCTCTCTCTCTGCGCTCTTTCTTTCTCTCTCTCTGCGCTCTTTCTTTCTCTCTCTGCGCTCTTTCTTTCTCTCTCTGCGCTCTTTCTCTCTCTCTGCGCTCTTTCTTTCTCTCTCTGCGCTCTTTCTCTCTCTCTGCGCTCTTTCTCTCTCTCTCTCTGCGCTCTTTCTTTCTCTTTCTCTCTCTGCGCTCTTTCTCTCTGCGCTCTTTCTTTCTCTCTGTGCACTTTCTTTCTCTCTCTCTGCGCTCTTTCTTTCTCTCTTTCTGCGCTCTTTCTCTTTCTCTCTCTCTGCGCTCTTTCTTTCTCTCTGCGCTCTCTCTCTCTGCGCTCTTTCTTTCTCTCTCTGCGCTCTTTCTTTCTCTCTTTCTGCGCTCTTTCTCTCTCTCTCTCTGCGCTCTTTCTCTTTCTCTCTCTCTCTCTGCGCTCTTTCTCTCTCTGCGCTCTTTCTCTCTCTGCGCTCTTTCTCTCTCTGCGCTCTCTCTCTCTGCGCTCTTTCTCTCTCTCTGCGCTCTTTCTTTCTCTGTCTGCGCTCTTTCTTTCTCTGTCTGCGCTCTTTCTAACCTCTCTGCGCTCTTTTTTTCTCTACGCTCTTTCTCTCTCTCTGCGCTCTTTCATTCTCTCTCTCTGCGCTCTCTCTCTCTTTCTCTCTACGCTCTCTCTCTCTGCGCTCTCTCTTTCTGCGCTCTCTCTCTCTGCGCTCTTTCTCTCTCTCTCTGCGCTCTTTCTCTCTCTATGTGCTCTTTCTTTCTCTCTGCGCTCTTTCTTTCTCTCTCTCTGCGCTCTTTCTTCCTCTCTCTCTGCGCTCTTTCTTTCTCTCTCTCTCTGCGCTCTTTCTTTCTCTCTCTGCGCTCTTTCTTTCTCTCTCTGCGCTCTTTCTTTCTCTGCGCTCTTTCTTTCTCTCTCTGCGCTCTTTCTTTCTCTCTCTGCGCTCTTTCTTTCTCTCTCTGCGCTCTTTCTTTCTCTCTCTCTGCGCTCTTTCTTTCTCTCTCTCTGCGCTCTTTGTCTCTCTATGCTCTTTTTCTTTCTCTCTCTGCACTCTTTCTTTCTCTCTGCGCTCTTTCTCTCTCACTCTCTGCGCTCTTTCTCTCTCACTCTCTGCGCTCTTTCTTTCTCTCTCTGCGCTCTTTCTTTCTCTCTCTGCGCTCTTTCTTTCTCTCTCTGCGCTCTTTCTTTCTCTCTCTGCGCTCTTTCTTTCTCTCTCTGCGCTTTTTCTTAATCTCTCTGCGCTCTTTCTTTCTCTCTCTCTGCGCTCTTTCTCTCGCTCTCTGCGCTCTTTCTCTCGCTCTCTGCGCTCTTCTCTCTCTGCGCTCTTTCTTTCTCTCTACGCTCTTTCTCTCTCTGCGCTCTTTCTCTCTCTGCGCTCTTTCTCTCTCTGCGCTCTTTCTCTCTCTGCGCTCTTTCTCTCTCTGCGCTCTTTCTCTCTCTGCGCTCTTTCTCTCTCTGCGCTCTTTCTCTCTCTTTCTCTCTCTGCGCTCTCTCTCTCTCTCTGCGCTCTTTCTCTCTCTCTCTGCGCCCTTTCTCTCTCTCTCTGCGCTCTTTCTTTCTCTTTCTCTCTCTGCGTTCTTTCTCTCTCTCTGCGCTCTTTCTTTCTTTCTCTCTGCGCTCTTTCTTTCTTTCTGCGCTCTTTTTTTCTCTCTTTGCGCTCTTTCTTTCTCTCTCTGAGCTCTTTCTCTCTCTCTCTCTGCGCTCTTTCTTTCTCTCTGCGCTCTTTCTCTCTCTGCGCACTTTCTCTCTCTGCGCTCTTTCTTTCTCTTTCTCTCTCTCTGCGCTCTTTCTCTCTCTCTCTCGGCGCTCTTTCTCTCTCTCTCTCTCTGCGCTCTTTCTTTCTCTTTCTCTCTCTGCGCTCTCTCTCTCTGCGCTCTTTCTTTCTCTCTGCACTCTTTCTTTCTTTCTCTCTGCGCTCTTTTTTTCTCTCTTTGCGCTCTTTTTCTCTCTCTCTGCGCTCTTTATTTCTCTCTCTGCGCTCTTTATTTCTCTCTCTGCGCTCTTTCTTTCTCTCTCTCTGTGCTCTTTCTCTCTCTCTGTGCTCTTTCTCTCTCTCTGCTCTTTCTCTCTCTGCGCTCTTTCTCTCTCTCTGCGCTCTTTCTCTCTCTCTGCGCTCTTTCTTCCTCTCTCTCTCTGCGCTCTTTCTTTCTCTCTGCGCTCTTTCTCTCTCTCTCTGCGCTCTTTCTTTCTCTCTCTGCGCTTTTTCTTTCTCTCTCTCTGCGCTTTTTTTTTCTCTCTCTGCGCTCTTTTTTTCTCTCTCTCTGAGCTCTCTCTCTCTCTCTGCGCTCTCTCTTTCTCTCTGCGCTCTTTCTCTCTCTGCGCTCTTTCTCTCTCTGCGCTCTTTCTCTCTCTGCGCTCTTTCTCTCTCTGCGCTCTTTCTCTCTCTCTGCGCTCTTTCTCTCTCTCTGCGCTCTTTCTCTCTCTCTGCGCTCTTTCTTTCTCTCTCTGCGCTCTTTCTTTCTCTCTCTCTCTGCGCTCTTTCTTTCTCTCTCTCTGCGCTCTCTCTCTCTCTCGCTGCGCTCTTTCTCTCTCTCTCTGCGCTCTTTCTTTCTCTCTCTGCGCTCTTTCTTTCTCTCTCTCTGCGCTCTTTCTTTCTCTCTGCGCACTTTCTTTCTCTCTGCTCTCTTTCTCTCTCTCTGCGCTCTTTCTTTCTCTCTGCGCTCTTTCTCTCTCTCTGCGCTCTCTCTCTCTCTGCACTCTCTCTCTCTCTGCGCTCTCTCTCTCTCTGCGCGCTCTCTCTCTGCGCTCTCTCTCTGCGCTCTTTCTTTCTCTCTCTCTGCGCTCTTTCTCTCTCTCTGCGCTCTTTCTTTCTCTCTCTCTGCGCTCTTTCTTCCTCTCTCTGCGCTCTTTCTTTCTCTGCGCTTTTTCTTTCTCTCTCTCTGCGCTCTTTCTTTCTTTCTCTCTGCGCTCTTTCTTTCTCTCTGCACTCTTACTTTCTCTCTCTCTGCGCTCTTTCTTTCTCACCCTCTGCGCTCTTTCTCTCTCTCTCTCTGCGCTCTTTCTCTCTCTCTGCGCTCTTTCTTTCTCTTTCTCTCTCTCTGCGCTCTTTCTCTCTCTCTCTCTGCGCTCTTTCTTTCTCTTTCTCTCTCTGCGCTCTCTCTCTGCGCTCTTTCTTTCTCTCTGCGCACTTTCTTTCTCTCTCTCTGCGCTCTTTCTTTCTCTCTGCGCTCTTTCTCTCTCTCTGCGCTCTTTCTCTCTCTCTCTCTGCGCTCTTTCTCTCTCTCTCTCTGCGCTCTTTCTTTCTCTCTGCGCTCTTTCTTTCTCTCTGCGCTCTTTCTCTCTTTGCGCTCTTTCTCTCTCTGCGCTCTTTCTTTCTCTTTCTCTCTCTGCGCTCTTTCTCTTTCTCTGCGCTCTTTCTCTCTCTCTCTGCGCTCTTTCTCTCTCTCTCTGCGCTCTTTCTTCCTCTCTCTCTGCGCTCTCTCTCTCTCTCTCTGCGCTCTTTCTTTCTCTCTCTGCGCTCTTTCTTTCTCTCTCTCTCTGCGCTCTTTCTTTCTTTCTCTCTGCGCTCTTTCTCTCTCTCTCTGCGCTCTTTCTTTCTCTCTCTCTGCTCTCTTTCTCTCTCTCTGCGCTCTTTCTTTCTCTTTCTCTCTCTCTGCGCTCTTTCTCTCTCTCTCTGCGCTCTTTCTCTATCTCTCTCTGCGCTCTTTCTTTCTCTTTCTCTCTTTGCGCTCTTTCTTTCTCTCTCTGCGCTCTTTCTTTCTCTCTCTCTGCGCTCTTTCTTTCTCTGCGCTCTTTCTTTCTCTCTCTCTGCGCTCTTTCTTTCTCTGCGCTCTTTCTTTCTCTCTCTGCGCTCTTTATTTCTCTCTCTGCGCTTTTTCTCTCTCTCTGCGCTCTTTCTTTCTCTCTCTCTGCGCTCTTTCTTTCTTTCTCTCTCTGCGCTCTTTCTTTCTCTCTCTGTGCTCTTTCTTTCTCTGCGCTCTCTCTCTCTGCGCTCTTTCTTTCTCTGTCTGCGCTCTTTCTTCCTCTCTCTCTCTCTCTGCGCTCTTTTTTTCTCTACGCTCTTTCTCTCTCTCTGCGCTCTTTCTTTCTTTCTCTCTCTCTGCGCTCTCTCTCTCTCTCTGCGCTCTCTCTCTCTCTCTGCGCTCTCTCTCTGTCTGCGCTCTCTCTCTGTCTGCGCTCTCTCTCTGTGCTCTCTTTTTCTCTCTGTGCTCTTTCTCTCTCTCTCTGCGCTCTTTCTTTCTCTCTGCGCTCTTTCTTTCTCTCTGCGATCTTTCTTTCTCTCTGCGCACTTTCTTTCTCTCTGCGCTCTTTCTTTCTCTCTCTGCGCTCTTTCTTTCTCTTTCTCTCTCTCTGCGCTCTTTCTCTCTCTCTCTGCGCTCTTTCTCTATCTCTCTCTGCGCTCTTTCTTTCTCTTTCTCTCTCTGCGCTCTTTCTTTCTCTTTCTCTCTCTGCGCTCTCTCTCTCTGCGCTCTTTCTTTCTCTCTTTGCGCTCTTTCTTTCTCTCTCTGCGCTCTTTCTTTCTCTCTCTCTGCGCTCTTTCTTTCTCTGCGCTCTTTCTTTCTCTCTCTCTGCGCTCTTTCTTTCTCTGCGCTCTTTCTTTCTCTCTCTGCGCTCTTTATTTCTCTCTCTGCGCTTTTTCTCTCTCTCTGCGCTCTTTCTTTCTCTCTCTCTGCGCTCTTTCTTTCTTTCTCTCTGCGCTCTTTCTTTCTCTCTCTGTGCTCTCTCTCTCTGCGCTCTCTCTCTCTCTGCGCTCTCTCTCTCTCTGCGCTCTTTCTTTCTCTCTCTGCGCTCTTTTTTTCTCTACGCTCTTTCTCTCTCTCTGCGCTCTTTCTTTCTTTCTCTCTCTCTCTCTGCGCTCTCTTTCTCTCTGCGCTCTCTCTCTCTGCACTCTCTCTCTCTGCGCTCTCTCTCTCTGCGCTCTCTCTCTCTGCGCTCTCTCTCTCTGCGCTCTCTCTCTCTCTGCGCTCTTTCTTTCACTCTCTGCGCTCTTTCTTTCTCTCTCTCTGCGCTCTTTCTCTCTCTCTGCGCTCTTTCTCTCTCTCTGCGCTCTTTCTTTCTCTCTCTCTCTGCGCTCTTTCTTCCTCTCTCTGCGCTCTTTCTTTCTTTCTCTCTGCGCTCTTTCTTTCTCTCTGCACTCTTACTTTCTCTCTCTCTGCGCTCTTTCTTTCTCTCTCTGCGCTCTTTCTCTCTCTCTGCGCTCTTTCTCTCTCTCTGCGCTCTTTCTCTCTCTCTGCGCTCTTTCTTTCTCTTTCTCTCTCTCTGCGCTCTTTCTCTCTCTCTCTCTGCGCTCTTTCTCTCTCTCTGCGCTCTTTCTTTCTCTTTCTCTCTCTGCGCTCTTTCTTTCTGTGCTCTTTCTTTCTCTCTGCGCACTTTCTTTCTCTCTCTCTGCGCTCTTTCTCTCTCTCTGCGCTCTTTCTTTCTCTCTGCGCTCTTTCTTTCTCTCTGCGCTCTTTCTTTCTCTCTGCGCTCTTTCTTTCTCTCTGCGCTCTCTCTCTCTGCGCTCTTTCTTTCTCTCTTTGCGCTCTTTCTTTCTCTTTCTCTCTCTGTGCTCTTTCTTTCTCTTTCTCTCTCTGCGCTCTTTCTTTCTCTCTCTGCGCTCTTTCTCTCTCTCTGCGCTCTTTCTTTCTCTCTGCGCTCTCTCTCTGCGCTCTTTCTTTCTCTCTCTGCGCTCTTTCTTTCTCTCTCTCTGCGCTCTTTCTCTCTCTCTCTCTGCGCTCTTTCTTTCTCTTTCTCTCTCTGTGCTCTTTCTTTCTCTTTCTCTCTCTGCGCTCTCTCTCTCTGCGCTCTTTCTTTCTCTGCGCTCTTTCTTTCTCTCTCTGCGCTCTTTATTTTTCTCTCTGCGCTCTCTCTCTCTGCGCTCTCTCTCTGCGCTCTTTCTTTCTCTCTCTCTGCGCTCTTTCTTTCTCTCTCTGTGCTCTTTCTTTCTCTCTCTGCGCTCTCTCTCTCTCTCTGCGCTCTCTCTCTCTCTCTGCGCTCTTTCTCTCTCTGCGCTCTTTCTCTCTCTGCGCTCTTTCTCTCTCTGCGCTCTTTCTCTCTCTGCGCTCTTTCTCTCTCTGCGCTCTTTCTCTCTCTGCGCTCTTTCTTTCTCTCTCTCTGCGCTCTTTCTTTCTCTCTGCACTCTTTCTTTCTCTCTGCACTCTTTCTTTCTCTCTGCACTCTTACTTTCTCTCTCTCTGCGCTTTTTCTCTCTCTCTGCGCTCTTTCTTTCTCTCTCTCTCTCTCTCTGCGCTCTTTCTCTCTCTCTCTCTGCGCTCTTTCTTTCTCTTTCTCTCTCTGCGCTCTTTCTCTCTGCGCTCTTTCTTTCTCTCTGCGCACTTTCTTTCTCTCTCTCTGCGCTCTTTCTCTCTCTCTGCGCTCTTTCTTTCTCTCTGCGCTCTCTCTCTCTGCGCTCTTTCTTTCTCTCGCTGCGCTCTTTCTTTCTCTCTTTCTGCGCTCTTTCTCTCTCTCTCTCTGCGCTCTTTCTCTTTCTCTCTCTGCGCTCTCTCTCTCTCTCTCTGCGCTCTTTCTTTCTCTTTCTCTCTCTGCGCTCTTTCTTTCTCTTTCTCTCTCTGCGCTCTTTCTTTCTCTTTCTCTCTCTGCGCTCTCTCTCTGCGCTCTTTCTTTCTCTCTGCGCACTTTCTTTCTCTCTCTCTGCGCTCTTTCTCTCTCTCTGCGCTCATTCTTTCTCTCTGCGCTCTCTCACTCTGCGCTCTTTCTTTCTCTCTCTGCACTCTTTCTTTCTCTCTCTCTGCGCTCAATCTCTCTCTCTTTCTGCGCTCTTTCTTTCTCTTTCTCTCTCTGCGCTCTCTCTCTCTGCGCTCTTTCTTTCTCGCTGCACTCTTTCTTTCTCTCTGCGCTCTTTTTTTCTCTCTTTGCGCTCTTTCTTTCTCTCTCTGCGCTCTTTCTTTCTCTCTCTGCGCTCTTTATTTCTCTCTCTGCGCTCTCTCTCTGCGCTCTTTCTTTCTCTCTCTCTGCGCTCTTTCTTTCTCTCTCTGCGCTCTTTCTTTCTCTCTCTGCGCTCTTTCTTTCTCTCTCTGCGCTCTTTCTCACTCTCTGCGATCTTTCTTTCTCTCTCTGCGCTCTTTCTCTCTCTCTGCGCTCTTTCTCTCTCTCTGCGCTCTTTCTCTCTCTCTGCGCTCTTTCTCTCTCTGCGCTCTCTCTCTCTCTGCGCTCTTTCTCTCTGTCTGCGCTCTTTCTTTCTCTGTCTGCGCTCTTTCTTTCTCTGTCTGCGCTCTTTCTTCCTCTCTGCGCTCTTTTTTTCTCTACGCTCTTTCTCTCTCTCTGCGCTCTTTCTTTCTCTCTCTCTGCGCTCTCTCTCTCTTTCTCTCTACGCTCTCTCTCTCTGCGCTCTCTCTTTCTGCGCTCTCTCTCTCTGCGCTCTTTCTCTCTCTCTCTGCGCTCTTTCTCTCTCTATGTGCTCTTTCTTTCTCTCTGCGCTCTTTCTTTCTCTCTCTCTGCGCTCTTTCTTCCTCTCTCTCTGCGCTCTTTCTTTCTCTCTCTCTCTGCGCTCTTTCTTTCTCTCTCTGCGCTCTTTCTTTCTCTCTCTGCGCTCTTTCTTTCTCTCTCTGCGCTCTTTCTTTCTCTCTCTGCGCTCTTTCTTTCTCTCTCTGCGCTCTTTCTTTCTCTCTCTGCGCTCTTTCTTTCTCTCTCTGCGCTCTTTCTTTCTCTCTCTCTGCGCTCTTTCTTTCTCTCTCTCTGCGCTCTTTGTCTCTCTATGCTCTTTTTCTTTCTCTCTCTGCACTCTTTCTTTCTCTCTGCGCTCTTTCTCTCTCACTCTCTGCGCTCTTTCTCTCTCACTCTCTGCGCTCTTTCTTTCTCTCTCTGCGCTCTTTCTTTCTCTCTCTGCGCTCTTTCTTTCTCTCTCTGCGCTCTTTCTTTCTCTCTCTGCGCTTTTTCTTTCTCTCTCTCTGCGCTCTTTCTTTCTCTCTCTCTGCGCTCTTTCTCTCGCTCTCTGCGCTCTTTCTATCGCTCTCTGCGCTCTTCTCTCTCTGCGCTCTTTCTTTCTCTCTGCGCTCTTTCTCTCTCTGCGCTCTTTCTCTCTCTTCGCTCTTTCTCTCTCTGCGCTCTTTCTCTCTCTGCGCTCTTTCTCTCTCTGCGCTCTCTCTCTCTGCGCTCTTTCTTTCTCTCTGCGCTCTTTCTCTCTCTGCGCACTTTCTCTCTCTGCGCTCTTTCTTTCTCTTTCTCTCTCTCTGCGCTCTTTCTCTCTCTCGGCGCTCTTTCTCTCTCTCTCTGCGCTCTTTCTTTCTCTTTCTCTCTCTGCGCTCTCTCTCTCTGCGCTCTTTCTTTCTCTCTGCGCTCTTTCTTTCTTTCTCTCTGCGCTCTTTCTTTCTCTCTCTCTCTCTCTCTCTCTCTCTGCGCTCTTTCTTTCTCTTTCTCTCTCTGCGCTCTTTCTTTCTCTTTCTCTCTCTGCGCTCTCTCTCTCTGTGCTCTTTCTTTCTCTCTGCGCTCTTTCTTTCTCTCTTTGCGCTCTTTTTTTCTCTCTTTGCGCTCTTTCTTTCTCTCTCTGCGCTCTTTCTTTCTGTCTCTCTGCGCTTTTTCTTTCTCTGCGCTCTTTCTTTCTCTCTCTGCGCTCTTTATTTCTCTCTCTGCGCTCTCTCTCTCTGCGCTCTTTCTTTCTCTCTCTCTCTGCGCTCTTTCTTTCTCTCTCTCTCTCTGCGCTCTTTCTTTCTCTCTCTGCGCTCTTTCTTTCTCTCTCTCTGCGCTCTTTCTCTCTCTCTCTGCGCTCTCTCTCTCTCTCTGCGCTCTCTCTCTCTGCGCTCTTTCTTTCTCTTTCTCTCTCTGCGCTCTTTCTTTCTCTTTCTCTCTCTGCGCTCTTTCTTTCTCTTTCTCTCTCTGCGCTCTCTCTCTCTGTGCTCTTTCTTTCTCTCTGCGCTCTTTCTTTCTCTCTTTGCGCTCTTTCTTTCTCTCTTTGCGCTCTTTTTTCCTCTCTTTGCGCTCTTTATTTCTCTCTCTGCGCTCTTTCTTTCTCTCTCTCTGCGCTCTTTCTTTCTCTGCGCTCTTTCTTTCTCTCTCTGCGCTCTTTATTTCTCTCTCTCTCTCTGCGCTCTTTCTTTCTCTCTCTCTGCGCTCTTTCTTTCTCTCTCTGCGCTCTTTTTCTCTCTCTGCGCTCTTTCTCTCTCTCTGCGCTCTTTCTCTCTCTCTGCGCTCTTTCTCTCTCTCTGCGCTCTTTCTCTCTCTCTGCGCTCTTTCTCTCTCTCTGCGCTCTTTCTCTCTCTCTGCGCTCTTTCTCTCTCTCTGTGCTCTTTCTCTTTCTCTGTGCTCTTTCTCTCTCTCTGTGCTCTTTCTCTCTCTGCGCTCTTTCTCTCTCTCTGCGCTCTTTCTTTCTCTCTCTGCGCTCTCTTTCATTGTCTGCGCTCTTTCTTCCTCTCTCTGCGCTCTTTTTTTCTCTACGCTCTTTCTCTCTCTGCGCTCTCTCTCTTCTGCGCTCTCTCTCTCTGCGCGCTCTCTCTCTCTGCGCGCTCTCTCTCTCTGCGCTCTCTCTTTCTCTCTGCGCTCTTTCTCTCTCTGCGCTCTCTCTCTCTGCGCTCTTTCTCTCTCTCTCTCTCTGCGCTCTTTCTTCCTCTATCTCTCTGCACTCTTTCTCTCTTACTCTCTGCGCTCTTTCTTTCTCTCTCTGCGCTCTTTCTCTCTCTCTGCGCTCTTTCTCTCTCTCTGCGCTCTTTCTCTCTCTCTGTGCTCTTCCTTTCTCTCTCTCTCTGCGCTCTTTCTTTCTTTCTCTCTCTGCGCTCTTTCTTTCTTTCTCTCTCTGCGCTCTTTCTTTCTCTCTCTGCGCTCTTTCTTTCTCTCTCTCTGCGCTCTTTCTTTCTCTCTGCGCTCTTTCTTTCTCTCTGCGCACTTTCTTTCTCTCTCTCTCTCTGTCTGCGCTCTTTCTCTCTCTGCGCTCTCTCTCTCTCTCTGCGCTCTTTCTTTCTCTTTCTCTCTCTGCGCTCTCTCTCTCTGCGCTCTTTCTTTCTCTCTGCACTCTTTCTTTCTTTCTCTCTGCGCTCTTTTTTTCTCTCTTTGCGCTCTTTTTCTCTCTCTCTGCGCTCTTTATTTCTCTCTCTGCGCTCTTTATTTCTCTCTCTGCGCTCTTTCTTTCTCTCTCTCTGTGCTCTTTCTCTCTCTCTGTGCTCTTTCTCTCTCTCTGCTCTTTCTCTCTCTGCGCTCTTTCTCTCTCTCTGCGCTCTTTCTCTCTCTCTGCGCTCTTTCTTCCTCTCTCTCTCTGCGCTCTTTCTTTCTCTCTGCGCTCTTTCTCTCTCTCTCTGCGCTCTTTCTTTCTCTCTCTGCGCTTTTTCTTTCTCTCTCTCTGCGCTTTTTTTTTCTCTCTCTGCGCTCTTTTTTTCTCTCTCTCTGAGCTCTCTCTCTCTCTCTGCGCTCTCTCTTTCTCTCTGCGCTCTTTCTCTCTCTGCGCTCTTTCTCTCTCTGCGCTCTTTCTCTCTCTGCGCTCTTTCTCTCTCTGCGCTCTTTCTCTCTCTCTGCGCTCTTTCTCTCTCTCTGCGCTCTTTCTCTCTCTCTGCGCTCTTTCTTTCTCTCTCTGCGCTCTTTCTTTCTCTCTCTCTCTGCGCTCTTTCTTTCTCTCTCTCTGCGCTCTCTCTCTCTCTCGCTGCGCTCTTTCTCTCTCTCTCTGCGCTCTTTCTTTCTCTCTCTGCGCTCTTTCTTTCTCTCTCTCTGCGCTCTTTCTTTCTCTCTGCGCACTTTCTTTCTCTCTGCTCTCTTTCTCTCTCTCTGCGCTCTTTCTTTCTCTCTGCGCTCTTTCTCTCTCTCTGCGCTCTCTCTCTCTCTGCACTCTCTCTCTTTCTGCGCTCTCTCTCTCTCTGCGCGCTCTCTCTCTGCGCTCTCTCTCTGCGCTCTTTCTTTCTCTCTCTCTGCGCTCTTTCTCTCTCTCTGCGCTCTTTCTTTCTCTCTCTCTGCGCTCTTTCTTCCTCTCTCTGCGCTCTTTCTTTCTCTGCGCTTTTTCTTTCTCTCTCTCTCTCTGCGCTCTTTCTTTCTTTCTCTCTGCGCTCTTTCTTTCTCTCTGCACTCTTACTTTCTCTCTCTCTGCGCTCTTTCTTTCTCACCCTCTGCGCTCTTTCTCTCTCTCTCTCTGCGCTCTTTCTCTCTCTCTGCGCTCTTTCTTTCTCTTTCTCTCTCTCTCTCTGCGCTCTTTCTTTCTCTTTCTCTCTCTGCGCTCTCTCTCTGCGCTCTTTCTTTCTCTCTGCGCACTTTCTTTCTCTCTCTCTGCGCTCTTTCTTTCTCTCTGCGCTCTTTCTCTCTCTCTGCGCTCTTTCTCTCTCTCTCTCTGCGCTCTTTCTCTCTCTCTCTCTGCGCTCTTTCTTTCTCTCTGCGCTCTTTCTTTCTCTCTGCGCTCTTTCTCTCTTTGCGCTCTTTCTCTCTCTGCGCTCTTTCTTTCTCTTTCTCTCTCTGCGCTCTTTCTCTTTCTCTGCGCTCTTTCTCTCTCTCTCTGCGCTCTTTCTCTCTCTCTCTGCGCTCTTTCTTCCTCTCTCTCTGCTCTCTCTCTCTCTCTCTCTGCGCTCTTTCTTTCTCTCTCTGCGCTCTTTCTTTCTCTCTCTCTCTGCGCTCTTTCTTTCTTTCTCTCTGCGCTCTTTCTCTCTCTCTCTGCGCTCTTTCTTTCTCTCTCTCTGCTCTCTTTCTCTCTCTCTGCGCTCTTTCTTTCTCTTTCTCTCTCTCTGCGCTCTTTCTCTCTCTCTCTGCGCTCTTTCTCTATCTCTCTCTGCGCTCTTTCTTTCTCTTTCTCTCTTTGCGCTCTTTCTTTCTCTCTCTGCGCTCTTTCTTTCTCTCTCTCTGCGCTCTTTCTTTCTCTGCGCTCTTTCTTTCTCTCTCTCTGCGCTCTTTCTTTCTCTGCGCTCTTTCTTTCTCTCTCTGCGCTCTTTATTTCTCTCTCTGCGCTTTTTCTCTCTCTCTGCGCTCTTTCTTTCTCTCTCTCTGCGCTCTTTCTTTCTTTCTCTCTCTGCGCTCTTTCTTTCTCTCTCTGTGCTCTTTCTTTCTCTGCGCTCTCTCTCTCTGCGCTCTTTCTTTCTCTGTCTGCGCTCTTTCTTCCTCTCTCTCTCTCTCTGCGCTCTTTTTTTCTCTACGCTCTTTCTCTCTCTCTGCGCTCTTTCTTTCTTTCTCTCTCTCTGCGCTCTCTCTCTCTGCGCTCTCTCTCTCTCTCTGCGCTCTCTCTCTGTCTGCGCTCTCTCTCTGTCTGCGCTCTCTCTCTGTCTGCGCTCTCTCTCTGTGCTCTCTTTTTCTCTCTGTGCTCTTTCTCTCTCTCTCTGCGCTCTTTCTTTCTCTCTGCGCTCTTTCTTTCTCTCTGCGATCTTTCTTTCTCTCTGCGCACTTTCTTTCTCTCTGCGCTCTTTCTTTCTCTCTCTGCGCTCTTTCTTTCTCTTTCTCTCTCTCTGCGCTCTTTCTCTCTCTCTCTGCGCTCTTTCTCTATCTCTCTCTGCGCTCTTTCTTTCTCTTTCTCTCTCTGCGCTCTTTCTTTCTCTTTCTCTCTCTGCGCTCTCTCTCTCTGCGCTCTTTCTTTCTCTCTTTGCGCTCTTTCTTTCTCTCTCTGCGCTCTTTCTTTCTCTCTCTCTGCGCTCTTTCTTTCTCTGCGCTCTTTCTTTCTCTCTCTCTGCGCTCTTTCTTTCTCTGCGCTCTTTCTTTCTCTCTCTGCGCTCTTTATTTCTCTCTCTGCGCTTTTTCTCTCTCTCTGCGCTCTTTCTTTCTCTCTCTCTGCGCTCTTTCTTTCTTTCTCTCTGCGCTCTTTCTTTCTCTCTCTGTGCTCTCTCTCTCTGCGCTCTCTCTCTCTCTGCGCTCTCTCTCTCTCTGCGCTCTTTCTTTCTCTCTCTGCGCTCTTTTTTTCTCTACGCTCTTTCTCTCTCTCTGCGCTCTTTCTTTCTTTCTCTCTCTCTCTCTGCGCTCTCTTTCTCTCTGCGCTCTCTCTCTCTGCACTCTCTCTCTCTGCGCTCTCTCTCTCTGCGCTCTCTCTCTCTGCGCTCTCTCTCTCTCTGCGCTCTTTCTTTCACTCTCTGCGCTCTTTCTTTCTCTCTCTCTGCGCTCTTTCTCTCTCTCTGCGCTCTTTCTTTCTCTCTCTCTCTGCGCTCTTTCTTCCTCTCTCTGCGCTCTTTCTTTCTTTCTCTCTGCGCTCTTTCTTTCTCTCTGCACTCTTACTTTCTCTCTCTCTGCGCTCTTTCTTTCTCTCTCTGCGCTCTTTCTCTCTCTCTGCGCTCTTTCTCTCTCTCTGCGCTCTTTCTCTCTCTCTGCGCTCTTTCTTTCTCTTTCTCTCTCTCTGCGCTCTTTCTCTCTCTCTCTCTGCGCTCTTTCTCTCTCTCTCTCTCTGCGCTCTTTCTTTCTCTTTCTCTCTCTGCGCTCTTTCTTTCTGTGCTCTTTCTTTCTCTCTGCGCACTTTCTTTCTCTCTCTCTGCGCTCTTTCTCTCTCTCTGCGCTCTTTCTTTCTCTCTGCGCTCTTTCTTTCTCTCTGCGCTCTTTCTTTCTCTCTGCGCTCTTTCTTTCTCTCTGCGCTCTCTCTCTCTGCGCTCTTTCTTTCTATCTTTGCGCTCTTTCTTTCTCTTTCTCTCTCTGTGCTCTTTCTTTCTCTTTCTCTCTCTGCGCTCTTTCTTTCTCTCTCTGCGCTCTTTCTCTCTCTCTGCGCTCTTTCTTTCTCTCTGCGCTCTCTCTCTGCGCTCTTTCTTTCTCTCTCTGCGCTCTTTCTTTCTCTCTCTCTGCGCTCTTTCTCTCTCTCTCTCTGCGCTCTTTCTTTCTCTTTCTCTCTCTGTGCTCTTTCTTTCTCTTTCTCTCTCTGCGCTCTCTCTCTCTGCGCTCTTTCTTTCTCTGCGCTCTTTCTTTCTCTCTCTGCGCTCTTTATTTTTCTCTCTGCGCTCTCTCTCTCTGCGCTCTCTCTCTGCGCTCTTTCTTTCTCTCTCTCTGCGCTCTTTCTTTCTCTCTCTGTGCTCTTTCTTTCTCTCTCTGCGCTCTCTCTCTCTCTCTGCGCTCTCTCTCTCTCTCTGCGCTCTTTCTCTCTCTGCGCTCTTTCTCTCTCTGCGCTCTTTCTCTCTCTGCGCTCTTTCTCTCTCTGCGCTCTTTCTCTCTCTGCGCTCTCTCTCTCTGCGCTCTTTCTCTCTCTGCGCTCTTTCTTTCTCTCTCTCTGCGCTCTTTCTTTCTCTCTGCACTCTTTCTTTCTCTCTGCACTCTTACTTTCTCTCTCTCTGCGCTTTTTCTCTCTCTCTGCGCTCTTTCTTTCTCTCTCTCTCTCTCTCTGCGCTCTTTCTCTCTCTCTCTCTGCGCTCTTTCTTTCTCTTTCTCTCTCTGCGCTCTTTCTCTCTGCGCTCTTTCTTTCTCTCTGCGCACTTTCTTTCTCTCTCTCTGCGCTCTTTCTCTCTCTCTGCGCTCTTTCTTTCTCTCTGCGCTCTCTCTCTCTGCGCTCTTTCTTTCTCTCGCTGCGCTCTTTCTTTCTCTCTTTCTGCGCTCTTTCTCTCTCTCTCTCTGCGCTCTTTCTCTTTCTCTCTCTGCGCTCTTTCTCTCTCTCTCTCTGCGCTCTTTCTTTCTCTTTCTCTCTCTGCGCTCTTTCTTTCTCTTTCTCTCTCTGCGCTCTTTCTTTCTCTTTCTCTCTCTGCGCTCTCTCTCTGCGCTCTTTCTTTCTCTCTGCGCACTTTCTTTCTCTCTCTCTGCGCTCTTTCTCTCTCTCTGCGCTCATTCTTTCTCTCTGCGCTCTCTCACTCTGCGCTCTTTCTTTCTCTCTCTGCACTCTTTCTTTCTCTCTCTCTGCGCTCAATCTCTCTCTCTTTCTGCGCTCTTTCTTTCTCTTTCTCTCTCTGCGCTCTCTCTCTCTGCGCTCTTTCTTTCTCGCTGCACTCTTTCTTTCTCTCTGCGCTCTTTTTTTCTCTCTTTGCGCTCTTTCTTTCTCTCTCTGCGCTCTTTCTTTCTCTCTCTGCGCTCTTTATTTCTCTCTCTGCGCTCTCTCTCTGCGCTCTTTCTTTCTCTCTCTCTGCGCTCTTTCTTTCTCTCTCTGCGCTCTTTCTTTCTCTCTCTGCGCTCTTTCTTTCTCTCTCTGCGCTCTTTCTCACTCTCTGCGATCTTTCTTTCTCTCTCTGCGCTCTTTCTCTCTCTCTGCGCTCTTTCTCTCTCTCTGCGCTCTTTCTCTCTCTGCGCTCTTTCTCTCTCTGCGCTCTCTCTCTCTCTGCGCTCTTTCTCTCTCTCTGCGCTCTTTCTTTCTCTGTCTGCGCTCTTTCTTTCTCTGTCTGCGCTCTTTCTTCCTCTCTGCGCTCTTTTTTTCTCTACGCTCTTTCTCTCTCTCTGCGCTCTTTCTTTCTCTCTCTCTGCGCTCTCTCTCTCTTTCTCTCTACGCTCTCTCTCTCTGCGCTCTCTCTTTCTGCGCTCTCTCTCTCTGCGCTCTTTCTCTCTCTCTCTGCGCTCTTTCTCTCTCTATGTGCTCTTTCTTTCTCTCTGCGCTCTTTCTTTCTCTCTCTCTGCGCTCTTTCTTCCTCTCTCTCTGCGCTCTTTCTTTCTCTCTCTCTCTGCGCTCTTTCTTTCTCTCTCTGCGCTCTTTCTTTCTCTCTCTGCGCTCTTTCTTTCTCTCTCTGCGCTCTTTCTTTCTCTCTCTGCGCTCTTTCTTTCTCTCTCTGCGCTCTTTCTTTCTCTCTCTGCGCTCTTTCTTTCTCTCTCTGCGCTCTTTCTTTCTCTCTCTCTGCGCTCTTTCTTTCTCTCTCTCTGCGCTCTTTGTCTCTCTATGCTCTTTTTCTTTCTCTCTCTGCACTCTTTCTTTCTCTCTGCGCTCTTTCTCTCTCACTCTCTGCGCTCTTTCTCTCTCACTCTCTGCGCTCTTTCTTTCTCTCTCTGCGCTCTTTCTTTCTCTCTCTGCGCTCTTTCTTTCTCTCTCTGCGCTCTTTCTTTCTCTCTCTGCGCTTTTTCTTTCTCTCTCTCTGCGCTCTTTCTTTCTCTCTCTCTGCGCTCTTTCTCTCGCTCTCTGCGCTCTTTCTATCGCTCTCTGCGCTCTTCTCTCTCTGCGCTCTTTCTTTCTCTCTGCGCTCTTTCTCTCTCTGCGCTCTTTCTCTCTCTTCGCTCTTTCTCTCTCTGCGCTCTTTCTCTCTCTGCGCTCTTTCTCTCTCTGCGCTCTCTCTCTCTCTGCGCTCTTTCTTTCTCTCTGCGCTCTTTCTCTCTCTGCGCACTTTCTCTCTCTGCGCTCTTTCTTTCTCTTTCTCTCTCTCTGCGCTCTTTCTCTCTCTCGGCGCTCTTTCTCTCTCTCTCTGCGCTCTTTCTTTCTCTTTCTCTCTCTGCGCTCTCTCTCTCTGCGCTCTTTCTTTCTCTCTGCGCTCTTTCTTTCTTTCTCTCTGCGCTCTTTCTTTCTCTCTCTCTCTCTCTCTCTCTCTGCGCTCTTTCTTTCTCTTTCTCTCTCTGCGCTCTTTCTTTCTCTTTCTCTCTCTGCGCTCTCTCTCTCTGTGCTCTTTCTTTCTCTCTGCGCTCTTTCTTTCTCTCTTTGCGCTCTTTTTTTCTCTCTTTGCGCTCTTTCTTTCTCTCTCTGCGCTCTTTCTTTCTGTCTCTCTGCGCTTTTTCTTTCTCTGCGCTCTTTCTTTCTCTCTCTGCGCTCTTTATTTCTCTCTCTGCGCTCTCTCTCTCTGCGCTCTTTCTTTCTCTCTCTCTCTGCGCTCTTTCTTTCTCTCTCTCTCTCTGCGCTCTTTCTTTCTCTCTCTGCGCTCTTTCTTTCTCTCTCTCTGCGCTCTTTCTCTCTCTCTCTGCGCTCTCTCTCTCTCTCTGCGCTCTCTCTCTCTGCGCTCTTTCTTTCTCTTTCTCTCTCTGCGCTCTTTCTTTCTCTTTCTCTCTCTGCGCTCTTTCTTTCTCTTTCTCTCTCTGCGCTCTCTCTCTCTGTGCTCTTTCTTTCTCTCTGCGCTCTTTCTTTCTCTCTTTGCGCTCTTTCTTTCTCTCTTTGCGCTCTTTTTTCCTCTCTTTGCGCTCTTTATTTCTCTCTCTGCGCTCTTTCTTTCTCTCTCTCTGCGCTCTTTCTTTCTCTGCGCTCTTTCTTTCTCTCTCTGCGCTCTTTATTTCTCTCTCTCTCTCTGCGCTCTTTCTTTCTCTCTCTCTGCGCTCTTTCTTTCTCTCTCTGCGCTCTTTTTCTCTCTCTGCGCTCTTTCTCTCTCTCTGCGCTCTTTCTCTCTCTCTGCGCTCTTTCTCTCTCTCTGCGCTCTTTCTCTCTCTCTGCGCTCTTTCTCTCTCTCTGCGCTCTTTCTCTCTCTCTGCGCTCTTTCTCTCTCTCTGTGCTCTTTCTCTTTCTCTGTGCTCTTTCTCTCTCTCTGTGCTCTTTCTCTCTCTGCGCTCTTTCTCTCTCTCTGCGCTCTTTCTTTCTCTCTCTGCGCTCTCTTTCATTGTCTGCGCTCTTTCTTCCTCTCTCTGCGCTCTTTTTTTCTCTACGCTCTTTCTCTCTCTGCGCTCTCTCTCTTCTGCGCTCTCTCTCTCTGCGCGCTCTCTCTCTCTGCGCGCTCTCTCTCTCTGCGCTCTCTCTTTCTCTCTGCGCTCTTTCTCTCTCTGCGCTCTCTCTCTCTGCGCTCTTTCTCTCTCTCTCTCTCTGCGCTCTTTCTTCCTCTATCTCTCTGCACTCTTTCTCTCTTACTCTCTGCGCTCTTTCTTTCTCTCTCTGCGCTCTTTCTCTCTCTCTGCGCTCTTTCTCTCTCTCTGCGCTCTTTCTCTCTCTCTGCGCTCTTTCTCTCTCTCTGCGCTCTTTCTCTCTCTCTGTGCTCTTTCTTTCTCTCTCTCTCTGCGCTCTTTCTTTCTTTCTCTCTCTGCGCTCTTTCTTTCTTTCTCTCTCTGCGCTCTTTCTTTCTCTCTCTGCGCTCTTTCTTTCTCTCTCTCTGCGCTCTTTCTTTCTCTCTGCGCTCTTTCTTTCTCTCTGCGCACTTTCTTTCTCTCTCTCTCTCTGTCTGCGCTCTTTCTCTCTCTGCGCTCTCTCTCTCTCTCTGCGCTCTCTTTCTCTCTCTCTCTGCGCTCTTTCTTTCTCTCTCTCTCTGCGCTCTTTCTTTCTCTCTCTGCGCTCTTTCTTTCTCTCTCTCTGCGCTCTTTCTCTCTCTCTCTGCGCTCTCTCTCTCTCTCTGCGCTCTCTCTCTCTCTCTGCGCTCTTTCTTTCTCTTTCTCTCTCTGCGCTCTCTCTCTTTGCGCTCTTTTTTTCTCTCTTTGCGCTCTTTCTTTCTCTCTCTGCGCTCTTTCTTTCTCTCTCTCTCTGCGCTCTTTCTTTCTCTGCGCTCTTTCTTTCTCTGCGCTCTTTCTTTCTCTCTCTGCGCTCTTTCTTTCTCTCTCTGCGCTCTTTATTTCTCTCTCTGCGCTCTCTCTCTCTGCGCTCTTTCTTTCTCTCTCTGCGCTCTTTCTTTCTCTCTCTCTCTGCACTCTTTCTTTCTCTCTCTGCGCTCTTTCTTTCTCTCTCTCTGCGCTCTTTCTCTCTCTCTCTCTCTCTCTGTGCTCTTTCTTTCTCTCTGTGCTCTTTCTTTCTCTCTTTGCGCTCTTTTTTTCTCTCTTTGCGCTCTTTCTTTCTCTCTCTGCGCTCTTTCTTTCTTTCTCTCTCTCTGCGCTCTTTCTTTCTCTGCGCTCTTTCTTTCTCTCTCTGCACTCTCTCTCTCTGCGCTCTTTCTTTCTCTCTCTGCGCTCTTTCTTTCTCTCTCTGCGCTCTTTCTTTCTCTCTCTGCGCTCTTTCTTTCTCTCTCTGCGCTCTTTCTTTCTCTCTCTGCGCTCTTTCTTTCTATCTCTGCGCTCTTTCTTTCTCTCTCTCTGCGCTCTTTCTTTCTCTCTCTCTGCGCTCTTTCTTTCTCTCTCTCTGCGCTCTTTCTCTCTCTCTGCGCTCTTTCTCTCTCTCTGCGCTCTCTCTCTCTCTCTGCGCTCTCTCTCTCTCTCTGCGCTCTTTCTCTCTCTCTGCGCTCTTTCTCTCTCTCTGCGCTCTTTCTCTCTCTCTGCGCTCTTTCTCTCTCTCTGCGCTCTTTCTCTCTCTCTGCGCTCTTTCTCTCTCTGCGCTCTTTCTCTCTCTCTGCGCTCTCTCTCTTTCTTCTGCGCTCTCTCTCTCTGCGCTCTCTCTCTCTCTGCGCTCTCTCTTTCTCTCTGCGCTCTTTCTCTCTCTGCGCTCTTTCTCTCTCTGCGCTCTTTCTCTCTCTCTCTCTGCGCTCTTTCTCTCTCTCTCTCTGCGCTCTTTCTTCCTCTATCTCTCTGCACTCTTTCTCTCTCACTCTCTGCGCTCTTTCTTTCTCTCTCTGCGCTCTTTCTCTCTCTCTGCGCTCTTTCTCTCTCTCTGCGCTCTTTCTCTCTCTCTGTGCTCTTTCTTTCTCTCTATGCGCTCTTTCTTTCTTTCTCTCTCTGCGCTCTTTCTTTCTCTCTCTGCGCTCTTTCTTTCTCTCTCTCTGCGCTCTTTCTTTCTCTCTGCGCTCTCTCTCTCTGCGCTCTTTCTTTCTCTCTCTCTGCGCTCTTTCTTTCTCTCTCTGCGCTCTTTTTCTCTCTCTGCGCTCTTTCTCTCTCTCTGCGCTCTTTCTCTCTCTCTGCGCTCTTTCTCTCTCTCTGCGCTCTTTCTCTCTCTCTGTGCTCTTTCTCTTTCTCTGTGCTCTTTCTCTCTCTCTGTGCTCTTTCTCTCTCTGCGCTCTTTCTCTCTCTCTGCGCTCTTTCTTTCTCTCTCTGCGCTCTCTTTCATTGTCTGCGCTCTTTCTTCCTCTCTCTGCGCTCTTTTTTTCTCTACGCTCTTTCTCTCTCTGCGCTCTCTCTCTTCTGCGCTCTCTCTCTCTGCGCGCTCTCTCTCTCTGCGCGCTCTCTCTCTCTGCGCTCTCTCTTTCTCTCTGCGCTCTTTCTCTCTCTGCGCTCTCTCTCTCTGCGCTCTTTCTCTCTCTCTCTCTCTGCGCTCTTTCTTTCTCTCTCTGTGCTCTTTCTCTCTCTCTGCGCTCTTTCTCTCTCTCTGCGCTCTTTCTCTCTCTCTGCGCTCTTTCTCTCTCTCTGCGCTCTTTCTCTCTCTCTGTGCTCTTTCTTTCTCTCTCTCTCTGCGCTCTTTCTTTCTTTCTCTCTCTGCGCTCTTTCTTTCTTTCTCTCTCTGCGCTCTTTCTTTCTCTCTCTGCGCTCTTTCTTTCTCTCTCTCTGCGCTCTTTCTTTCTCTCTGCGCTCTTTCTTTCTCTCTGCGCACTTTCTTTCTCTCTCTCTCTCTGTCTGCGCTCTTTCTCTCTCTGCGCTCTCTCTCTCTCTCTGCGCTCTCTTTCTCTCTCTCTCTGCGCTCTTTCTTTCTCTCTCTCTCTGCGCTCTTTCTTTCTCTCTCTGCGCTCTTTCTTTCTCTCTCTCTGCGCTCTTTCTCTCTCTCTCTGCGCTCTCTCTCTCTCTCTCTGCGCTCTTTCTTTCTCTTTCTCTCTCTGCGCTCTCTCTCTTTGCGCTCTTTTTTTCTCTCTTTGCGCTCTTTCTTTCTCTCTCTGCGCTCTTTCTTTCTCTCTCTCTCTGCGCTCTTTCTTTCTCTGCGCTCTTTCTTTCTCTGCGCTCTTTCTTTCTCTCTCTGCGCTCTTTCTTTCTCTCTCGGCGCTCTTTATTTCTCTCTCTGCGCTCTCTCTCTCTGCGCTCTTTCTTTCTCTCTCTGCGCTCTTTCTTTCTCTCTCTCTCTGCACTCTTTCTTTCTCTCTCTGCGCTCTTTCTTTCTCTCTCTCTGCGCTCTTTCTCTCTCTCTCTCTCTCTCTCTCTGTGCTCTTTCTTTCTCTCTGCGCTCTTTCTTTCTCTCTTTGCGCTCTTTTTTTCTCTCTTTGCGCTCTTTCTTTCTCTCTCTGCGCTCTTTCTTTCTTTCTCTCTCTCTGCGCTCTTTCTTTCTCTGCACTCTTTCTTTCTCTCTCTGCACTCTCTCTCTCTGCGCTCTTTCTTTCTCTCTCTGCGCTCTTTCTTTCTCTCTCTGCGCTCTTTCTTTCTCTCTCTGCGCTCTTTCTTTCTCTCTCTGCGCTCTTTATTTCTCTCTCTCTGCGCTCTTTATTTCTCTCTCTCTGCGCTCTTTCTTTCTCTCTCTCTGCGCTCTTTCTCTCTCTCTGCGCTCTTTCTCTCTCTCTGCGCTCTTTCTCTCTCTCTCCGCTCTTTCTCTCTCTCTGCGCTCTTTCTCTCTCTCTGCGCTCTTTCTCTCTCTCTGCGCTCTTTCTCTCTCTCTGCGCTCTTTCTCTCTCTCTGCGCTCTTTCTCTCTCTCTGCGCTCTTTCTCTCTCTCTGCGCTCTTTCTCTCTCTCTGCGCTCTTTCTCTCTCTCTGTGCTCTTTCTCTCTCTCTGCGCTCTTTCTCTCTCTGCGCTCTTTCTCTCTCTCTGCGCTCTTTCTCTCTCTCTGCGCTCTCTCTCTTTCTTCTGCGCTCTCTCTCTCTGCGCTCTCTCTCTCTCTGCGCTCTCTTTCTCTCTGCGCTCTTTCTCTCTCTGCGCTCTTTCTCTCTCTCTCTCTGCGCTCTTTCTCTCTCTCTCTCTGCGCTCTTTCTTCCTCTATCTCTCTGCACTCTTTCTCTCTCACTCTCTGCGCTCTTTCTTTCTCTCTCTGCGCTCTTTCTCTCTCTCTGCGCTCTTTCTCTCTCTCTGCGCTCTTTCTCTCTCTCTGTGCTCTTTCTTTCTTTCTCTCTATGCGCTCTTTCTTTCTTTCTCTCTCTGCGCTCTTTCTTTCTCTCTCTGCGCTCTTTCTTTCTCTCTCTCTGCGCTCTTTCTTTCTCTCTGCGCTCTCTCTCTCTCTCTGCGCTCTCTTTCTTTCTCTCTCTGCGCTCTTTCTTTCTCTCTCTCTCTGCGCTCTTTCTTTCTCTCTCTGCGCTCTTTCTTTCTCTCTCTCTGCGCTCTCTCTCTCTCTCTCTCTCTCTGCGCTCTTTCTTTCTCTTTCTCTCTCTGCGCTCTTTCTTTCTCTTTCTCTCTCTGCGCTCTCTCTCTCTGTGCTCTTTCTTTCTCTCTGCGCTCTTTCTTTCTCTCTTTGCGCTCTTTTTTTCTCTCTTTGCGCTCTTTCTTTCTCTCTCTGCGCTCTTTCTTTCTCTCTCTCTGCGCTCTTTCTTTCTCTGCGCTCTTTCTTTCTCTCTCTGCGCTCTTTATTTCTCTCTTTGCGCTCTCTCTCTCTGCGCTCTTTCTTTCTCTCTCTCTCTGCGCTCTTTCTTTCTCTCTCTGCGCTCTTTCTTTCTCTCTCTGCGCTCTTTCTCTCTCTCTCTCTGCGCTCTCTCTCTCTGCGCTCTTTCTTTCTCTTTCTCTCTCTGCGCTCTTTCTTTCTCTTTCTCTCTCTGTGCTCTTTCTTTCTCTCTGCGCTCTTTCTTTCTCTCTTTGCGCTCTTTCTCTCTCTGCGCTCTTTCTTTCTCTCTCTCTGCACTCTTTCTTTCTCTCTGCGCTCTTTCTTTCTCTCTCTGCGCTCTCTCTCTGCGCTCTCTCTCTCTGCGCTCTTTCTTTCTCTCTCTGCGCTCTTTATTTCTCTCTCTGCGCTCTCTCTCTCTGCGCTCTTTCTTTCTCTCCCTCTGCGCTCTTTCTTTCTCTCTCTGCGCTCTTTCTCTCTCTCTCTGCGCTCTTTCTCTCTCTCTGCGCTCTTTCTCTCTCTCTGCGCTCTTTCTCTCTCTCTGCGCTCTTTCTCTCTCTCTGCGCTCTTTCTCTCTCTCTGTGCTCTTTCTCTCTCTCTGTGCTCTCTCTCTCTGCGCTCTTTCTCTCTCTGCGCTTTTTCTCTCTCTGCACTCTTTCTCTCTCTGCGCTCTTTCTCTCTCTGCGCTCTTTCTTTCTCTCTCTGCGCTCTTTCTTTCTCTCTCTGCGCTCTTTCTTCCTCTCTCTCTGCGCTCTTTTTTTCTCTACGCTCTTTTTTTCTCTACGCTCAAGCTCTCTCTCTCTGCGCTCTCTCTCTGTCTGCGCTCTCTCTCTGTCTGCGCTCTCTCTTTCTCTCTGCGCTCTTTCTCTCTCTGCGCTCTTTCTCTCTCTGCGCTCTTTCTCTCTCTCTCTGCGCTCTTTCTCTCTCTCTCTGCGCTCTTTCTCTCTCTCTCTCTGCGCTCTTTCTTCCTCTATCTCTCTGCACTATTTCTCTCTCACTCTCTGCGCTCTTTCTTTCTCTCTCTGCGCTCTTTCTTTCTCTCTCTCTGCGCTCTTTGTCTCTCTCTGCGATTTTTCTTTCTCTCTCTCTGCACTCTTTTTTTCTCTCTGCGCTCTCTCTCTCTCTCTGCGCTCTTTCTTTCTCTCTGCGCTCTCTCTCTCTCTGCGCTCTTTCTCTCTCTGCGCTCTCTCTCTCTGCGCTCTTTCTCTCTGCGCTCTCTCTCTCTCTGCGCTCTTTCTCTCTCTGCGCTCTATCTCTCTCTGCGCTCTTTCTCTCTCTGCGCTCTTTCTCTCTCTCTCTCTGCGCTCTTTCTTTCTCTTTCTCTCTTTGCGCTCTTTCTCTCTCTCTGCGCTCTTTCTCTCTCTGCGCACTTTCTCTCTCTGCGCACTTTCTTTCTCTTTCTCTGCGCTCTCTCTCTCTCTGCGCTCTTTCTCTCTCTGCGCTCTCTCTCTCTGCGCTCTCTTTCTCTCTGCGCTCTTTCTTTCTTTCTCTCTGCGCTCTCTTTCTCTCTGCGCTCTTTCTTTCTTTCTCTCTGTGCTCTTTTTTTCTCTCTTTGCGCTCTTTTTTTCTCTCTTTGCGTTCTTTCTTTCTCTCTCTGCGCTCTTTCTTTCTCTCTCTGCGCTCTTTCTTTCTCTCTCTGCGCTCTTTCTTTCTCTCTCTGCGCTCTTTCTTTCTCTGCGCTCTTTATTTCTCTCTCGGCGCTCTTTATTTCTCTCTCTGCGCTCTTTATTTCTCTCTCTGCGCTCTTTATTTCTCTCTCTGCACTCTTTATTTCTCTCTGCGCTCTTTATTTCTCTCTCTGCGCTCTTTATTTCTCTCTCTGCGCTCTTTCTCTGTGCTCTTTCTTTCTCTCTCTGCGCTCTTTCTTTCTCTCTCTCTGCGCTCTTTCTTTCTCTCTCTCTGCGCTCTTTCTCTCTCTCTGCGCACTTTCTCTCTCTCTGCGCACTTTCTCTCTCTCTGCGCTCTTTCACTCTCTCTGCGCTCTTTCACTCTCTCTGCGCTCTTTCTTTCTCTTTCTCTCTCTCTGCGCTCTTTCTCTCTCTCTCTGCGCTCTTTCTTTCTTTCTCTCTCTGCGCTCTTTCTTTCTCTCTCTGTGCTCTTTCTTTCTCTCTCTCTGCGCTCTTTCTTTCTCTCTGCGCACTTTCTTTCTCTCTCTCTGCGCTCTCTGTCTGTCTGTCTGCGCTCTCTTTCTCTCTCTCTCTGCGCTCTTTCTTCCTCTCTCTCTGCGCTCTCTCTCTCTCTCTGCGCTCTTTCTTTCTCTCTCTCTGCGCTCTTTCTCTCTCTCTCTGCGCTCTTTCTTTCTCGCTCTGCGCTCATTCTTTCTCTCTCTGCGCTCTTTCTTTCTCTCTCTCTGCGCTCTTTCTTTCTCTCTCTCTGCGCTCTTTGTTTCTCTCTGCGCTCTTTCTTTCTTTGCGCTCTTTCTTTCTCTCTCTCTGCACTCTTCCTCTCTGCGCTCTTTCTTTCTCTCTGCGCTCTCTCTCTCTCTGCGCTCTTTCTTTCTCTCTCTCTGCGCTCTTTCTTTCTCTCTCTCTGCGCTCTTTCTTTCTCTCTCTCTGCGCTCTTTCTTTCTTTGCGCTCTTTCTTTCTCTCTGCGCACTTTCTTTCTCTCTCTCTGCACTCTGCCTCTCTGCGCTCTTTCTTTCTCTCTGCGCTCTCTCTCTCTCTGCGCTCTTTCTTTCTCTCTCTCTAAGCGCTCTTTCTTTATCTCTCTCTGCGCTCTCTCTCTCTCTGCGCTCTTTCTCTCTCTCTGCGCTCTTTCTCTCTCTCTGTGCTCTTTCTCTCTCTGCGCTCTTTCTTTCTTTCTCTCTCTGCGCTCTTTCTTTCTTTCTCTCTCTGCGCTCTTTCTTTCTCTCTCTGCGCTCTTTCTTTCTCTCTCTCTGCGCTCTCTTTCTCTCTGCGCACTTTCTTTCTCACTCTCTCTCTGTCTGCGCTCTCTTTCTCTCTGCGCTCTTTCTCTCTCTCTGCGCTCTTTCTCTCTCTCTCTGCGCTCTTTCTTCCTCTCTCTCTGCGCTCTCTCTCTCTCTGCGCTCTTTCTCTCTCTGCGCTCTCTCTCTCTGCGCTCTCTTTCTCTCTGCGCTCTTTCTTTCTTTCTCTCTGCGCTCTCTTTCTCTCTGCGCTCTTTCTTTCTTTCTCTCTGTGCTCTTTTTTTCTCTCTTTGCGCTCTTTTTTTCTCTCTTTGCGTTCTTTCTTTCTCTCTCTGCGCTCTTTCTTTCTCTCTCTGCGCTCTTTCTTTCTCTCTCTGCGCTCTTTCTTTCTCTGCGCTCTTTATTTCTCTCTCGGCGCTCTTTATTTCTCTCTCTGCGCTCTTTATTTCTCTCTCTGCGCTCTTTATTTCTCTCTCTGCACTCTTTATTTCTCTCTGCGCTCTTTATTTCTCTCTCTGCGCTCTTTATTTCTCTCTCTGCGCTCTTTCTCTGTGCTCTTTCTTTCTCTCTCTGCGCTCTTTCTTTCTCTCTCTCTGCGCTCTTTCTTTCTCTCTCTCTGCGCTCTTTCTCTCTCTCTGCGCACTTTCTCTCTCTCTGCGCACTTTCTCTCTCTCTGCGCTCTTTCACTCTCTCTGCGCTCTTTCACTCTCTCTGCGCTCTTTCTTTCTCTTTCTCTCTCTCTGCGCTCTTTCTCTCTCTCTCTGCGCTCTTTCTTTCTTTCTCTATCTGCGCTCTTTCTTTCTCTCTCTGTGCTCTTTCTTTCTCTCTCTCTGCGCTCTTTCTTTCTCTCTGCGCACTTTCTTTCTCTCTCTCTGCGCTCTCTCTCTGTCTGTCTGCGCTCTCTTTCTCTCTCTCTCTGCGCTCTTTCTTCCTCTCTCTCTGCGCTCTCTCTCTCTCTCTGCGCTCTTTCTTTCTCTCTCTCTGCGCTCTTTCTCTCTCTCTCTGCGCTCTTTCTTTCTCGCTCTGCGCTCATTCTTTCTCTCTCTGCGCTCTTTCTTTCTCTCTCTCTGCGCTCTTACTTTCTCTCTCTCTGCGCTCTTTGTTTCTCTCTGCGCTCTTTCTTTCTTTGCGCTCTTTCTTTCTCTCTCTCTGCACTCTTCCTCTCTGCGCTCTTTCTTTCTCTCTGCGCTCTCTCTCTCTCTGCGCTCTTTCTTTCTCTCTCTCTGCGCTCTTTCTTTCTCTCTCTCTGCGCTCTTTCTTTCTCTCTCTCTGCGCTCTTTCTTTCTTTGCGCTCTTTCTTTCTCTCTGCGCACTTTCTTTCTCTCTCTCTGCACTCTGCCTCTCTGCGCTCTTTCTTTCTCTCTGCGCTCTCTCTCTCTCTGCGCTCTTTCTTTCTCTCTCTCTAAGCGCTCTTTCTTTATCTCTCTCTGCGCTCTCTCTCTCTCTGCGCTCTTTCTCTCTCTCTGCGCTCTTTCTCTCTCTGCGCTCTTTCTTTCTTTCTCTCTCTGCGCTCTTTCTTTCTTTCTCTCTCTGCGCTCTTTCTTTCTCTCTCTGCGCTCTTTCTTTCTCTCTCTCTGCGCTCTCTTTCTCTCTGCGCACTTTCTTTCTCACTCTCTCTCTGTCTGCGCTCTCTTTCTCTCTGCGCTCTTTCTCTCTCTCTCTGCGCTCTTTCTTCCTCTCTCTCTGCGCGCTCTCTCTCTCTCTCTGCACTCTCTTTCTTTCTCTCTCTGCGCTCTTTCTTTCTCTCTCTCTCTGCGCTCTTTCTTTCTCTCTCTGCGCTCTTTCTCTCTCTCTCTGCGCCCGTCCCCCCAGTATACGCCCAGAACCATGGACCCGGTACTTGTGGTTCGGACTGTGTCCAACCAGCCATAATGTTGTGAGAGTGAAATTATGTCTAAGTCCAGCTTTGGTACATTAGAAGCAACTCTCAAACTTAACCTAAGCGTTTTTTGAAGCTACTATTTGGCTAACTTCTTATACAGTAGCGACATACTTTATTGAAGTAAATGCCGGCGGCATGCCGGGATCTACCCCAGCTGCCGCCAGTCACAAACGCGCGCCGCCGCGTTTCCCCCACGCACCCCCCCTCCATATCGCGCGCAATTACCCCCCCAAAGACACCCCGAACCCGGCTTCTACTCTGCCCCTCTGCTTCCCCGCACCCCCGCTTACCTAGATTTGAACTCCAGGGGTGTCGGGGAAGCCGGGCGCGCATGTGACTGTGACGTCACAGTGCGCCGCCACGCGCCGCGGCTACCCGCTTCCCAGCCTCATACAGCCAGCGGCATTTGCTCGAATAAGAGCTGCCGCTGCTGTAGGAATGTCTAGGAGCTCTGAAAATTTACGTGCGCGTCTTTCACTCTTCACGAGGGACTTAGAAGAATTTTGTGATATTTTTTATTAAAATGGTGTATAAGGGTTTATATATAAATATATTTTATGCACTGTATATGAGCTGGCGATTTCTAAGTCTGTGGTTCCGAGAGGGGGTAACCAGGCTCACTAATAAAGGTCAAGCCACTTGGCTACCAGAATGCCCTGCTTCAGCACAGACCAGAAAGGCATTGTGATAAGCGTATCCCCGGTATAGTCAGGGGTTAATGGAAGTCGTCCCCGTCCCCCCAGTATACGCCCAGAACCATGGACCCGGTACTTGTGGTTCGGACTGTCTCCAACCAGCCATAATGTTGTGAGAGTGAAATTATGTCTAAGTCCAGCTTTGGTACATTAGAAGCAACTCTCAAACTTAACCTAAGTGTTTTTCGAAGATACTATTTGGCTAACTTCTTATAGGAATGTCTAGGAGCTCTGAAAATGAACGTGCGCGTCTTTCACTCTTCACAAGGGACTTAGAAGAATTTTGTGATATTTTTTATTAAAATGGTGTATAAGGGTATATACAGTATATAAATATATTTTATGCACTGTATATGAGCTGGCGATTTCTAAGTCTGTGGTTCCGAGAGGGGGTAACCAGGCTCACTAATAAAGGTCAAGCCACTTGGCTGCCAGAATGCCCTGCTTCCTCTCACTGTCTCACACACACGATGCACAATTATCTCTCACTCCCTGACACACACACGATGCACAGCTATCTCTCCCTTTCACACACACACAATGCACAGCTATCTCTCCCTGTCACACACACACACACGATGCACAGCTAGTGAGAGAGAGCTGTGCATCGTTTGTGTGTGTGACAGTGAGAGAGAGCTGTGCATTGTATGTGTGAGACAGGGAGAGATATCTGTGCATCGTGTTGTGACAGTGAGAGATAGCAGTGCATCGTATGTGTTGACAGTGAGAGATAGCTGTGCATCGTGTGTGTGTGTGTGTGACAGTGAGAGATAGCTGTGCATCGTGTGTGTGTGTGACAGTGAGAAATAGCTGTGCATCGTGTGTGTGTGACAGTGAAAGATAGCTGTGCATCGTGTGTGTGTGACAGGGAGAGATATCTGTGCATCATGTGTGTGTGTGACAGTGAGAGATAGCTGTGCATCGTGTGTGTGTGTGACAGTGAAAGATAGCTGTGCATCGTGTGTGTGTGTGTGTGACAGTGAGAGATAGCTGTGCATCGTGTGTGTGTGTGTGTGTGACAGTGATAGATAGCTGTGCATCGTGTGTGTGTGACAGGGAGAGATAGCTGTGCATTGTGTGTGACAGGGAGAGATAGCTGTGCATCGTGTGTGTGTCAGGGAGTGAGAGATATATGCATCATGTGTGTGTGACAGGGAGAGATAGCTGTGCATTGTGTGTGTGACAGTGAGATAGCTGTGCATCGTGTGTGTGTGACAGGGAGAGATAGCTGTTCATCGTGTGTGTGAAAGGGAGAGAGCTGTGCATCGTGTGTGTGTGTGTGACAGTGAGAGATAGCTGTGCATCGTGTGTGTGTGTGACAGTGAGAGATATCTGTGCATCGTGTGTGTGTGACAGGGAGAGATAGCTGTGCATCATGTGTGTGTGTGACAGTGAGAAATAGCTGTGCATCGTGTGTGTGTGACAGTGAAAGATAGCTGTGCATCGTGTGTGTGTGACAGGGAGAGATAGCTGTGCATCATGTGTGTGTGTGACAGTGAGAGATAGCTGTGCATCGTGTGTGTGTGACAGTGAAAGATAGCTGTGCATCGTGTGTGTGTGTGTGTGACAGTGAGAAATAGCTGTGTATCGTGTGTGTGTGTTTGACAGTGAGAGATAGCTGTGCATCGTGTGTATGTGACAGTGAGAGATAGCTGTGCATCGTGTGTGTGTGTGTGACAGGGAGAGATAGCTGTGCATCATGTGTGTGTGACAGTGAGAGATAGCTGTGCATCGTGTGTGTGACAGTGATAGATAGCTGTGCATTGTGTGTGTGTGTGACAGGGAGAGATAGCTGTGCATTGTGTGTGTGTGACAGGGAGAGATAGCTGTGCATCGTGTGTGTGTCAGGGAGTGAGAGATAGCTGTGCATCATGTGTGTGTGACAGGGAGAGATAGCTGTGCATTGTGTGTGTGACAGTGAGAGATAGCTGTGCACCGTGTGTGTGTGACAGGGAGAGATAGCTGTTCATCGTGTGTGTGAGACAGGGAGAGATAGCTGTGCATCGTGTGTGTGTGTGACAGAGAGAGATAGCTGTGCATCGTGTGTGTGTGTCAGGGAGTGAGAGATAGCTGTGCATCGTGTGTGTGACAGGGAGAGATAGCTGTGCATTGTGTGTGTGAAAGGGAGAGATAGCTGTGCATCGTGTGTGTGTCAGGGAGTGAGAGATAGTTGTGCATCGTGTGTGTGAGACAGTGAGAGATAGCTGTGCATTGTGTGAGTGTGACAGTGAGAGTTAGCTGTGCATCGTGTGTGTGTGACAGGGAGAGATAGATGTGCATCGTGTGTGTGACAGGGAGAGAAAGCTGTGCATCGTGTGTGTGTGACAGGGAGAGATAGCTGTGCATCATGTGTGTGAGACAGGGAGAGATAGCTGTGCATCGTGTGTGTGTGTGACAGAGAGAGATAGCTGTGCATCGTGTGTGTGTGTCAGGGAGTGAGAGATAGCTGTGCATCGTGTGTGTGACAGGGAGAGATAGCTGTGCATTGTGTGTGTGAAAGGGAGTGATAGATAGCTGTGCATCGTGTGTGTGTGACAGTGAGAGATAGCTGTGCATCGTGTGAGTGTGACAGTGAGAGTTAGCTGTGCATCGTGTGTGTGTGACAGGGAGAGATAGATGTGCATCGTGTGTGTGACAGGGAGAGAAAGCTGTGCATCGTGTGTGTGTGACAGGGAGAGATAGCTGTGCATCATGTGTGTGAGACAGGGAGAGATAGCTGTGCATCGTGTGTGTGTGTGACAGAGAGAGATAGCTGTGCATCGTGTGTGTGTGTCAGGGAGTGAGAGATAGCTGTGCATCGTGTGTGTGACAGGGAGAGATAGCTGTGCATTGTGTGTGTGAAAGGGAGAGATAGCTGTGCATCGTGTGTGTGTCAGGGAGTGAGAGATAGTTGTGCATCGTGTGTGTGAGACAGTGAGAGATAGCTGTGCATTGTGTGTGTGTGACAGTGAGAGATAGCTGTGCATTGTGTGTGTGTGACAGTGAGAGATATCTGTGCATCGTGTGTGTGTGACAGGGAGAGATAGCTGTTCATCGTGTGTGTGTGTGTGTGTGTGTGTGTGTGTCAAGGAGTGAGAGATAGTTGTGCATCATGTGTGTGTCAGGGAGTGAGAGATAGCTGTGCATCGTGTGTGTGTTTCAGGGAGTGAGAGATAGCTGTGCATCGTGTGTGTGTGACAGTGAGAGATAGCTGTGCATCATGTGTGTGTGTGTGACAGGGAGAGATAGTTGTGCATCGTGTGTGCATCTCTCACTGTCACACATATGATGCACAGCTATCTCTCCCTGTCACACACACACGATGCACAGCTATCTCACACTGTCACACACACACACACACACACACACACTAGGCACAGCTATCTCTCCCTGTCACATACACACGATGCACAGCTATCTCTCACTGTCACACACACACACACGATGCACAGCTAACTCTGTCACAAACACACGAGGCACAGCTATCTCTCACTCCCTGGCACACACACACAATGGACAGCTATCCCTCACTGTCACACACACGATGCACAGCTATCTCTCACTCCCTGACACACGCACACAATGCGCCGCGTCACTGTCAGTGCTATGAGGGTGAGGCAGGGGTTACTATGGGGTGAGGCAGGGGTTACTATGGGGTGAGGCAAGGGTTACTATGGGGTGAGGCAGGGGTTACTATGGTGTGAGGCTGGAGTTACTATGGGGTGATGCAGGGGTTACTATGGGGTGAGGCAGGGTTTACTAAGGGGTGAGGCAGGGGTTACTAGGGGGTGCGGCAGGGGTTACTAGGGGGTGCGGCAGGGGTTACTATGGGGTGCGGCAGGGGTTACTATGGGGTGCGGCAGGGGTTATTATGGTGTGAGGCTGGAGTTACTATGGGGTGATGCAGGGGTTACTATGGGGTGAGGCAGGGTTTACTATGGGGTGAGGCAGGGGTTACTATGGGGTGAGGCAGGGTTTACTATGGGGTGAGGCAGGGGTTAATATGTGGTGAGGCAGGGGTTCATATGGGGTGAAACAGGGGTTCATATGGGGTGAGGCAGGGGTTACTATGGGGTGAGGCAGGGTTTACTATGGGGTGAGGCAGGGTTTACTATGGGGTGAGGCAGGGTTTACTATGGGGTGAGGGAGGGTTTACTATGGGGTGAGGCAGGGGTTAATATGGGGTGAGGCAGGGGATACTATGGGGTGAGGCAGGGGTTACTATGGGGTGAGGCAGGGGTTACTATGGGGTGAGGCAGGGGTTTATATGGGGTGAGGCAGGGTTTAGTATGGGGTGAGGTGGGGTTTAGTATGGGGTGAGGTGGGGTTAATATTGGGTGAGGCAGGGGTTACTATGGGTTGAGGCAGGGTTTACTATGGGGTGAGGCAGGGGTTATATGGGGTGAGGCAGGGTTTACTATGGGGTGAGGAGGGGTTAATATTGGGTGAAGCAGGGGTTACTATGGGTTGAGGCAGGGTTTACTATAGGGTGAGGCAGGGGTTAATATGGTGTGAGACAGGGGTTACTATGGGATGAGGCAGGGGTTATATGGGGTGAGGCAGAGTTTACTATGGGGTGAGGCAGGGTTTACTATGGGGTGAGGCAGGGGTTACTATGGGGTGAAGTAGGAGTTAATATGGGGTGAGGCAGGGGTTACTATGGGGTGAGGCAGGGGTTACTATGGGGTGCGGCAGGGGTTAATATGGGGTGAGGCAAGGGTTACTATGGGGTGAGGCAGGGGTTACTAGGGGGTGCGGCAGGGGTTACTATGGGGTGAGGCAAGGGTTACTATGGGGTGAGGCAGGGGTTACTATGGGGTGAGGCAGGGGTTACTATGGGGTGCGGCAGGGGTTACTATGGTGTGAGGCTGGAGTTACTATGGGGTGAGGCAGGGGTTACTTTGGGGTGAGGCAGGGGTTACTATGGAGTGAGGCAGGGGTTAATATGGGGTGAGGCAGGGGTTACTGTGGGGTGAGGCAGGGGTTACTATGGGGTGAGGCAGGGTTTACTATGGGGTGAGGCAGGGGTTACTATGGGGTGAAGCAGGAGTTAATATGGGGTGAGGCAGGGTTTACTATGGGGTGAGGCAGGGGTTAATATGGGGTGAGGCAAGGGTTACTATGGGGTGAGGCAGGGGTTACTATGGGGTGAGGCAGGGGTTAATATGGGGTGAGGCAGGGTTTAGTATGGGGTGAGGTGGGGTTAATATTGGGTGAGGCAGGGGTTACTATGGGTTGAGGCAGGGTTTACTATGGGGTGAGGCAGGGGTTATATGGGGTGAGGCAGGGTTTACTATGGGGTGAGGCAGGGTTTACTATTGGGTGAGGCAGGGTTTACTATTGGGTGAGGCAGGGGTTACTATGGGGTGAGGCAGGGGTTACTATGGGGTGAGGCAGGGTTTACTATGGGGTGAGGCGGGGTTAATATTAGGTGAAGCAGGGGTTACTATGGGTTGAGGCAGGGTTTACTATAGGGTGAGGCAGGGATTAATATGGTGTGAGACAGGGGTTACTATGGGATGAGGCAGGGGTTATATGGGGTGAGGCAGAGTTTACTATGGGGTGAGGCAGGGTTTACTATGGGGTGAGGCAGGGGTTACTATGGGGTGAAGTAGGAGTTAATATGGGGTGAGGCAGGGGTTACTATGGGGTGAGGCAGGGGTTACTATGGGGTGCGGCAGGGGTTAATATGGGGTGAGGCAAGGGTTACTATGGGGTGAGGCAGGGGTTACTAGGGGGTGCGGCAGGGGTTACTATGGGGTGAGGCAAGGGTTACTATGGGGTGAGGCAGGGGTTACTATGGGGTGCGGCAGGGGTTACTATGGTGTGAGGCTGGAGTTACTATGGGGTGAGGCAGGGGTTACTTTGGGGTGAGGCAGGGGTTACTATGGAGTGAGGCAGGGGTTAATATGGGGTGAGGCAGGGGTTACTGTGGGGTGAGGCAGGGGTTACTATGGGGTGAGGCAGGGTTTACTATGGGGTGAAGCAGGAGTTAATATGGGGTGAGGCAGGGTTTACTATGGGGTGAGGCAGGGTTTACTATGGGGTGAGGCAGGGGTTACTATGGGGTGAAGCAGGAGTTAATATGGGGTGAGGCAGGGGTTAATATGGGGTGAGGCAGGGGTTACTATGGGGTGAGGCTGGGGTTACTATGGTGTGCGGCAGGGGTTAATATGGAGTGAGGCAGGGGTTACTATGGGGTGAGGCAGGGGTTACTATGGGGTGCGGCAGGGGTTACTATGGGGTGAGGCAGGGGTTACTATGGGGTTCGGCAGGGGTTACTATGGGGTGCGGCAGGGGTTACTATGGGGTGAGGCAGGGGTTACTATGGGGTGAGGCAGGGGTTACTATGGGGTGAGGCAGGGGTTACTATGGGGTGAGGCAGTGGTTACTATGGGGTGAGGCAGGGTTTACTAAGGGGTGAGGCAGGGGTTACTAGGGGGTGCGGCAGGAGTTACTAGGGGGTGCGGCAGGGGTTACTATGGGGTGCGGCAGGGGTTACTATGGGGTGCGGCAGGGGTTATTATGGTGTGAGGCTGGAGTTACTATGGGGTGATGCAGGGGTTACTATGGGGTGAGGCAGGGTTTACTATGGGGTGAGGCAGGGGTTACTATGGGGTGAGGCAGGGTTTACTATGGGGTGAGGCAGGGGTTAATATGTGGTGAGGCAGGGGTTCATATGGGGTGAAACAGGGGTTCATATGGGGTGAGGCAGGGGTTACTATGGGGTGAGGCAGGGTTTACTATGGGGTGAGGCAGGGTTTACTATGGGGTGAGGCAGGGTTTACTATGGGGTGAGGGAGGGTTTACTATGGGGTGAGGCAGGGGTTAATATGGGGTGAGGCAGGGGATACTATGGGGTGATGCAGGGGTTACTATGGGGTGAGGCAGGGGTTACTATGGGGTGAGGCAGGGGTTTATATGGGGTGAGGCAGGGGTTTATATGGGGTGAGGTGGGGTTAATATTGGGTGAGGCAGGGGTTACTATGGGTTGAGGCAGGGTTTACTATGGGGTGAGGCAGGGGTTATATGGGGTGAGGCAGGGGTTATATGGGGTGAGGCAGGGTTTACTATTGGGTGAGGCAGGGTTTACTATTGGGTGAGGCAGGGGTTACTATGGGGTGAGGCAGGGGTTACTATGGGGTGAGGCAGGGTTTACTATGGGGTGAGGAGGGGTTAATATTGGGTGAAGCAGGGGTTACTATGGGTTGAGGCAGGGTTTACTATAGGGTGAGGCAGGGGTTAATATGGTGTGAGACAGGGGTTACTATGGGATGAGGCAGGGGTTATATGGGGTGAGGCAGAGTTTACTATGGGGTGAGGCAGGGTTTACTATGGGGTGAGGCAGGGGTTACTATGGGGTGAAGTAGGAGTTAATATGGGGTGAGGCAGGGGTTACTATGGGGTGAGGCAGGGGTTACTATGGGGTGCGGCAGGGGTTAATATGGGGTGAGGCAAGGGTTACTATGGGGTGAGGCAGGGGTTACTAGGGGGTGCGGCAGGGGTTACTATGGGGTGAGGCAAGGGTTACTATGGGGTGAGGCAGGGGTTACTATGGGGTGCGGCAGGGGTTACTATGGTGTGAGGCTGGAGTTACTATGGGGTGAGGCAGGGGTTACTTTGGGGTGAGGCAGGGGTTACTTTGGGGTGAGGCAGGGGTTACTATGGAGTGAGGCAGGGGTTAATATGGGGTGAGGCAGGGGTTACTGTGGGGTGAGGCAGGGGTTACTATGGGGTGAGGCAGGGTTTACTATGGGGTGAGGCAGGGGTTACTATGGGGTGAAGCAGGAGTTAATATGGGGTGAGGCAGGGTTTACTATGGGGTGAGGCAGGGGTTAATATGGGGTGAGGCAAGGGTTACTATGGGGTGAGGCAGGGGTTACTATGGGGTGAGGCAGGGGTTAATATGGGGTGAGGCAGGGTTTAGTATGGGGTGAGGTGGGGTTAATATTGGGTGAGGCAGGGGTTACTATGGGTTGAGGCAGGGTTTACTATGGGGTGAGGCAGGGGTTATATGGGGTGAGGCAGGGTTTACTATGGGGTGAGGCAGGGTTTACTATTGGGTGAGGCAGGGTTTACTATTGGGTGAGGCAGGGGTTACTATGGGGTGAGGCAGGGGTTACTATGGGGTGAGGCAGGGTTTACTATGGGGTGAGGCGGGGTTAATATTAGGTGAAGCAGGGGTTACTATGGGTTGAGGCAGGGTTTACTATAGGGTGAGGCAGGGATTAATATGGTGTGAGACAGGGGTTACTATGGGATGAGGCAGGGGTTATATGGGGTGAGGCAGAGTTTACTATGGGGTGAGGCAGGGTTTACTATGGGGTGAGGCAGGGGTTACTATGGGGTGAAGTAGGAGTTAATATGGGGTGAGGCAGGGGATACTATGGGGTGAGGCAGGGGTTACTATGGGGTGCGGCAGGGGTTAATATGGGGTGAGGCAAGGGTTACTATGGGGTGAGGCAGGGGTTACTATGGGGTGCGGCAGGGGTTACTATGGTGTGAGGCTGGAGTTACTATGGGGTGAGGCAGGGGTTACTTTGGGGTGAGGCAGGGGTTACTATGGAGTGAGGCAGGGGTTAATATGGGGTGAGGCAGGGGTTACTGTGGGGTGAGGCAGGGGTTACTATGGGGTGAGGCAGGGTTTACTATGGGGTGAGGCAGGGGTTACTATGGGGTGAAGCAGGAGTTAATATGGGGTGAGGCAGGGTTTAATATGGGGTGAGGCAGGGTTTACTATGGGGTGAGGCAGGGTTTACTATGGGGTGAGGCAGGGGTTACTATGGGGTGAAGCAGGAGTTAATATGGGGTGAGGCAGGGGTTAATATGGGGTGAGGCAGGGGTTACTATGGGGTGAGGCTGGGGTTACTATGGTGTGCGGCAGGGGTTAATATGGAGTGAGGCAGGGGTTACTATGGGGTGAGGCAGGGGTTACTATGGGGTGCGGCAGGGGTTACTATGGGGTGAGGCAGGGGTTACTATGGGGTGCGGCAGGGGTTACTATGGGGTGCGGCAGGGGTTACTATGGGGTGAGGCAGGGGTTACTATGGGGTGAGGCAGGGGTTACTATGGGGTGAGGCAGGGGTTACTATGGGGTGAGGCAGTGGTTACTATGGGGTGAGGCAGGGGTTACTATGGGGTGAGGCAGGGGTTACTATGGGGTGAGGCAGGGGTTACTATGGGGTGCGGCAGGGGTTACTATGGGGTGAGGCTGGGGTTACTATGGGGTGAGGCAGGGGTTACTATGGGGTGAGGCAGGGGTTATTATGTGGTGAGGCAGGGGTTACTTCTTTCTCTCTCAGGCCTGAGTAACTACAGGCACACCCGCATTAACGTACGCAATGGGACTAAGCTAACAGGCCTGAGTAACACAGGCATACCCCGCAGTAACGTACGCAATGGGACTAATCTAACAGGCCTGAGTAACTACAGGCATACCCCGCATTAACGTACGCAATGGGACAATCTAATAGGCCTGAGTAACTAAAGGCATTCCCCGCATTAACGTATGCAATGGGACTAAGCTAACAGGCCTGAGTAACTACAGGCATACCCTGCATTAACGTACGCAATGGGACTAAGCTAACAGGCCTGAGTTACACAGGCATACCCCGCATTAACGTTCACAATGGGACTATGGCCTCTACAGTATATCACAAAAGGGGTTAAGTCTCCAGGAGAGGAATTCCTGCAGGAATGATACTCGGCCCTGCTCTATATTAGATGCTGGTGTTACATATTGGCAGGTTGCAGTGCCTGACGTACCCCAGGCCGCCCCCCGGGGCAATGAGTGAGGGGCCGAGGATCTCTCCGCTGAGCCAGATGCTTCTCTTTAATTAGCGAGTTTTGTTGCAGGCGGAGCAGCTGTCACTCAATAATCAGCACAGGTCACTGTGCCTCGTGTGTGACAGGGAGGGAGAGATAACTGTGCCTCATGTGTGACAGGGAGTGAGAGATAGCTGTGCCTTGTGTGTGACAGGGAGTGAGAGATAGCTGTGCATCGTGTGTGTGACAGTGAGAGATAGCTGTGCATCGTATGTGTTGACAGTGAGAGATAGCTGTGCATCGTGTGTGTGTGTGACAGTGAGAGATAGCTGTGCATCGTGTGTGTGTGACAGGGAGAGATAGCTGTGCATCATGTGTGTGTGTGACAGTGAGAAATAGCTGTGCATCGTGTGTGTGTGACAGTGAAAGATAGCTGTGCATCGTGTGTGTGACAGTGAGAGATAGCTGTGCATCGTGTGTGTGTGACAGGGAGAGATAGCTGTGCATCATGTGTGTGTGTGACAGTGAGAAATAGCTGTGCATCGTGTGTGTGTGACAGTGAAAGATAGCTGTGCATCGTGTGTGTGTTACAGGGAGAGATAGCTGTGCATCATGTGTGTGTGACAGGGAGAGATAGCTGTGCATCGTGTGTGTGTGTGACAGTGAAAGATAGCTGTGCATCGTGTTTGTATGACAGGGAGAGATAGCTGTGCATCGTGTGTGTGTGACAGGGAGAGATAGCTGTGCATCGTGTGTGGTGGAGTGAGAGCTGTGCATCATGTGTGTGTGACAGTGTGAGATAGCTGTGCATCGTGTGTGTGTGACAGTGAGATAGCTGTGCATCGTTTGTGTGTGTGACAGTGAGAAATAGCTGTGCATCGTTTGTGTGTGTGACAGTGAAAGATAGCTGTGCATCGTGTGTGTGTGTGTGAGACAGTGAGAGATAGCTGTGCATTGTATGTGTGAGAGAGGGAGAGATATCTGTGCATCGTGTGTGACAGTGAGAGATAGCTGTGCATCGTATGTGTTGACAGTGAGAGATAGCTGGGCATCGTGTGTGTGTGTGTGTGTGACAGTGAGAGATAGCTGTGCATCGTGTGTGTGTGTGTGACAGTGAGAGATAGCTGTGCATCGTGTGTGTGTGACAGGGAGAGATAGCTGTGCATCATGTGTGTGTGTGACAGTGAGAAATAGCTGTGCATCGTGTGTGTGTGACAGTGAAAGATAGCTGTGCATCGTGTGTGTGTGACAGGGAGAGATAGCTGTGCATCATGTGTGTGTGTGACAGTGAGAGATAGCTGTGCATCGTGTGTGTGTGTGACAGTGAAAGATAGCTGTGCATCGTGTGTGTTTTTTACAGGAAGAGATAGCTGTGCATCGTGTGTGTATGACAGGGAGAGATAGCTGTGCATCGTGTGTGTGTGACAGGGAGAGATAGCTGTGCATCGTGTGTGTGTGTGTGTGACAGTGATAGATAGCTGTGCATCGTGTGTGTGTGACAGGGAGAGATTGCTGTGCATTGTGTGTGACAGGGAGAGATAGCTGTGCATCGTGTGTGTGTCAGGGAGTGAGAGATAGCTGTGCATCATGTGTGTGTGACAGGGAGAGATAGCTGTGCATTGTGTGTGTGACAGTGAGATAGCTGTGCATCGTGTGTGTGTTACAGGGAGAGATAGCTGTGCATCGTGTGAGTGTGACAGTGAGAGTTAGCTGTGCATCGTGTGTGTGTGACAGTGAGAGATAGCTGTGCATCATGTGTGTGTGTGTGACAGGGAGAGATAGTTGTGCATCGTGTGTGCATCTCTCACTGTCACACATACGATGCACAGCTATCTCTCCCTGTCACACACACACGATGCACAGCTATCTCACACTGTCACACACACACAAACACACACACACACACACTAGGCACAGCTATCTCTCCCTGTCACATACACACGATGCACAGCTATCTCTCACTGTCACACACACACACACGATGCACAGCTAACTCTGTCACAAACACACGAGGCACAGCTATCTCTCACTCCCTGGCACACACACACAATGGACAGCTATCTCTCACTGTCACACACACGATGCACAGCTATCTCTCACTCCCTGACACACGCACACAATGCGCCGCGTCACTGTCAGTGCTATGAGGGTGAGGCAGGGGTTACTATGGGGTGAGGCAGGGGTTACTATGGGGTGAGGCAAGGGTTACTATGGGGTGAGGCAGGGGTTACTATGGTGTGAGGCTGGAGTTACTATGGGGTGATGCAGGGGTTACTATGGGGTGAGGCAGGGTTTACTAAGGGGTGAGGCAGGGGTTACTAGGGGGTGCGGCAGGGGTTACTAGGGGGTGCGGCAGGGGTTACTATGGGGTGCGGCAGGGGTTACTATGGGGTGCGGCAGGGGTTATTATGGTGTGAGGCTGGAGTTACTATGGGGTGATGCAGGGGTTACTATGGGGTGAGGCAGGGTTTACTATGGGGTGAGGCAGGGGTTACTATGGGGTGAGGCAGGGTTTACTATGGGGTGAGGCAGGGGTTAATATGTGGTGAGGCAGGGGTTCATATGGGGTGAAACAGGGGTTCATATGGGGTGAGGCAGGGGTTACTATGGGGTGAGGCAGGGTTTACTATGGGGTGAGGCAGGGTTTACTATGGGGTGAGGCAGGGTTTACTATGGGGTGAGGGAGGGTTTACTATGGGGTGAGGCAGGGGTTAATATGGGGTGAGGCAGGGGTTACTATGGGGTGAGGCAGGGGTTACTATGGGGTGAGGCAGGGGTTACTATGGGGTGAGGCAGGGGTTAATATGGGGTGAGGCAGGGTTTAGTATGGGGTGAGGTGGGGTTAATATTGGGTGAGGCAGGGGTTACTATGGGTTGAGGCAGGGTTTACTATGGGGTGAGGCAGGGGTTATATGGGGTGAGGCAGGGTTTACTATGGGGTGAGGCAGGGTTTACTATTGGGTGAGGCAGGGTTTACTATTGGGTGAGGCAGGGGTTACTATTGGGTGAGGCAGGGGTTACTATGGGGTGAGGCAGGGGTTACTATGGGGTGAGGCAGGGTTTACTATGGGGTGAGGAGGGGTTAATATTGGGTGAAGCAGGGGTTACTATGGGTTGAGGCAGGGTTTACTATAGGGTGAGGCGGGGGTTAATATGGTGTGAGACAGGGGTTACTATGGGATGAGGCAGGGGTTATATGGGGTGAGGCAGAGTTTACTATGGGGTGAGGCAGGGTTTACTATGGGGTGAGGCAGGGGTTACTATGGGGTGAGGCAGGGTTTACTATGGGGTGAGGAGGGGTTAATATTGGGTGAAGCAGGGGTTACTATGGGTTGAGGCAGGGGTTACTATGGGGTGCGGCAGGGGTTAATATGGGGTGAGGCAAGGGTTACTATGGGGTGAGGCAGGGGTTACTAGGGGGTGCGGCAGGGGTTACTATGGGGTGAGGCAAGGGTTACTATGGGGTGAGGCAGGGGTTACTATGGGGTGCGGCAGGGGTTACTATGGTGTGAGGCTGGAGTTACTATGGGGTGAGGCAGGGGTTACTTTGGGGTGAGGCAGGGGTTACTATGGAGTGAGGCAGGGGTTAATATGGGGTGAGGCAGGGGTTACTGTGGGGTGAGGCAGGGGTTACTGTGGGGTGAGGCAGGGGTTACTATGGGGTGAGGCAGGGTTTACTATGGGGTGAGGCAGGGGTTACTATGGGGTGAAGCAGGAGTTAATATGGGGTGAGGCAGGGTTTACTATGGGGTGAGGCAGGGGTTAATATGGGGTGAGGCAAGGGTTACTATGGGGTGAGGCAGGGGTTACTATGGGGTGAGGCAGGGGTTAATATGGGGTGAGGCAGGGTTTAGTATGGGGTGAGGTGGGGTTAATATTGGGTGAGGCAGGGGTTACTATGGGTTGAGGCAGGGTTTACTATGGGGTGAGGAAGGGGTTATATGGGGTGAGGCAGGGTTTACTATGGGGTGAGGCAGGGTTTACTATTGGGTGAGGCAGGGTTTACTATTGGGTGAGGCAGGGGTTACTATGGGGTGAGGCAGGGGTTACTATGGGGTGAGGCAGGGTTTACTATGGGGTGAGGCGGGGTTAATATTGGGTGAAGCAGGGGTTACTATGGGTTGAGGCAGGGTTTACTATAGGGTGAGGCAGGGATTAATATGGTGTGAGACAGGGGTTACTATGGGATGAGGCAGGGGTTATATGGGGTGAGGCAGAGTTTACTATGGGGTGAGGCAGGGTTTACTATGGGGTGAGGCAGGGGTTACTATGGGGTGAAGTAGGAGTTAATATGGGGTGAGGCAGGGGTTACTATGGGGTGAGGCAGGGGTTACTATGGGGTGCGGCAGGGGTTAATATGGGGTGAGGCAAGGGTTACTATGGGGTGAGGCAGGGGTTACTAGGGGGTGCGGCAGGGGTTACTATGGGGTGAGGCAAGGGTTACTATGGGGTGAGGCAGGGGTTACTATGGGGTGCGGCAGGGGTTACTATGGTGTGAGGCTGGAGTTACTATGGGGTGAGGCAGGGGTTACTTTGGGGTGAGGCAGGGGTTACTATGGAGTGAGGCAGGGGTTAATATGGGGTGAGGCAGGGGTTACTGTGGGGTGAGGCAGGGGTTACTATGGGGTGAGGCAGGGTTTACTATGGGGTGAGGCAGGGGTTACTATGGGGTGAAGCAGGAGTTAATATGGGGTGAGGCAGGGTTTACTATGGGGTGAGGCAGGGTTTACTATGGGGTGAGGCAGGGGTTACTATGGGGTGAAGCAGGAGTTAATATGGGGTGAGGCAGGGGTTAATATGGGGTGAGGCAGGGGTTACTATGGGGTGAGGCTGGGGTTACTATGGTGTGCGGCAGGGGTTAATATGGAGTGAGGCAGGGGTTACTATGGGGTGAGGCAGGGGTTACTATGGGGTGCGGCAGGGGTTACTATGGGGTGAGGCAGGGGTTACTATGGGGTGCGGCAGGGGTTACTATGGGGTGCGGCAGGGGTTACTATGGGGTGCGGCAGGGGTTACTATGGGGTGAGGCAGGGGTTACTATGGGGTGAGGCAGGGGTTACTATGGGGTGAGGCAGGGGTTACTATGGGGTGAGGCAGTGGTTACTATGGGGTGAGGCAGGGGTTACTATGGGGTGAGGCAGGGGTTACTATGGGGTGAGGCAGGGGTTACTATGGGGTGCGGCAGGGGTTACTATGGGGTGAGGCTGGGGTTACTATGGGGTGAGGCAGGGGTTACTATGGGGTGAGGCAGGGGTTATTATGTGGTGAGGCAGGGGTTACTTCTTTTTCTCTCAGGCCTGAGTAACTACAGGCACACCCGCATTAACGTACGCAATGGGACTAAGCTAACAGGCCTGAGTAACACAGGCATACCCCGCAGTAACGTACGCAATGGGACTAATCTAACAGGCCTGAGTAACTACAGGCATACCCCGCATTAACGTACGCAATGGGACAATCTAATAGGCCTGAGTAACTAAAGGCATTCCCCGCATTAACGTATGCAATGGGACTAAGCTAACAGGCCTGAGTAACTACAGGCATACCCTGCATTAACGTACGCAATGGGACTAAGCTAACAGGCCTGAGTTACACAGGCATACCCCGCATTAACGTTCACAATGGGACTATGGCCTCTACAGTATATCACAAAAGGGGTTAAGTCTCCAGGAGAGGAATTCCTGCAGGAATGATACTCGGCCCTGCTCTATATTAGATGCTGGTGTTACATATTGGCAGGTTGCAGTGCCTGACGTACCCCAGGCCGCCCCCCGGGGCAATGAGTGAGGGGCCGAGGATCTCTCCGCTGAGCCAGATGCTTCTCTTTAATTAGCGAGTTTTGTTGCAGGCGGAGCAGCTGTCACTCAATAATCAGCACAGGTCACTGTGCCTCGTGTGTGACAGGGAGGGAGAGATAACTGTGCCTCATGTGTGACAGGGAGTGAGAGATAGCTGTGCCTTGTGTGTGACAGGGAGTGAGAGATAGCTGTGCATCGTGTGTGTGACAGTGAGAGATAGCTGTGCATCGTATGTGTTGACAGTGAGAGATAGCTGTGCATCGTGTGTGTGTGTGTGACAGTGAGAGATAGCTGTGCATCGTGTGTGTGTGTGACAGTGAGAGATAGCTGTGCATCGTGTGTGTGTGACAGGGAGAGATAGCTGTGCATCATGTGTGTGTGTGACAGTGAGAAATAGCTGTGCATCGTGTGTGTGTGACAGTGAAAGATAGCTGTGCATCGTGTGTGTGACAGTGAGAGATAGCTGTGCATCGTGTGTGTGTGACAGGGAGAGATAGCTGTGCATCATGTGTGTGTGTGACAGTGAGAAATAGCTGTGCATCGTGTGTGTGTGACAGTGAAAGATAGCTGTGCATCGTGTGTGTGTTACAGGGAGAGATAGCTGTGCATCATGTGTGTGTGTGACAGGGAGAGATAGCTGTGCATCGTGTGTGTGTGTGACAGTGAAAGATAGCTGTGCATCGTGTGTGTATGACAGGGAGAGATAGCTGTGCATCGTGTGTGTGTGACAGGGAGAGATAGCTGTGCATCGTGTGTGGTGGAGTGAGAGCTGTGCATCATGTGTGTGTGACAGTGTGAGATAGCTGTGCATCGTGTGTGTGTGACAGTGAGATAGCTGTGCATCGTTTGTGTGTGTGACAGTGAGAAATAGCTGTGCATCGTTTGTGTGTGTGACAGTGAAAGATAGCTGTGCATCGTGTGTGTGTGTGTGAGACAGTGAGAGATAGCTGTGCATTGTATGTGTGAGAGAGGGAGAGATATCTGTGCATCGTGTGTGACAGTGAGAGATAGCTGTGCATCGTATGTGTTGACAGTGAGAGATAGCTGGGCATCGTGTGTGTGTGTGTGTGTGACAGTAAGAGATAGCTGTGCATCGTGTGTGTGTGTGTGACAGTGAGAGATAGCTGTGCATCGTGTGTGTGTGACAGGGAGAGATAGCTGTGCATCATGTGTGTGTGTGACAGTGAGAAATAGCTGTGCATCGTGTGTGTGTGACAGTGAAAGATAGCTGTGCATCGTGTGTGTGTGACAGGGAGAGATAGCTGTGCATCATGTGTGTGTGTGACAGTGAGAGATAGCTGTGCATCGTGTGTGTGTGTGACAGTGAAAGATAGCTGTGCATCGTGTGTGTTTTTTACAGGAAGAGATAGCTGTGCATCGTGTGTGTATGACAGGGAGAGATAGCTGTGCATCGTGTGTGTGTGACAGGGAGAGATAGCTGTGCATCGTGTGTGTGTGTGTGTGACAGTGATAGATAGCTGTGCATCGTGTGTGTGTGACAGGGAGAGATAGCTGTGCATTGTGTGTGACAGGGAGAGATAGCTGTGCATCGTGTGTGTGTCAGGGAGTGAGAGATAGCTGTGCATCATGTGTGTGTGACAGGGAGAGATAGCTGTGCATTGTGTGTGTGACAGTGAGATAGCTGTGCATCGTGTGTGTGTTACAGGGAGAGATAGCTGTGCATCGTGTGAGTGTGACAGTGAGAGTTAGCTGTGCATCGTGTGTGTGTGACAGGGAGAGATAGATGTGCATCGTGTGTGTGAAAGGGAGAGAGCTGTGCATCGTGTGTGTGTGTGTGACAGTGAGAGATAGCTGTGCATCGTGTGTGTGTGACAGTGAGAGATAGCTGTGCATCATGTGTGTGTGTGACAGTGAGAAATAGCTGTGCATCGTGTGTGTGTGACAGTGAAAGATAGCTGTGCATCGTGTGTGTGTGACAGGGAGAGATAGCTGTGCATCATGTGTGTGTGTGACAGTGAGAGATAGCTGTGCATCGTGTGTGTGTGTGACAGTGAAAGATAGCTGTGCATCGTGTGTGTGTGTGACAGTGAGAGATAGCTGTGTATCGTGTGTGTGTGTTTGACAGTGAGAGATAGCTGTGCATCGTGTGTGTGTGACAGGGAGAGATAGCTGTGCATCATGTGTGTATGACAGGGAGAGATAGCTGGGTATCGTGTGTGTGTGACAGGGAGAGATAGCTGTGCATCGTGTGTGTGTGACATTGAGTGATAGCTGTGCATCGTGTGTGTGTGACAGGGAGATAGCTGTGCATCGTGTGTATGTGACAGTGAGAGATAGCTGTGCATCGTGTGTGTGTGACAGTGATAGATAGCTGTGCATCGTGTGTGTGTGACAGGGAGAGATAGCTGTGCATTGTGTGTGTGTGACAGGGAGAGATAGCTGTGCATCGTGTGTGTGTCAGGGAGTGAGAGATAGCTGTGCATCATGTGTGTGTGACAGGGAGAGATAGCTGTGCATTGTGTGTGTGACAGTGAGAGATAGCTGTGCATCGTGTGTGTGTGACAGGGAGAGATAGCTGTTCATCGTGTGTGTGTGTGTGTCAAGGAGTGAGAGATAGTTGTGAATCCTGTGTGTGTCAGGGAGTGATAGATAGCTGTGCATCGTGTGAGTGTTTCAGGGAGTGATAGATAGCTGTGCATCGTGTGAGTGTGACAGTGAGAGTTAGCTGTGCATCGTGTGTGTGTGACAGGGAGAGATAGATGTGCATCGTGTGTGTGACAGGGAGAGATAGCTGTGCATCGTGTGTGTGTGACAGGGAGAGATAGCTGTGCATCGTGTGTGTGAGACAGGGAGAGATAGCTGTGCATCGTGTGTGTGTGACAGAGAGAGATAGCTGTGCATCGTGTGTGTGTGTCAGGGAGTGAGAGATAGCTGTGCATCGTGTGTGTGACAGGGAGAGAGAGCTGTGCATTGTGTGTGTGAAAGGGAGAGATAGCTGTGCATCGTGTGTGTGTCAGGGAGTGAGAGATAGTTGTGCATCGTGTGTGTGAGACAGTGAGAGATAGCTGTGCATTGTGTGTGTGTGACAGTGAGAGACAGCTGTGCATCGTGTGTGTGTGACAGGGAGAGATAGCTGTGCATCGTGTGTGTGTCAGGGAGTGAGAGATAGCTGTGCATCATGTGTGTGTGACAGGGAGAGATAGCTGTGCATTGTGTGTGTGTGACAGTGAGAGATATCTGTGCATCGTGTGTGTGTGACAGGGAGAGATAGCTGTGCATCATGTGTGTGGGTGTGACAGGGAGAGATAGTTGTGCATCGTGTGTGCATCTCTCACTGTCACACATACGATGCACAGCTATCTCTCCCTGTCACACACACACGATGCACAGCTATCTCACACTGTCACACACAAACTAGGCACAGCTATCTCTCCCTGTCACATACACACGATGCACAGCTATCTCTCACTGTCACACACACACACACGATGCACAGCTAACTCTCACTGTCACAAACACACGAGGCACAGCTATCTCTCACTCCCTGACACACACACACAATGGACAGCTATCTCTCACTGTCACACACACGATGCACAGCTATCTCTCACTCCCTGACACACGCACACAATGCGCCGCGTCACTGTCAGTGCTATGAGGGTGAGGCAGGGGTTACTATGGGGTGAGGCAGGGGTTACTATGGGGTGCGGCAGGGGTTAATATGGGGTGAGGCAAGGGTTACTATGGGGTGAGGCAGGGGTTACTAGGGGGTGCGGCAGGGGTTACTATGGGGTGAGGCAAGGGTTACTATGGGGTGAGGCAGGGGTTACTATGGGGTGCGGCAGGGGTTACTATGGTGTGAGGCTGGAGTTACTATGGGGTGATGCAGGGGTTACTATGGGGTGAGGCAGGGTTTACTATGGGGTGAGGCAGGGGTTACTATGGGGTGAGGCAGGGTTTACTATGGGGTGAGGCAGGGGTTACTATGGGGTGAGGCAGGGGTTACTATGGGGTGAGGCAGGGGTTACTATGGGGTGAGGCAGGGTTTACTATGGGGTGAGGCAGGGTTTACTATGGGGTGAGGCAGGGTTTACTATGGGGTGAGGCAGGGGTTAATATGTGGTGAGGCAGGGGTTAATATGTGGTGAGGCAGGGGTTAATATGGGGTGAAACAGGGGTTCATATGGGGTGAGGCAGGGGTTACTATGGGGTTAGGCAGGGTTTACTATGGGGTGAGGCAGGGTTTACTATGGGGTGAGGCAGGGGTTAATATGGGATGAGGCAGGGGTTACTATGGGGTGAGGCAGGGGTTACTATGGGGTGAGGCAGGGGTTAATATGGGGTGAGGCAGGGTTTAGTATGGGGTGAGGCAGGGTTAATATTGGTTGAGGCAGGGTTTACTATGGGGTTAGGCAGGGGTTAATATGGTGTGAGGCAGGGGTTACTATGGGATGAGGCAGGGTTTACTATGGGGTGAGGCAGGGGTTACTATGGGGTGAGGCAGGGGTTAATATGGGGTGCGGCAGGGTTTAGTATGGGGTGAGGCGGGGTTAATATTGGGTGAGGCAGGGGTTTACTATGGGTTGAGGCAGGGTTTACTATGGGGTGAGGCAGGGGTTAATATGGTGTGAGGCAGGGGTTACTATGGGATGAGGCAGGGGTTATATGGGGTGAGGCAGGGTTTACTATGGGGTGAGGCAGGGTTTACTATGGGGTGAGGCAGGGGTTACTATGGGATGAAGTAGGAGTTAATATGGGGTGAGGCAGGGGTTACTATGGGGTGAGGCAGGGGTTACTAGGGGGTGCGGCAGGGGTTACTAGGGGGTGAGGCAAGGGTTACTATGGGGTGAGGCAGGGGTTACTATGGGGTGCGGCAGGGGTACTATGGTGTGAGGCTGGAGTTACTATGGGGTGAGGCAGGGGTTACTTTGGGGTGAGGCAGGGGTTACTATGGAGTGAGGCAGGGGTTAATATGGGGTGAGGAAGGGGTTACTGTGGGGTGAGGCAGGGGTTACTATGGGGTGAGGCAGGGTTTACTATGGGGTGAGGCAGGGGTTACTATGGGGTGAAGCAGGAGTTAATATGGGGTGAGGCAGGGTTTACTATGGGGTGAGGCAGGGTTTACTATGGGGTGAGGCAGGGGTTACTATGGGGTGAAGCAGGAGTTAATATGGGGTGAGGCAGGGGTTAATATGGGGTGAGGCAGGGGTTACTATGGGGTGAGGCAGGGGTGAATATGGTGTGCGGCAGGGGTTAATATGGAGTGAGGCAGGGGTTACTATGGGGTTTGGCAGGGGTTACTATGGGGTGCGGCAGGGGTTACTATGGGGTGCGGCAGGGATTACTATGGGGTGAGACAGGGGTTACTATGGGGTGAGGCAGGGGTTACTATGGGGTGCGGCAGGGGTTACTATGGAGTGAGGCAGGGGTTACTATGGGGTGAGGCAGGGGTTACTATGGGGTGAGGCAGGGGTTACTATGGGGTGAGGCAGGGGTTACTATGGGGTGAGGCAGGGGTTACTATGGGGTGAGGCAGGGGTTACTATGGGGTGAGGCAGGGGTTACTATGGGGTGAGGCAGGGGTTACTATGGGGTGCGGCAGGGGTTACTATGGGGTGAGGCTGGGGTTACTATGGGGTGAGGCAGGGGTTACTATGGGGTGAGGCAGGGGTTACTATGTGGTGAGGCAGGGGTTTCTTCTTTCTCTCTCAGGCCTGAGTAACTACAGGCACACCCGCATTAACGTACGCAATGGGACTAAGCTAACAGGCCTGAGTAACACAGGCATACCCCGCAGTAACGTATGCAATGGGACTAAGCTAACAGGCTTGAGTAACACAGGCATACCCCGCATTAACGTACGCAATGGGACAATCTAATAGGCCTGAGTAACTAAAGGCATTCCCCGCATTAACGTACGCAATGGGACTAAGCTAACAGGCCTGAGTAACTACAGGCATACCCTGCATTAACGTACGCAATGGGACTAAGCTAACAGGCCTGAGTTACACAGGCATACCCCGCATTAACGTTCACAATGGGACTATGGCCTCTACAGTATATCACAAAAGGGGTTAAGTCTCCAGGAGAGGAATTCCTGCAGGAATGATACTCGGCCCTGCTCTATATTAGATGCTGGTGTTACATATTGGCAGGTTGCAGTGCCTGACGTACCCCAGGCCGCCCCCCGGGGCAATGAGTGAGGGGCCGAGGATGTCTCCGCTGAGCAAGATGCTTCTCTTTAATTAGCGAGTTTTGTTGCAGGCTGAGCAGCTGTCACTCAATAATCAGCACAGATCACTGTGCCTCATGTGTGACAGGGAGTGAGAGATAGCTGTGCATCGTGTGTGTGACAGTGAGAGATAGCTGTGCATCGTATGTGTTGACAGTGAGAGATAGCTGTGCATCGTGTGTGTGTGTGTGTGTGACAGTGAGAGATAGCTGTGCATCGTGTGTGTGTGTGTGTGTGTGTGTGTGTGTGACAGTGAGAGATAGCTGTGCATCGTGTGTGTGTGACAGGGAGAGATAGCTGTGCATCATGTGTGTGTGTGACAGGGAGAGATAGCTGTGCATCGTGTGTGTGTGTGACAGTGAAAGATAGCTGTGCATCGTGTGTGTATGACAGGGAGAGATAGCTGTGCATCGTGTGTGTGTGACAGGGAGAGATAGCTGTGCATCGTTTGTGTGTGTGACAGTGAGAGATAGCTGTGCATTGTATGTGTGAGACAGGGAGAGATATCTGTGCATCGTGTGTGACAGTGAGAGATAGCTGTGCATCGTATGTGTTGACAGTGAGAGATAGCTGTGCATCGTGTGTGTGTGTGTGTGTGACAGTGAGAGAAAGCTGTGCATCGTGTGTGTGTGTATGTGTGTGTGTGTGAGTGTGACAGTGAGAGATAGCTGTGCATCGTGTGTGTGTGACAGGGAGAGATAGCTGTGCATCATGTGTGTGTGTGACAGTGAGAAATAGCTGTGCATCGAGTGTGTGTGACAGTGAAAGATAGCTGTGCATCGTGTGTGTGTGAGACAGTGAGAGATAGCTGTGCATTGTATGTGTTGACAGTGAGAGATAGCTGTGCATCGTGTGTGTGTGTGTGTGTGACAGTGAGAGATAGCTGTGCATCGTGTGTGTGTGTGTGACAGTGAGAGATAGCTGTGCATCGTGTGTGTGTGTGTGTGTGTGTGTGTGTGACAGGGAGAGATAGCTGTGCATCATGTGTGTGTGTGACAGTGAGAAATAGCTGTGCATCGTGTGTGTGTGACAGTGAAAGATAGCTGTGCATCGTGTGTGTGTGTGACAGTGAGAGATAGCTGTGCATCGTGTGTGTGTGACAGGGAGAGATAGCTGTGCATCATGTGTGTGTGTGACAGTGAGAAATAGCTGTGCATCGTGTGTGTGTGACAGTGAAAGATAGCTGTGCATCGTGTGTGTGTGACAGGGAGAGATAGCTGTGCATCATGTGTGTGTGTGACAGTGAGAGATAGCTGTGCATCGTGTGTGTGTGTCACAGTGAAAGATAGCTGTGCATCGTGTGTGTTTTTTACAGTAAGAGATAGCTGTGCATCGTGTGTGTATGACAGGGAGAGATAGCTGTGCATCGTGTGTGTGTGACAGGGAGAGATAGCTGTGCATCGTGTGTGGCGGAGTGAGAGCTGTGCATCGTGTGTGTGTGACAGTGTGAGATAGCTGTGCATCGTTTGTGTGTGTGACAGTGAGAGAGAGCTGTGCATCGTTTGTGTGTGTGACAGTGAGAGAGAGCTGTGCATCGTGTGTGTGTGTGAGACAGTGAGAGATAGCTGTGCATTGTATGTGTGAGACAGGGAGAGATATCTGTGCATCGTGTGTGACAGTGAGATAGCTGTGCATCGTATGTGTTGACAGTGAGAGATAGCTGTGCATCGTGTGTGTGTGTGTGTGTGTGTGTGTGTGTGTCTGTGTGTGTGTGTGTGACAGTGAGAGATAGCTGTGCATCGTGTGTGTGTGTGTGACAGTGAGAGATAGCTGTGCATCGTGTGTGTGTGACAGGGAGAGATAGCTGTGCATCATGTGTGTGTGTGACAGTGAGAAATAGCTGTGCATCGTGTGTGTGTGACAGTGAAAGATAGCTGTGCATCGTGTGTGTGTGACAGGGAGAGATAGCTGTGCATCATGTGTGTGTGTGACAGTGAGAGATAGCTGTGCATCGTGTGAGTGTGACAGTGAGAGTTAGCTGTGCATCGTGTGTGTGTGACAGGGAGAGATAGATGTGCATCGTGTGTGTGACAGGGAGAGATAGCTGTGCATCGTGTGTGTGTGACAGGGAGAGATAGCTGTGCATCGTGTGTGTGAGACAGGGAGAGATAGCTGTGCATCGTGTGTGTGTGACAGAGAGAGATAGCTGTGCATCGTGTGTGTGTGTCAGGGGGTGAGAGATAGCTGTGCATCGTGTGTGTGACAGGGAGAGATAGCTGTGCATTGTGTGTGTGAAAGGGAGAGATAGCTGTGCATCGTGTGTGTGTCAGGGAGTGAGAGATAGTTGTGCATCGTGTGTGTGAGACAGTGAGAGATAGCAGTGCATTGTGTGTGTGTGACAGTGAGAGACAGCTGTGCATCGTGTGTGTGTGACAGGGAGAGATAGCTGTGCATCGTGTGTGTGTGACAGGGAGAGATAGCTGTGCATCGTGTGTGTGTCAGTGAGTGAGAGATAGCTGTGCATCATGTGTGTGTGACAGGGAGAGATAGCTGTGCATTGTGTGTGTGTGACAGTGAGAGATATCTGTGCATCGTGTGTGTGTGACAGGGAGAGATAGCTGTTCATCGTGTGTATGTGTGTGTGTGTGTGTGTGTGTGTGTGTGTGTGTGTCAAGGAGTGAGAGATAGTTGTGCATCGTGTGTGTGTCAGGGAGTGAGAGATAGCTGTGCATCGTGTGTGTGTTTCAGGGAGTGAGAGATAGCTTTGCATCGTGTGTGTGTGACAGTGAGAGATAGCTGTGCATCATGTGTGTGTGTGTGACAGGGAGAGATAGTTGTGCATCGTGTGTGCATCTCTCACTGTCACACATACGATGCACAGCTATCTCTCCCTGTCACACACACACGATGCACAGCTATCTCACACTGTCACACACACACTAGGCACAGCTATCTCTCCCTGTCACATACACACGATGCACAGCTATCTCTCACTGTCACACACACACACACGATGCACAGCTAACTCTCACTGTCACAAACACACGAGGCACAGCTATCTCTCACTCCCTGACACACACACACAATGGACAGCTATCTCTCAGTCACACACACGATGCACAGCTATCTCTCACTCCCTGACACACGCACACAATGCGCCGCGTCACTGTCAGTGCTATGAGGGTGAGGCAGGGGTTACTATGGGGTGAGGCAGGGGTTACTATGGGGTGCGGCAGGGGTTAATATGGGGTGAGGCAAGGGTTACTATGGGGTGAGGCAGGGGTTACTAGGGGGTGCGTCACGGGTTACTATGGGGTGAGGCAAGGGTTACTATGGGGTGAGGCAGGGGTTACTATGGGGTGCGGCAGGGGTTACTATGGTGTGAGGCTGGAGTTACTATGGGGTGATGCAGGGGTTACTATGGGGTGAGGCAGGGTTTACTATGGGGTGAGGCAGGGGTTACTATGGGGTGAGGCAGGGTTTACTATGGGGTGAGGCAGGGTTTACTATGGGGGTGAGGCAGGGGTTACTATGGGGTGAGGCAGGGGTTACTATGGGGTGAGGCAGGGGTTACTATGGGGTGAGGCATGGTTTACTATGGGGTGAGGCAGGGTTTACTATGGGGTGAGGCAGGGGTTAATATGTGGTGAGGCAGGGGTTAATATGGGGTGAAACAGGGGTTCATATGGGGTGAGGCAGGGGTTACTATGGGGTGAGGCAGGGTTTACTATGGGGTGAGACAGGGTTTACTATGGGGTGAGGCAGGGTTTACTATGGGGTGAGGCAGGGGTTAATATGGGGTGAGGCAGGGGTTAATATGGGGTGAGGCAGGGGTTAATATGGGGTGAGGCAGGGGTTACTATGGGGTGAGGCAGGGGTTACTATGGGGTGAGGCAGGGGTTAATATTGGGTGAGGCAGGGTTTAGTATGGGGTGAGGCGGGGTTAATATTGGGTGAGGCAGGGGTTACTATGGGTTGAGGCAGGGGTTATATGGGGTGAGGCAGGGTTTACTATGGGGTGAGGCAGGGTTTACTATGGGGTGAGGCAGGGTTTACTATGGGGTGAGGCAGGGGTTACTATGGGGTGAAGTAGGAGTTAATATGGGGTGAGGCAGGGGTTACTATGGGGTGAGGCAGGGGTTACTATGGGGTGCGGCAGGGGTTAATATGGGGTGAGGGAAGGGTTACTATGGGGTGAGGCAGGGGTTACTAGGGGGTGCGGCAGGGGTTACTATGGGGTGAGGCAAGGGTTACTATGGGGTGCTGCAGGGGTTACTATGGGGTGAGGTTGGGGTTACTATGGGGTGAGGCAGGGGTTACTATGGGGTGAGGCAGGGGTTACTATGGGGTGAGGCAGGGATTACTATGGGGTGCGGCAGGGGTTACTATGGGGTGAGGCTGGGGTTACTATGGGGTGAGGCAGGGGTTACTATGGGGTGAGGCAGGGGTTACTATGTGGTGAGGCAGGGGTTACTTCTTTCTCTCTCAGGCCTGAGTAACTACAGGCACACCCGCATTAACGTACGCAATGGGACTAAGCTAACAGGCCTGAGTAACACAGGCATACCCCGCAGTAACGTACGCAATGGGACTAAGCTAACAGGCTTGAGTAACACAGGCATACCCCGCATTAACGTACGCAATGGGACAATCTAATAGGCCTGAGTAACTAAAGGCATTCCCCGCATTAACGTACGCAATGGGACTAAGCTAACAGGCCTGAGTAACTACAGGCATACCCTGCATTAACGTACGCAATGGGACTAAGCTAACAGGCCTGAGTTACACAGGCATACCCGGCATTAACGTTCACAATGGGACTATGGCCTCTACAGTATATCACAAAAGGGGTTAAGTCTCCAGGAGAGGAATTCCTGCAGGAATGATACTCGGCCCTGCTCTATATTAGATGCTGGTGTTACATATTGTAAACTCCTAACAGCCATTGCTGCTAGCAGCCATGCTTCTAAGCAGATATGCTTTTAAGTATATATGTTTCAAGTATTTATGAAGTTTAAAAAGGAAGGAAGACTATTGAATCACTCACTCATCTCTTCTCTTTCCTCAGGTAAAAACATATTCCAATTGTCTGTCTATCCTGATATCCTCCCATGCTGTGTATTTAGTTCTATTTAGGTAAAAACATATTCCAATTGTCTGTCTATCCTGATATCCTCCCATGCTGTGTATTTAGTTCTATTTAGGTAAAAACATATTCCAATTGTCTGTCTATCCTGATATCCTCCCATGCTGTGTATTTAGTTCTATTTAGGTAAAAACATATTCCAATTGTCTGTCTATCCTGATATCCTCCCATGCTGTGTATTTAGTTCTATTTAGGTAAAAACATATTCCAATTGTCTGTCTGTAAATCATCCCCTTACTGTCTTAATTTAATTCAGCTTTCACACTTGTGCAAGGCAAGGCAAGGCAACACCCACCTTAGAAAAACCATTTGCTTTAACTACCCTCACATGTGTTAATTAAGTTTGTTGTGCCAACCAGGTGACTTTCTAAAAGTATATAAGTAAACTCCTAACAGCCATTGCTGCTAGCAGCCATGCTTCTAAGCAGATATGCTTTTAAGTATATATGTTTCAAGTATTTATGAAGTTTAAAAAGAAGTGGAAAAGTGGACATCACCTACTGCTTCTGATTCCTGCTTTTGATCTACGTTGGAAAAGAGGATATCATCTATCTAAGACTGCACATCTCAACTATTAATACTTAACTATTGCTGTGATGCCGCCTTTATTTTTTATATTTGCTGCAACCGCACTTATTTTCAAATTATGCACTTCCTTCCACCAGTCTCCTTATGTCTCTAACTCTATTCATATATCTCCATCTCTCCTTTCTTCCCCACTTCTCAGTTCACATGAACTCCTTTCTTACCTGCGTCCTCTGTCACCACACAGCTATACCTCCTGCACTAAAACACACCCCTACAAATCATCCTCACACATCCTCTTTCTATCCATGCTTCTCCTCCTTGCTTCTGGGGATATCTCTCCCAATCCTGGTCCCTGCCTTATTTCTACTTGCTCTCGTCCTCGCCTCCCACATACAACTTCTACTCCTTCTGGTGTTAACCCCTCCAACCTCATACCCATCCCCTGCCACTCTCCCTCCTCTCTCCCTTTCTCCTGTGCCCTTTGGAATGCTCGCTCCCTCTCTAACAAGTTCCTCTCTGTGCATGACTTCTTTCTCTCTCAATCCCTGCTTCTCTTTGCTATAACTGAGACCTGGCTCACTCAGTCTGACTCTGCTCTGGAAGCTGCCCTCTCTTATGGTGGCCTTTCCTTCTCCCACACTCCGCGCCTTGATGGCAGGGGTGGAGGTGTGGGGCTCCTGCTCTCCTCTCTCTGCCGTTACCGAACTATTCCTATTCCCCCCTCTCTTGCCTTTCCCTCCTTTGAGGTTCACACTGTCCAGATCTTCTCTCCTCTCCCTGTTCATGTGGCGGTCATGTATCGCCCACCTACCTCTACTCATCCCCCTTCTGCCTTTCTCTCTCACTTTGAATCCTGGCTCTCTTTCTTCCTCTCCTCAGACTCCCCTGTTCTTCTCCTTGGGGACTTCAATTGCCACATTGATGACCCCTCTCTCCCTTGGGCTTCCCGCTTTCTTTCTCTAACCTCTTCTTTTGGCCTTCAACAGTGGACTGCAGCCAGCACCCACAAGGATGGCCACTACTTAGACCTGGTTTTCACTAAAAACTTCTCTCTCTCTGATTTCTCCATTTCCCCTTTTCCTCTCTCTGACCATCACCTCATCTCATTCTCTCTATCTCGCTTCTCAACTTCTCCACCTCCATCTACACCCCGGTTCTGCAGAAACCTGCGCTCTATTCACTTACCTGACTTTGAGTCCACGTTACACTCCTCCCTCTCCTCTCTCAGATCTGCTACAGACCCTGACAAACTGGTCAGGAACTACAACTCTGCCTTGTCCTCCTCTCTTGATCTACATGCCCCGCTTTCTCTCTGCCGCACTCGCCCTTTTAACCCTAGACCCTGGTTAAATTCCCACACGCGCATGCTGCGTTCCTCCACTCGTTCCTCTGAACGCCTCTGGAGGAAATCTCATACTCTCGCAGACTTCCTTCACTACAAATTTATGCTATCCTGTTTCAACTCTGCCCTCTCGCAAGCTAAACAAGCCTACTTTTCTGCACTAATCAACATGCACAAGTCTAACCCACGCCGACTGTTCTCTGTCTTTGATACTCTACTCAAACCACCCTCCGCTGCCTCTCCTTCCTCCATCTCCGCTCAGGACTTTGCTGACTATTTTAAGGAAAAGGTGGAATCCATACGTCAGAACATCCCCTCTGTTTCTTCCTCCCATCCTACACCTCTTCCTAACTCTCCTCCTGCCTTCCTTGACTCTTTTTCCACTGTCTCAGAGGAGGATGTGTCGCTGTTGATCGCCTCTTCTCCCTCTACCACTTGCCCTCTTGACCCCATTCCCTCCCATCTCCTAAAACCTCTTGCTCCTACTATAATCCCTACGCTCACGCACATTTTTAACTCCTCCCTCTGCTCTGGAACCTTTCCATCCTCCTTCAAACATGCAACAGTCATACCATTACTCAAAAACAGCAAGCTTGACCCTACCTGTCTTTCTAACTATCGGCCTGTCTCCCTCCTGCCTTTTGCCTCTAAACTCCTTGAACGTCTTGTATTCGCTCGCTTGCTCCATTTTCTCAACACCTATTCTCTCCTAGACCCTCTACAATCTGGCTTCCGTACTGCTCACTCCACGGAAACAGCCCTCACTAAAATAACTGACGACCTCCATGCTGCCAAAGACAGAGGTCATTACACTCTGCTCATATTACTCGACCTCTCTGCAGCATTTGACACCGTGGACCACCCTCTTCTCCTTCACATTCTCCATACTCTTGGTATTCGGAACAAAGCTCTATCCTGGATCTCATCCTACCTCTCCCATCGTACTTTCAGTGTCTCTTCTGCTAATACCTCCTCCTCCTCTATTGATCTCTCTGTGGGGGTACCCCAGGGCTCTGTCCTGGGACCTCTTCTCTTTTCTCTGTATACACTCTCTCTAGGTGACCTAATAACATCTTTTGGGTTTAATTATCACCTCTATGCTGACGACACACAAATATATTTCTCAACACCCGACCTTACACCTACTGTACAAACCAAAGTTTCTGAATGTCTCTCTGCTATATCATCCTGGATGGCCCTCCGCCGCCTTAAACTCAACATGGCTAAAACAGAGCTCCTCATACTTCCTCCCAAACCTGGCCCTACTACCTCCTTCCACATTACTGTTGGAACTACGATCATTCACCCAGTAGCCCAAGCACGCTGCCTTGGGGTCACACTCGACTCCTCTCTCACATTTGCCCCTCACATTCAATAAATTTCTAAAACCTGTCGCTTTTTCCTCCGCAATATAACAAAGATACGCCCTTTCCTCTGTTGCTCGACTGCTAAAACTCTGACTCAGGCCCTCATTCTCTCCCGTCTTGATTACTGTAACCTCCTGCTGTCCGGCCTTCCTGCCTCTCACCTGTCTCCCCTACAATCTATCCTTAACGCTGCTGCCAGAATCACTCTACTCTTTCCTAGATCTGTCTCAGCATCTCCCCTCATGAAATCCCTCTCCTGGCTTCCGATCAAATCCCGCATCTCACACTCCATTCTTCTCCTCACTTTTAAAGCTTTACACTCTTCTGCCCCTCCTTACATCTCAGCCCTAATTTCTCGCTATGCACCATCCAGACTCTTGCGTTCTTCTCAAGGATGTCTTCTTTCTACCCCCTTTGTATCTAAAGCCCTCTCCCGCCTTAAACCTTTTTCATTGACTGCCCCTCACCTCTGGAATGCCCTTCCCCTCAGTACCCGACTAGCACCCTCTCTATCCACCTTTAAGACCCACCTTAAGACACACTTGCTTAAAGAAGCATATGAATAGGACTGTGGCTATTCTGAACACATGGCACATAAAGCTTGGCCCCCTGCAGATGCACTTACCAGAACTCCCTCCTACTGTCTCTGTACGTTCTCCCTACCTACCAATTAGACTGTAAGCTCCTCGGAGCAGGGACTCCTCTTCCTTAATGTCTAAAGCACTTATTCCCATGATCTGTTATTTATATTATCTGTTATTTATTGGATTACCACATGTATTACTGCTGTGAAGCGCTATGTACACTAATGGCGCTATATAAATAAAGACATACAATACAATACAATATTGGCAGATTGCAGTGCCTGACGTACCCCAGGCCGCCCCCCGGGGCAATGAGTGAGGGGCCGAGGATCTCTCCGCTGAGCCAGATGCTTCTCTTTAATTAGCGAGTTTTGTTGCAGGCTGAGCAGCTGTCACTCAATAATCAGCACAGATCACTGTGCCTCGTGTGTGACAGGGAGAGATAACTGTGCCTCATGTGTGACAGGGAGTGAGAGATAGCTGTGCCTTGTGTGTGACAGGGAGTGAGAGATAGCTGTGCATCGTGTGTGTGACAGTGAGAGATAGCTGTGCATCGTATGTGTTGACAGTGAGAGATAGCTGTGCATCGTGTGTGTGTGTGTGTGTGACAGTGAGAGATAGCTGTGCATCGTGTGTGTGTGACAGGGAGAGATAGCTGTGCATCATGTGTGTGTGTGACAGTGAGAAATAGCTGTGCATCGTGTGTGTGTGACAGTGAAAGATAGCTGTGCATCGTGTGTGTGTGACAGTGAAAGATAGCTGTGCATCGTGTGTGTGTGACAGGGAGAGATAGCTGTGCATCATGTGTGTGTGTGACAGGGAGAGATAGCTGTGCATCGTGTGTGTGTGTGTGTGACAGTGAAAGATAGCTGTGCATCGTGTGTGTATGACAGGGAGAGATAGCTGTGCATCGTGTGTGTGTGACAGGGAGAGATAGCTGTGCATCGTGTGTGGCGGAGTGAGAGCTGTGCATCGTGTGTGTGTGACAGTGTGGGATAGCTGTGCATCGTGTGTGTGTGACAGTGAGATAGCTGTGCATCGTTTGTGTGTGTGACAGTGAGAGAGAGCTGTGCATCGTTTGTGTGTGTGACAGTGAGAGAGAGCTGTGCATCGTGTGTGTGTGTGTGAGACAGTGAGAGATAGCTGTGCATTGTATGTGTGAGACAGGGAGAGATATCTGTGCATCGTGTGTGACAGTGAGAGATAGCTGTGAATCGTATGTGTTGACAGTGAGAGATAGCTGTGCATCGTGTGTGTGTGTGTGTGACAGTGAGAGAAAGCTGTGCATCGTGTGTGTGTGACAGTGAGAGATAGCTGTGCATCGTGTGTGTGTGACAGGGAGAGATAGCTGTGCATCATGTGTGTGTGTGACAGTGAGAAATAGCTGTGCATCGAGTGTGTGTGACAGTGAAAGATAGCTGTGCATCGTGTGTGTGTGTGTGAGACAGTGAGAGATAGCTGTGCATCGTGTGTGACAGTGAGAGATAGCTGTGCATCGTATGTGTTGACAGTGAGAGATAGCTTTGCATCGTGTGTGTGTGTGTGTGACAGTGAGAGATAGCTGTGTATCGTGTGTGTGTGTGTGTGTGACAGTGAGAGATAGCTGTGCATCGTGTGTGTGTGACAGGGAGAGATAGCTGTGCATCATGTGTGTGTGTGACAGTGAGAAATAGCTGTGCATCGTGTGTGTGTGACAGTGAAAGATAGCTGTGCATCGTGTGTGTGTGACAGGGAGAGATAGCTGTGCATCATGTGTGTGTGTGACAGTGAGAGATAGCTGTGCATCGTGTGTGTGTGTGTGACAGTGAAAGATAGCTTTGCATCGTGTGTGTTTTTTACAGGAAGCGATAGCTGTGCATCGTGTGTGTATGACAGGGAGAGATAGCTGTGCATCGTGTGTGTGTGACAGGGAGAGATAGCTGTGCATCGTGTGTGGCGGAGTGAGAGCTGTGCATCGTGTGTGTGTGACAGTGTGAGATAGCTGTGCATCGTGTGTGTGTGACAGTGAGATAGCTGTGCATCGTTTGTGTGTGTGACAGTGAGAGAGAGCTGTGCATCGTTTGTGTGTGTGACAGTGAGAGAGAGCTGTGCATCATGTGTGTGTGTGACAGTGAGAGAGAGCTGTGCATCGTGTGTGTGTGTGTGACAGTGAGAGATAGCTGTGCATCGTGTGTGTGTGTGACAGTGAGATAGCTGTGCATCGTGTGTGTGGTACAGGGAGAGATAGCTGTGCAACATGTGTGTGTGTGACAGTGAGAAATAGCTGTGCAGCGTGTGTGTGTGACAGTGAAAGATAGCTGTGCATCGTGTGTGTGTGTGAGACAGTGAGAGATAGCTGTGCATTGTATGTGTGAGACAGGGAGAGATATCTGTGCATCGTGTGTGACAGTGAGAGATAGCTGTGCATCGTATGTGTTGACAGTGAGAGATAGCTGTGCATCGTGTGTGTGTGTGTGTGACAGTGAAAGATAGCTGTGCATCGTGTGTGTGTGTGTGACAGTGAGAGATAGCTGTGCATCGTGTGTGTGTGACAGGGAGAGATAGCTGTGCATCATGTGTGTGTGTGACAGTGAGAAATAGCTGTGCATCGTGTGTGTGTGACAGTGAAAGATAGCTGTGCATCGTGTGTGTGTGACAGGGAGAGATAGCTGTGCATCATGTGTGTGTGTGACAGTGAGAGATAGCTGTGCATCGTGTGTGTGTGACAGTGAAAGATAGCTGTGCATCGTGTGTGTATGACAGGGAGAGATAGCTGTGCATCGTGTGTGTATGACAGGGAGAGATAGCTGCGCATCGTGTGTGTGTGACAGGGAGAGATAGCTGTGCATCGTGTGTGGCGGAGTGAGAGCTGTGCATCGTGTGTGTGTGACAGTGTGAGATAGCTGTGCATCGTGTGTGTGTGACAGTGAGATAGCTGTGCATCGTTTGTGTGTGTGACAGTGAGAGAGTGCTGTGCATCGTTTGTGTGTGTGACAGTGAGAGAGAGCTGTGCATCGTGTGTGTGTGTGAGACAGTGAGAGATAGCTGTGCATTGTATGTGTGAGACAGGGAGAGATATCTGTGCATCGTGTGTGACAGTGAGAGATAGCTGTGCATCGTATGTGTTGACAGTGAGAGATAGCTGTGCATCGTGTGTGTGTGTGTGTGACAGTGAGAGATAGCTGTGCATCGTGTGTGTGTGTGTGACAGTGAGAGATAGCTGTGCATCGTGTGTGTGTGACAGGGAGAGATAGCTGTGCATCATGTGTGTGTGTGACAGTGAGAAATAGCTGTGCATCGTGTGTGTGTGACAGTGAAAGATAGCTGTGCATCGTGTGTGTGTGACAGGGAGAGATAGCTGTGCATCATGTGTGTGTGTGACAGTGAGAGATAGCTGTGCATCGCGTGTGTGTGTGTGACAGTGAAAGATAGCTGTGCATCGTGTGTGTTTTTTACAGGAAGAGATAGCTGTGCATCGTATGTGTTGACAGTGAGAGATAGCTGTGCATCGTGTGTGTGTGTGTGTGTGACAGTGAGAGATAGCTGTGCATCGTGTGTGTGTGTGTGACAGTGAGATAGCTGTGCATCGTGTGTATGGGACAGGGAGAGATAGCTGTGCAACATGTGTGTGTGTGACAGTGAGAAATAGCTGTGCAGCGTGTGTGTGTGACAGTGAAAGATAGCTGTGCATCGTGTGTGTGTGTGAGACAGTGAGAGATAGCTGTGCATTGTATGTGTGAGACAGGGAGAGATATCTGTGCATCGTGTGTGACAGTGAGAGATAGTTGTGCATCGTATGTGTTGACAGTGAGATAGCTGTGCATCGTGTGTGTGTGTGTGTGACAGTGAGAGATAGCTGTGCATCGTGTGTGTGTGTGTGACAGTTAGATAGCTGTGCATCGTGTGTGTGTGACAGAGAGAGATAGCTGTGCATCATGTGTGTGTGTGACAGTGAGAAATAGCTGTGCATCGTGTGTGTGTGTGACAGTGAAAGATAGCTGTGCATCGTGTGTGTGTGTGACAGTGAGAGATAGCTGTGCATCGTGTGTGTGTGTGACAGGGAGAGATAGCTGTGCATCATGTGTGTGTGTGAGTGAGAAATAGCTGTGCATCGTGTGTGTGTGACAGTGAAAGATAGCTGTGCATCGTGTGTGTGTGACAGGGAGAGATACTGTAGCTGTGCATCATGTGTGTGTGTGACAGTGAGAGATAGCTGTGCATCGTGTGTGTGTGACAGTGAAAGATAGCTGTGCATCTTGTGTGTATGACAGGGAGAGATAGCTGTGCATCGTGTGTGTATGAAAGGGAGAGATAGCTGTGCATCGTGTGTGTGTGACAGGGAGAGATAGCTGTGCATCGTGTGTGGCGGAGTGAGAGCTGTGCATCGTGTGTGTGTGACAGTGAGAGATAGCTGTGCATCGTGTGTGTGTGACAGGGAGAGATAGCTGTGCATCATGTGTGTGTGTGACAGTGAGAAATAGCTGTGCATCGTGTGTGTGTGACAGTGAAAGATAGCTGTGCATCGTGTGTGTGTGACAGGGAGAGATAGCTGTGCATCATGTGTGTGTGTGACAGTGAGAGATAGCTGTGCATCGCGTGTGTGTGTGACAGTGAAAGATAGCTGTGCATCGTGTGTGTTTTTTACAGGAAGAGATAGCTGTGCATCGTGTGTGTATGACAGGGAGAGATAGCTGTGCATCGTGTGTGTGTGACAGGGAGAGATAGCTGTGCATCGTGTGTGGCGGAGTGAGAGCTGTGCATCGTGTGTGTGTGACAGTGTGAGATAGCCGTGCATCGTGTGTGTGTGACAGTGAGATAGCTGTGCATCGTTTGTGTGTGTGACAGTGAGAGAGAGCTGTGCATCGTTTGTGTGTGTGACAGTGAGAGAGAGCTGTGCATTGTGTGTGTGTGAGAGACAGTGAGAGATAGCTGTGCATTGTATGTGTGAGACAGGGAGAGATATCTGTGCATCGTGTGTGACAGTGAGAGATAGCTGTGCATCGTATGTGTTGACAGTGAGAGATAGCTGTGCATCGTGTGTGTGTGTGTGTGTGTGTGTGTGTGTGTGTGTGTGTGACAGTGAGAGATAGCTGTGCATCGTGTGTGTGTGTGTGACAGTGAGATAGCTGTGCATCGTGTGTATGGGACAGGGAGAGATAGCTGTGCAACATGTGTGTGTGTGACAGTGAGAAATAGCTGTGCAGCGTGTGTGTGTGACAGTGAAAGATAGCTGTGCATCGTGTGTGTGTGTGTGAGACAGTGAGAGATAGCTGTGCATTGTATGTGTGAGACAGGGAGAGATATCTGTGCATCGTGTGTGACAGTGAGAGATAGCTGTGCATCGTATGTGTTGACAGTGAGATAGCTGTGCATCGTGTGTGTGTGTGTGTGTGACAGTGAGAGATAGCTGTGCATCGTGTGTGTGTGTGTGACAGTGAGAGATAGCTGTGCATCGTGTGTGTGTGACAGAGAGAGATAGCTGTGCATCATGTGTGTGTGTGACAGTGAGAAATAGCTGTGCATCGTGTGTGTGTGTGACAGTGAAAGATAGCTGTGCATCGTGTGTGTGTGTGACAGGGAGAGATAGCTGTGCATCATGTGTGTGTGTGAGTGAGAAATAGCTGTGCATCGTGTGTGTGTGACAGTGAAAGATAGCTGTGCATCGTGTGTGTGTGACAGGGAGAGATAGCTGTGCATCATGTGTGTGTGTGACAGTGAGAGATAGCTGTGCATCGTGTGTGTGTGACAGTGAAAGATAGCTGTGCATCTTGTGTGTATGACAGGGAGAGATAGCTGTGCATCGTGTGTGTATGACAGGGAGAGATAGCTGTGCATCGTGTGTGTGTGACAGGGAGAGATAGCTGTGCATCGTGTGTGTGTGACAGTGTGAGATAGCCGTGCATCGTGTGTGTGTGACAGTGAGATAGCTGTGCATCGTTTGTGTGTGTGACAGTGAGAGAGAGCTGTGCATCGTTTGTGTGTGTGACAGTGAGAGAGAGCTGTGCATTGTGTGTGTGTGAGAGACAGTGAGAGATAGCTGTGCATTGTATGTGTGAGACAGGGAGAGATATATGTGCATCGTGTGTGACAGTGAGAGATAGCTGTGCATCGTATGTGTTGACAGTGAGAGATAGCTGTGCATCGTGTGTGTGTGTGTGTGACAGTGAGAGATAGCTGTGCATCGTGTGTGTGTGTGTGTGACAGTGAGATAGCTGTGCATCGTGAGTATGGGACAGGGAGAGATAGCTGTGCAACATGTGTGTGTGTGACAGTGAGAAATAGCTGTGCAGCGTGTGTGTGTGTGACAGTGAAAGATAGCTGTGCATCGTGTGTGTGTGTGTGAGACAGTGAGAGATAGCTGTGCATTGTATGTGTGAGACAGGGAGAGATATCTGTGCATCGTGTGTGACAGTGAGAGATAGCTGTGCATCGTATGTGTTGACAGTGAGATAGCTGTGCATCGTGTGTGTGTGTGTGTGTGACAGTGAGAGATAGCTGTGCATCGTGTGTGTGTGTGTGACAGTGAAAGATAGCTGTGCATCGTGTGTGTGTGTGACAGGGAGAGATAGCTGTGCATCATGTGTGTGTGTGAGTGAGAAATAGCTGTGCATCGTGTGTGTGTGACAGTGAAAGATAGCTGTGCATCGTGTGTGTGTGACAGGGAGAGATAGCTGTGCATCATGTGTGTGTGTGACAGTGAGAGATAGCTGTGCATCGTGTGTGTGTGACAGTGAAAGATAGCTGTGCATCTTGTGTGTATGACAGGGAGAGATAGCTGTGCATCGTGTGTGTATGACAGGGAGAGATAGCTGTGCATCGTGTGTGTGTGACAGGGAGAGATAGCTGTGCATCGTGTGTGGCGGAGTGAGAGCTGTGCATCGTGTGTGTGTGACAGTGTGAGATAGCTGTGCATCGTGTGTGTGTGACAGTGAGATAGCTGTGCATCGTTTGTGTGTGTGACAGTGAGAGAGTGCTGTGCATCGTTTGTGTGTGTGACAGTGAGAGAGAGCTGTGCATCGTGTGTGTGTGTGAGACAGTGAGAGATAGCTGTGCATTGTATGTGTGTGTGTGTTCACAGTGAGAGATAGCTGTGCATTGTGTGTGTGTGTGTGTGTGTGTGTGACAGTGAGAGATAGCTGTGCATCGTGTGTGTGTGTGTGTGACAGTGAGAGATAGCTGTGCATCGTGTGTGTGTGACAGGGAGAGATAGCTGTGCATCATGTGTGTGTGTGACAGTGAGAAATAGCTGTGCATCGTGTGTGTGTGACAGTGAAAGATAGCTGTGCATCGTGTGTGTGTGACAGGGAGAGATAGCTGTGCATTGTATGTGTGAGACAGGGAGAGATATCTGTGCATCGTGTGTGACAGTGAGAGATAGCTGTGCATCGTATGTGTTCACAGTGAGAGATAGCTGTGCATCGTGTGTGTGTGTGTGTGACAGTGAGAGATAGCTGTGCATCGTGTGTGTGTGTGTGACAGTGAGAGATAGCTGTGCATCCTGTGTGTGTGACAGGGAGAGATAGCTGTGCATCATGTGTGTGTGACAGTGAGAAATAGCTGTGCATCGTGTGTGTGTGACAGTGAAAGATAGCTGTGCATTGTGTGTGTGTGACAGTGAGAGATAGCTGTGCATCGTGTGTGTGTGACAGTGAGAAATAGCTGTGCATCGTGTGTGTGTGTGACAGTGAAAGATAGCTGTGCATCGTGTGTGTGACAGGGAGAGATAGCTGTGCATCATGTGTGTGTGTGACAGTGAGAGATAGCTGTGCATCGTGTGTGTGTGTGACAGTGAAAGATAGCTGTGCATCATGTGTGTGTGTGACAGTGAGAGATAACTGTGTATCGTGTGTGTGTGTGTGTGACAGTGAGAGATAGCTGTGCATCGTGTGTGTGTGACAGGGAGAGATAGCTGTGCATTATGTGTGTATGACAGGGAGAGATAGCTGTGTATCTTGTGTGTGACAGGGAGAGATAGCTGTGCATCGTGAGTGTGTGACATTGAGTGATAGCTGTGCATCGTGTGTGTGTGACAGGGAGATAGCTGTGCATCGTGTGTATGTGACAGTGAGAGATAGCTGTGCATCGTGTGTGTGTGACAGGGAGAGATAGCTGTGCATCATGTGTGTGTGACAGTGAGAGATAGCTGTGCATCGTGTGTGTGTGTGACAGTGATAGATAGCTGTGCATCGTGTGTGTGTGACAGGGAGAGATAGCTGTGCATTGTGTGTGTGTGACAGGGAGAGATAGCTGTGCATCGTGTGTGTGTCAGGGAGTGAGAGATAGCTGTGCATCATGTGTGTGTGACAGGGAGAGATAGCTGTGCATTGTGTGTGTGTGAAAGGGAGAGATAACTGTGCATCGTGTGTGTGTCAGGGAGTGAGAGATAGTTGTGAATCTTGTGTGTGTCAGGGAGTGAGAGATAGCTGTGCATCGTGTGAGTGTTTCAGGGAGTGATAGATGTGCATCGTGTGTGTGACATCGAGAGATAGCTGTGCATCGTGTGTGTGTGACAGGGAGAGATAGTTGTGCATCGTGTGTGTGAGACAGGGAGAGATAGCTGTGCATCGTGTGTGTGTGTCAGGGAGTGAGAGATAGCTGTGCATCGTGTGTGTGACAGTGAGCGATAGCTGTGCATTGTGTGTGTGAAAGGGAGAGATAGCTGTGCATCGTGTGTGTGTCAGGGAGTGAGAGATAGTTGTGCATCGTGTGTGTGAGACAGTGAGATAGCTGTGCATTGTGTGTGTGTGACAGTGAGAGATAGCTGTGCGTCGTGTGTGTGTGACAGGGAGAGATAGCTGTGCATCGTGTGTGTGTCAGGGAGTGAGAGATAGCTGTGCATCATGTGTGTGTGACAGGGAGAGATAGCTGTGCATTGTGTGTGTGTGACAGTGAGAGATATCTGTGCATCGTGTGTGTGTGACAGGGAGAGATAGCTGTTCATCGTGTGTGTGTGTGTCAAGGAGTGAGAGATAGTTGTGCATCGTGTGTGTGTCAGGGAGTGAGAGATAGCTGTGCATCATGTGTGTGTGTGTGACAGGGAGAGATAGTTGTGCATCGTGTGTGTGAGACAGTGAGATAGCTGTGCATTGTGTGTGTGTGACAGTGAGAGATAGCTGTGCGTCGTGTGTGTGTGACAGGGAGAGATAGCTGTGCATCGTGTGTGTGTCAGGTAGTGAGAGATAGCTGTGCATCATGTGTGTGTGACAGGGAGAGATAGCTGTGCATTGTGTGTGTGTGACAGTGAGAGATATCTGTGCATCGTGTGTGTGTGACAGGGAGAGATAGCTGTTCATCGTGTGTGTGTGTGTCAAGGAGTGAGAGATAGTTGTGCATCGTGTGTGTGTCAGGGAGTGAGAGATAGCTGTGCAACGTGTGTGTGTTTCAGGGAGTGAGAGATAGCTGTGCATCATGTGTGTGTGTGTGACAGGGAGAGATAGTTGTGCATCGTGTGTGCATCTCTCACTGTCACACATACGATGCACAGCTATCTCTCCGTCACACACACACGATGCACAGCTATCTCACACTGTCACACACACACACACACACACTAGACACAGCTATCTCTCCCTGTCACATACACACGATGCACAGCTATCTCTCACTGTCACACACACACACACGATGCACAGCTAACTCTCACTGTCACAAACACACGAGGCATAGCTATCTCTCACACCCTGACACACACACACAATGGACAGCTATCTCTCACTGTCACACACACGATGCACAGCTATCTCTCACTCCCTGACACACGCACACAATGCGCCGCGTCACTGTCAGTGCTATGAGGGTGAGGCAGGGGTTACTATGGGGTGAGGCAGGGGTTACTATGGGGTGAGGCAGGGGTTACTATGGGGTGCGGCAGGGGTTACTATGGGGTGAGGCAAGGGTTACTATGGGGTGAGGCAGGGGTTACTAGGGGGTGCGGCAGGGGTTACTATGGGGTGAGGCAAGGGTTACTATGGGTTGAGGCAGGGGTTACTATGGGGTGCGGCAGGGGTTACTATGGGGTGAGGCAGGGATTACTATGGGGTGAGGCAAGGTTTACTATGGGGTGAGGCAGGGGTTACTATGGGGTGAGGCAGGGTTTACTATGGGGTGAGGCAGGGGTTAATATGTGGTGAGGCAGGGGTTAATATGGGGTGAAACAGGGGTTAATATGGGGTGAGGCAGGGGTTACTAGGGGGTGCGGCAGGGGTTACTATGGGGTGAGGCAAGGGTTACTATGGGTTGAGGCAGGGGTTACTATGGGGTGCGGCAGGGGTTACTATGGGGTGAGGCAGGGATTACTATGGGGTGAGGCAAGGTTTACTATGGGGTGAGGCAGGGGTTACTATGGGGTGAGGCAGGGGTTAATATGGGGTGAGGCAGGGGTTAATATGGGGTGAGGCAGGGGTTAATATGGGGTGAGGCAGGGTTTAGTATGAGGTGAGGCAGCGGTTACTATGGGGTGAGGCAGGGGTTACTATGGGGTGAGGCAGGGGTTGATATAGGGTGAGGCATGGTTTACTATGGGGTGAGGCAGGGTTTACTATGGGGTGAGGCAGGGTTTACTATGGGGTGAGGCAGGGTTTACTATGGGGTGAGGCAGGGTTTACTATGGGGTGAGGCAGGGTTTACTATGGGGTGAGGCAGGGGTTAATATGTGGTGAGGCAGGGGTTAATATGGGGTGAAACAGGGGTTAATATGGGGTGAGGCAGGGGTTACTATGGGGTGAGGCAGGGGTTGATATAGGGTGAGGCATGGTTTACTATGGGGTGAGGCAGGGTTTACTATGGGGTGAGGCAGGGTTTACTATGGGGTGAGGCAGGGGTTAATATGTGGTGAGGCAGGGGTTAATATGGGGTGAAACAGGGGTTAATATGGGGTGAGGCAGGGGTTACTATGGGGTGAGGCAGGGGTTACTATAGGGTGAGGCAGGGGTTACTATGGGGTGAGGCAGGGGTTAATATGGGGTGAGGCAGGGTTTAGTATGGGGTGAGGCGGGGTTAATATTGGGTGAGGCAGGGGTTACTATGGGGTGAAGCAGGAGTTAATATGGGGTGAGGCAGGGGTTACTATGGGGTGAGGCAGGGGTTACTATGGGTTGAGGCAGGGGTTAATATGGGGTGAGGCAAGGGTTACTATGGGGTGAGGAAGGGGTTACTATGGGGTGAGGCAAGGGTTACTATGGGGTGAGGCAGGGGTTACTATGGGGTGCGGCAGGGGTTACTATGGTGTGAGGCTGGAGTTACTATGGGGTGAGGCAGGGGTTACTATGGGGTGAGGCAGGGGTTACTATGGGGTGAGGCAGGGGTTACTATGGGGTGAGGCAGGGGTTACTGTGGGGTGAGGCAGGGGTTACTATGGGGTGAGGCAGGGGTTACTATGGGGTGAGGCAGGGTTTACTATGGGATGAGGCAGGGATTACTATGGGGTGAAGCAGGAGTTAATATGGGGTGAAGCAGGAGTTAATATGGGGTGAGGCAGGGGTTACTATGGGGTGTAGCAGGAGTTAATATGGGGTGAGGCAGGGGTTAATATGGGGTGAGGAAGGGGTTACTATGGGGTGAGGCAGGGGTGAATATGGTGTGCGGCAGGGGTTAATATGGAGTAAGGCAGGGGCAACTATGGGGTGAGGCAGGGGTTACTATGGGGTGCGGCAGGGGTTACTATGGGGTGAGGCAGGGGTTACTATGGGGTGAGGCAGGGGTTACTATAAGGGTGCGGCAGGGGTTACTATGGGGTGAGGCAGGGGTTACTATGGGGTGAGGCAGGGGTTACTATGGGGTGAGGCAGGGGTTACTATGGGGTGAGGCAGGGGTTACTATGGGGTGCGGCAGGGGTTACTATGGGGTGAGGCTGGGGTTACTATGGGGTGAGGCAGGGGTTACTATGGGGTGAGGCAGGGGTTACTATGGGGTGAGGCAGGGGTTACTTCTTTCTCTCTCAGGCCTGAGTAACTACAGGCACACCCGCATTAACGTACGCAATGGGACTAAGCTAACAGGCCTGAGTAACACAGGCATACCCCGCAGTAACGTACGCAATGGGACTAGGCTAACAGGCCTGAGTAACACAGGCATACCCCGCATTAACGTACGCAATGGGACTAAGCTAACAGGCCTGAGTAACTACAGGCATACCCCGCATTAACGTACACAATGGGACTAAGCTAACAGGCCTGAGTAACTAAAGGTATACCCCGCATTAATGTACGCAATGGGACAAAGCTAACAGGCCTGAGTAACTAAAGGCATACCCCGCATTAACGTACGCAATGGGACAAAGCTAACAGGCCTGAGTAACACAGGCATACCCCGCATTAACGTACGCAATGGGACTAAGCTAACAGGCTTGAGTAACACAGGCATACCCCGCATTAACGTTCACAATGGGACTATGGCCTCTACAGTATATCAGAAAAGGGGTTAAGTCTCCAGGAGAGGAATTCCTGCAGGAATGATACTCGGCCCTGCTCTATATTAGATGCTGGTGTTACATATTGGCAGGTGGCAGTGCCTGACGTACCCCGGGCCGCCCCCCGGGGCAATGAGTGAGGGGCCGAGGATCTCTCCGCTGAGCCAGATGCTTCTCTTTAATTAGCGAGTTTTGTTGCAGGCGGAGCAGCTGTCACTCAATAATCAGCACAGATCACTGTGCCTCGTGTGTGACAGGGAGGGAGAGATAACTGTGCCTCATGTGTGACAGGGAGTGAGAGATAGCTGTGCCTTGTGTGTGACAGGGAGTGAGAGATAGCTGTGCCTCATGTGTGAGGGAGTGAGAGATAATTGTGCATCGTGTGTGACAGTGAGAGATAGCTGTGCAGCGTGTGTGTGTGACAGGGAGAGATAGCTGTGCATCGTGTGTGTATGACAGGGAGAGATAGCTGTGCATCGTGTGTATGTGACAGGGAGAGATAGCTGTGCATCGTGTGTGGCGGAGTGAGAGCTGTGCATCGTGTGTGTGTGTGACAGTGTGAGATAGCTGTGCATCGTGTGTGTGACAGTGTGAGATAGCTGTGCATCGTTTGTGTGTGTGACAGTGAGAGAGAGCTGTGCATCGTGTGTGTGTGTGAGACAGTGAGAGATAGCTGTGCATTGTATGTGTGAGACAGGGAGAGATATCTGTGCATCGTGTGTGACAGTGAGAGATAGCTGTGCATCGTATGTGTTGACAGTGAGAGATAGCTGTGCATCGTGTGTGTGTGTGTGTGTGACAGTGAGAGATAGCTGTGCATCGTGTGTGTGTGACAGGGAGAGATAGCTGCGCATCATGTGTGTATGACAGGGAGAGATAGCTGTGTATCGTGTGTGTGTGACAGGGAGAGATAGCTGTGCATCGTGTGTGTGTGACATTGAGTGATAGCTGTGCATCGTGTGTGTGTGACAGGGAGAGATAGCTGTGCATCGAGTGTATGTGACAGTGAGAGATAGCTGTGCATCGTGTGTGTGTGTGTGTGTGTGTGACAGGGAGAGATAGCTGTGCATCATGTGTGTGTGACAGTGAGAGATAGCTGTGCATCGTGTGTGTGTGTGTGTGTGACAGTGATAGATAGCTGTGCATCGTGTGTGTGTGACAGGGAGAGATTGCTGTGCATTGTGTGTGTGTGACAGGGAGAGATAGCTGTGCATCGTGTTTGTGTCAGGGAGTGAGAGATAGCTGTGCATCATGTGTGTGTGACAGGGAGAGATAGCTGTGCATCATGTGTGTGTGACAGGGAGAGATAGCTGTGCATTGTGTGTGTGACAGTGAGAGATAGCTGTGCATCGTGTGTGTGTGTGACAGGGAGAGATAGCTGTTCATCGTGTGTGTGTGTGTCAAGGAGTGAGAGATAGTTGTGAATCTTGTGTGTGTCAGGGAGTGAGAGATAGTTGTGCATCGTGTGAGTGTTTCAGGGAGTGATAGATAGCTGTGCATCGTGTGTGTGTGACAGGGAGAGATAGATGTGCATCGTGTGTGTGTGACAGGGAGAGATAGCTGTGCATCGTGTGTGTGTGACAGGGAGAGATAGCTGTGCATCGTGTGTGTGAGACAGGGAGAGATAGCTGTGCATCGTGTGTGTGTGTCAGGGAGTGAGAGATAGCTGTGCATCATGTGTGTGTGACAAGGAGATATAGCTGTGCATCGTGTGTGTGTGACAGGGAGAGATAGCTGTTCATCGTGTGTGTGTGTGTGTGTGTGTCAAGGAGTGAGAGATAGTTGTGCATCGTGTGTGTGTCAGGGAGTGAGAGATAGCTGTGCATCGTGTGTGTGTTTCAGGGAGTGAGAGATAGCTGTGCATCGTGTGTGTGACAGTGAGAGATAGCTGTGCATCATGTGTGTGTGTGTGACAGGGAGAGATAGTTGTGCATCGTGTGTGCATCTCTCACTGTCACACATACGATGCACAGCTGTCTCTCCCTGTCACACACACACGATGCACAGCTATCTCACACTGTCACACACACACACACACACACACACACACACAAGGCACAGCTATCTCTCCCTGTCACATACACACGATGCACAGCTATCTCTCACTGTCACACACACGATGCACAGCTAACTCTCACTGTCACACACACACACACACGAGGCACAGCTATCTCTCACTCCCTGTCACACACACACGATGCACAGCTATCTCTCACTCCCTGACACACGCACACAATGCACAGCTATCTCTCACTCCTTGAAACACACACGATGCACAGCTATCTCTCACTGTCACACACACACACACGATGCACAGCTATGTCTCACTGTCACACACACGATGAACAGCTATTTCTCCCTGTCACACACACGATGCACAGCTATCTCACTCCCTGAAACACACACAATGCACAGCTATCTCTCCCTGTCACACACACACGATGCACAGCTATCTCTCACTCCCTGTCACACATGAGGCACAGTTATCTCTCCCTCCCTGTCACACGAGGCACAGTGATCTGTGCTGATTATTGAGTGACAGCTGCTCCGCCTGCAACAAAACTCGCTAATTAAACAGAAGCATCTGGCTCAGCAGAGAGATCCTCGGCCCCTCACTCATTGCCCCGGGGGGCGAGCCGGGGTACATCAGGCACTGCCACCTGCCAATATGTAACACCAGCATCTAATATAGAGCAGGGCCAAGTATCATTCCTGCAGGGATTCCTCTCCTGGAGACTTAACCCCTTTTGTGATATACTGTAGAGGCCAGTGAGGCAGGGGTGAGGCAGGGGTTACTATGGGGTGAGGCAGGGGTTACTATGGGGTGAAGCAGGGGTTACTATGGGGTGAAGCAGGGGTTACTATGGGGTGAAGCAGGGGTTAATATGGGGTGCGGCAGGCGTTAATATGGGGTGAGGCAGGGGTTACTATGGGGTGAGGCAGGGGTTACTATGGGGTGCAGCAGGGGTTACTATGGGGTGAGGCAGGGGTTACTATGGGGTGAAGCAGGGGTTACTATGGGGTGAGGCAGGGGTTACTATGGGGTGAGGCAGGGGTTACTATGGGGTGAGGCAGGGGTTACTTCTTTCTCTCTCAGGCCTGAGTAACTACAGGCACACCCGCAATAACGTACGCAATGGGACTAAGCTAACAGGCCTGAGTAACACAGGCATACCCCGCAGTAACGTACGCAATGGGACTAGGCTAACAGGCCTGAGTAACACAGGCATACCCCGCATTAACGTACGCAATGGGACTAAGCTAACAGGCCTGAGTAACTACAGGCATACCCCGCATTAACGTACGCAATGGGACTAAGCTAACAGGCCTGAGTAACTACAGGCATACCCCGCATTAACGTACACAATGGGACTAAGCTAACAGGCCTGAGTAACTAAAGTTATACCCCGCATTAATGTACGCAATGGGACAAAGCTAACAGGCCTGAGTAACACAGGCATACCCCGCATTAACGTACGCAATGGGACAAAGCTAACAGGCCTGAGTAACACAGGCATACCCCGCATTAACGTACGCAATGGGACTAAGCTAACAGGCTTGAGTAACTACAGGCATACCCCGCATTAACGTACGCAATGGGACAATCTAATAGGCCTGAGTAACTAAAGGCATTCCCCGCATTAACGTACGCAATGGGACTAAGCTAAAAGGCCTGAGTAACTAAAGGCATACCCCGCATTAACGTACGCAATGGGACTAAGCTAACAGGCTTGAGTAACTACAGGCATACCCCGCATTAACGTACGCAATGGGACTATGGCCTCTACAGTATATCACAAAAGGGGTTAAGTCTCCAGGAGAGGAATTCCTGCAGGAATGATACTCGGCCCTGCTCTATATTAGATGCTGGTGTTACATATTGGCAGGTGGCAGTGCCTGACGTACCCCGGGCCGCCCCCCGGGGCAATGAGTGAGGGGCCGAGGATCTCTCCGCTGAGCCAGATGCTTCTCTTTAATTAGCGAGTTTTGTTGCAGGCGGAGCAGCTGTCACTCAATAATCAGCACAGATCACTGTGCCTCGTGTGTTACAGAGAGGGAGAGATAACTGTGCCTCATGTGTGACAGGGAGTGAGAGATAGCTGTGCCTTGTGTGTGACAGGGAGTGAGAGATAGCTGTGCCTCATGTGTGACGGAGTGAGAGATAATTGTGCATCGTGTGTGTGACAGTGAGAGATAGCTGTGCAGCGTGTGTGTGTGACAGGGAGAGATAGCTGTGCATCGTGTGTGTATGACAGTGAGAGATAGCTGTGCAGCGTGTGTGTGTGACAGGGAGAGATAGCTGTGCATCGTGTGTGTATGACAGGGAGAGATAGCTGTGCATCGTGTGTGTGACAGGGAGAGATTGCTGTGCATCGTGTGTGGCGGAGTGAGAGCTGTGCATCGTGTGTGTGTGACAGTGTGAGATAGCTATGCATCGTGTGTGTGTGACAGTGAGAGAGAGCTGTGCATCATGTGTGTGTGTGTGTGTGAGACAGTGAGAGATAGCTGTGCATTGTATGTGTGAGACAGGGAGAGATATCTGTGCATCGTGTGTGACAGTGAGAGATAGCTGTGCATCGTATGTGTTGACAGTGAGAGATAGCTGTGCATCGTGTGTGTGTGTGTGTGTGTGTGTGTGTGACAGTGAGAGATAGCTGTGCATCGTGTGTGTGTGACAGGGAGAGATAGCTGTGCATCATGTGTGTGTGTGACAGTGAGAAATAGCTGTGCATCGTGTGTGTGTGACAGTGAAAGATAGCTGTGCATCGTGTGTGTGTGTGACAGGGAGAGATAGCTGTGCATCATGTGTGTGTGTGACAGTGAGAGATAGCTGTGCATCGTGTGTGTGACAGTGAAAGATAGCTGTGCATCGTGTGTGTGTGTGACAGTGAGAGATAGCTGTGCATCGTGTGTGTGTGTGACAGGGAGAGATAGCTGTGCATCATGTGTGTATGACAGGGAGAGATAGCTGTGTATCGTGTGTGTGACAGGGAGAGATAGCTGTGCATCGTGTGTGTGACATTGAGTGATAGCTGTGCATCGTGTGTGTGTGACAGGGAGAGATAGCTGTGCATCGTGTGCATGTGACAGTGAGAGATAGCTGTGCATCGTGTGTGTGTGTGACAGTGAGAGATAGCTGTGCATCATGTGTGTGTGACAGTGAGAGATAGCTGTGCATCGTGTGTGTGTGTCAGGGAGTGAGAGATAGCTGTGCAATGTGTGTGTGTGACAGAGAGAGATAGTTGTGCATCGTGTGTGTGTGACATGGAGAGATAGCTGTGCATCGTGTGTGTGATAGTGAGAGATTACTGTTCATCGTGTGTGTGTGTGACAGTGAGAGATAGTTGTGCATCGTGTGTGTGTGACATGGAGAGATAGCTTTGCATCGTGTGTGTGTGATAGTGAGAAATAGCTGTGCATCGTGTGTGTGTGACAGTGAGAGATAGTTGTGCATCGTGTGTGTGTGTCAGGGAGTGAGAGATAGCTGTGCATCGTGTGTGTGTGTGACAGGGAGAGATAGCTGTGCATCGTGTGTGTGTCAGGGAGTGAGAGATAGCTGTGCATCGTGTGTGTGACAGTTGTAATACTGTGCACTGAAATGTAATTGGTACTCCTAACAATAATCAGTATACATTCAGGAGAAGGATTTACTGTTATATCATAACATACTGTAACCACCATCTGATTCCTTGTCCCATACATATAAATCAATACAAACTCCGCTGGGTATATACTGTTACTTTGCAGCCATGTTAATAAAGGGCAGACAATTTGATGCATATTTAACATGGTATCACTACTTAGAATAAAGTTGGTTTAATTCACAAACTACTGTAAGAGTGGCAGCTTATTGGAAATTACACCCTTAAAGAAAGGATGAATATATTCAATAGAGAATGTTACTATCCCCATTAGGAATAAGTATCACTTATACAGTATATGTATAGAAAGACATATCTAATTAGAGACAAAGAATGATTATCTTAAATCACACACTGAATTTAATACAGTAACGAACCTCAGAAAGATATATAGTCCATCTATGTCTGATAAATAAAGACATAGGAATATCTTAAATCACACTGAATTTAATAAAGAAAGATATATAGTCCATTTATGTCTAATAAATAAAGACATAGATAGGAATATCTTAAATCACACATATCACTCATAATTTGAATGTAAAGGAAAGAATTTAAATCAACAAATATTGATGAACTACATTTGTTGAAAAAAGACATCTTAAATAATCAGACACATATAGTCCCTCAAATAGTGTATATAGAGGGGAAAGAGATTCACTGTCTAATGTGTCTAATAATTAAAGACACAGATCGGGGTTATCTTAATTTGCACAATTCTTTACTTAAAATCTAATACACAGAGTAATACATATAGCAGTGGGAATATACTGAAACCCCAAATAGTACAATATAACACAGAATCCATAGCATAAACTTAATGCAAAGAGAAGTGTTAAATAGAGATATAACCAATCTCTGAATGTTAAAGACACAGATCTGGTTATCTATAATCACACAAGTTATATTTTATAATCTATATAGAATAGTGCAGATACACAAAGTATGTTACATAGTATACAAACTCAATGTAGAAGAGAAATATTACATCAAGATGTTTCTCAATCAATTGGATTGCGCTTATGGGAACCAATAGAAACAGGGAAGTGCCTATAAAGAAGGTAGGGACAGATATACCCACATTAACTCCTGAAGAAGCCTTAGTGAATTGCACTAAAATATACCCCATAATTAATACAAATTGAATGCATTTTAAACAGTAGAGAATGTGTATCTATGTACGAGGGGGGGAAGGAGTCCAAAGTCGTGACTGTTCAGAGTACAGAGTAGGAGTGAGATTTTGATCAAGAATGGAGCCGGCATCGACAGCAGAGAAGTCTGAGATCTCCCGAGATAAGATGTGATTTCTTACTGAAGCTTTTTCCACATTCAGGGCAGTTTATAGGGTGTCATCCCTGTGTGGATTGTTTGGTGTCTAACAAGATGCGATTTCCGACTGAAGCTTTTCCCACATTCAGAGCAGTTATAGGGCCTCTCCCTTGTGTGGATTCTTTGGTGTGTAACAAGATGCGATTTCCGACTGAAGCTTTTCCCACATTCAGAGCAATCATAAGGCTTCTCCGCCGTGTGGATTCTTTGGTGTGTAACAAGACTTGATTTTTGACAGAAGCTTTCCCCACATTCAGAGCATTTATAAGGTCTCACCCCTGTGTGGATTCTTTGGTGTGTAACAAGAATTGATTTCTGCTTGAAGCTTTTCCCACATTCAGAGCAGTTAAAAGGTCTCACATCTGTGTGGATTCTTTGGTGTGTAACAAGAGCCATTTGTTACTGAAGCTTTTCCCACATTCAGAGCAGTTAGAAAGTCTCACGCCTGTGTGGATTCTTTGGTGTGTAACAAGATGCGATTTCTTAATGAAGCTTTTCCCACATTCAGAGCAGTTATAGGGTCTCTCCCCTGTGTGGATTCTTTGGTGTCTACAAAAACTTGATTGATCATGGAAACTAGTCCCACATTCAGAGCAGTTATAAGGCTTCACCCCTGTGTGGATTCTTTGGTGTGTAACAAGACCTGATTAATGACTGAAGCTTTTCCCACATTCAGAGCAGTTATAAGGCTTCACCCCTGTGTGGATTATTTGGTGTGTAACAAGATTTGATTTCTGACTGAAGCTTTTCCCACATTCAGAGCAGTTATAAGGCTTCACCCCTGTGTGGATTATTTGGTGTGTAACAAGATGATATTTCTTATTGAAGCTTTTCCCACATTCAGAGCAGTTATAGGATTTCTTCCCTGTATGGATTATCTGCGGTATAACATTACCGTATGTCCCACAGTAGGGGTTCATGTCTCTGTTCTTTAAACCCTCTCCTTGTCTTGCGGTGTCTGTAAGTTTAGTAAAAGGCTGTTGATGTATAGGAATGCTCTGCCGAGTTTCTGGTAATCTTGTTCCAATTCTCATACAGACTTATGCAATGTTGAAGTCCTTAAAACATATTTCCATTAACCCCTCATGTAATTTGATGTTTGGGACATTTCTTACGTTGCTTCTTGCTCACAGACGAGTCATGTGCTGAAGATACATCTATGGTGAGAAAATGTATTAATGTAACATTGCAATGCATCAGAGAAGATTTGGATGAGAGATATATGTTCATTGAGTTGAACCTTTATAAAATTCTACTCGTGCAACATACTGAACATAATTAAAGCTACATTGTTATCGTTACATTCACCCAGAGGAAGGCAAAAAAAACACCCCAATTAATCATGTTACAATTATGTCTCATAAATGGAAATAAATATTTTCTCCTCACGCCAGTAATAGAAATCACATTACTCCCTGTATCAATGTTCTTCATATATTGTTCTTATCAAATAACTTTTGTTGTACTTTGTGATATATTAACCCTTTAGTGGCTCAAGGGGCCAGCTAGCCATTGGCATCCCACGAGTATCTGACCACTTGTGACGGTAGCTTTGAGACAGGCTATTAATAATACACACCAAAATATAACTGGGTTGAACTGGACGAGACTTAGATATGATAAAATATAATTTATTCCTTGAAAAAGGTGAACACACGAGATATACAAATGACAGACAAAATATGGACACTCACTTAAGATGGAATGATGAAACAGTCACATCTGGACTGGCAGTTCATACAGCAATCTTCATAATCATCAAGACACGAAAGACAATAGCCATAGGCTGAGCCTGGTTCTTATACAATTATTTCCCATTGAACACAACCTAAACCCAGCCCCTCTCATAAATCAGTGGTGAGGTTGACAGTTTTCCTCAGAGTAAAACTCCTCCCACCCAAGGACGTTTAAAAACTGCTTTTCCTATCTAAATAACGTCATAACTTCAGTTCAGTGAAACTTACTGGCACGCGAGCCATATTAATACATTCCGACACGCATGACGCTCCCAATAAGACTAAATATTACAGTGTAATACTAAAATTAAGAGAGATATTAATATCTGTCTCATAGGACCTGCTAAACAGCAGGTGTCTGTAATCATTATTTGCGGCTCGGCCCCCCGCTTACACATATGTAACTTATAGCATGTTCAGCCGAGGACATCTCATAATATTCTTATATTTAATAAGGTCACTCATTCTGTAGCCCCACTCCTAAATCAGGGGCGTTTGGCCAGTCTACCAAATTGAGTGTCTGGCAGGATACTATGGTTTGTAAGTGTGAGTTTTAACACTCACCAACCACTCCAGCTTCCTAAACATTTGGTCGCATTCCTTAGTAGGCAGGCATCTTTGAGGGTAACTTAAACAAAGGGCTAGAATCACTATTCAACTATTAACCCTTGCCCTCCCGGATGGATTCCAGTGTTTGTGTGGTGCAGTCACTGGAACAGAAACAATAAATTTTTACAGGGGAATAAACAGTTGGATGGCTGAAGCAAGGCAAAACCACATTACTGGACTCCAGCCCAGTTAACCCCTTGCTTCTCAGGTGAGAGTAGAGGGTGGCCTAATGGGGTTTAACCCTGTAATCCTGGGCCAAAAACCCCACACTTGACACCACTAATGTCCAAAAATGGGTAAATATACAGCTTACAGTAGACTTAACTTGGTTGATTAAAATAGGAACCGACGTTTCTGCCGTATTAACATCATTTTTCCTGATTTGTGCTACACAGCAATTAAAACAGTTTAACAAAAAGTGCCATACATTATGGTGCAAAAAATCTTCAAAAGAAAATGTAAGAAAAAATATAAATAATATACTTCTCAAGCTTATTGCTGCAGCAAAGGTTATTCCCACCTTTCTCCTAGGGCAGGGATATCCAAACAATGTAATTCCAGCGCACAGCAAAAAGAGAGTCGGGTTAATAAAAAATAAAATAATTAAAAATAAAAGTATATATATACACACACACATACACTGTATATACATACACACACACATATATATACATACACAACTCATCCTTGAAAGGTTGCACCCTCTATTTTTTTAATGCGGTTTAAATAAATTATTTTATTTTTTATTAACCCGACTCTCTTTTTGCTGTGCGCTGGAATTACATTGTTTGGATATCCCTGCCCTAGGAGAAAGGTGGGAATAACCTTTGCTGCAGCAACAAGCTATATATATATATATATATATATATATACAGTGTTCGACAAATCACCCAAAAATCTACTCGCCCAACCAAAAAATCTACTCGCCACCTAGTCCCGCCCCCAGTCCACACACATATACTGTATATACATACACACACACATATATATACATACACACCTCATCCTTGAAAGGTTGCACCCTCTATTTTTTTAATGCGGTTTAAATAAATTATTTTATTTTTTATTAACCGACTCTCTTTTTGCTGTGCGCTGGAATTACATTGTTTGGATATCCCTGCCCTAAGAGAAAGGTGGGAATAACCTTTGCTGCAGTGTGGGGGACAGAGAGAGAGAGAGAGTGTGGGGGATAAAGAGAGAAAGTGTGGGGGAGAGAGAAAGTGTGGGAGAGAGAGAGTGTGGGGGAGAGAGAGAGTGTGGGGGAGAGAGAGTGTGGGGGAGAGAGAGAGTGTGGGAGAGAGAGAGAGTGTGGGGGAGAGAGAGAGTGTGGGGGAGAGAGAGAGTGTGGGAGAGAGAGAGAGTGTGGGAGAGAGAGTGTGGGGGAGAGAGAGTGTGGGGGAGAAAGAGAGTGTAGGGGAGAAAGAGAGTGTGGGGGAGAGAGAGAGTGTGGGGGAGAGAGAGAGTGTGGGGGAGAGAGAGAGTGTGGGGGAGAGAGAGAGTGTGGGGGCGAGAGAGAGGGGGAGAGAGAGAGTGGGGGGAGAGAGAGAGTGTGGGGAAGAGAGAGTGTGGGGAAGAGAGAGAGAGAGTGTGGGAGAGAGAGAGAGAGGTGTGGGAGAGAGAGAGTGTGGGTGAGAGAGAGAGTGTGGGTGAGAGAGAGTGTGGGTGAGAGAGAGAGAGTGTGGGTGAGAGAGAGAGAGTGTGGGTGAGAGAGAGAGAGCGTGGGGGCGAGAGAGAGTGTGGGGGCGAGAGAGAGAGAGTGTGGGGGCGAGATAGAGAGAGTGTGGGGGGAGAGAGAGAGTGTGGGGGAGAGAGAGAGTGTGGGGGAGAGAGAGAGTGTGGGGGAAGAGAGAGAGTGTGGGGGAGAGAGTGTGGGGGAGAGAGAGAGTGTGGGAGAGAGAGAGAGTGTGGGAGAGAGAGAGTGTGGGGGAGAGAGAGTGTGGGGGAGAAAGAGAGTGTAGGGGAGAAGAGAGAGTGTGGGGGAGAGAGAGAGTGTGGGGGAGAGAGAGAGTGTGGGGGCGAGAGAGAGAGAGGAGGAGAGAGAGAGTGGGGGAGAGAGAGGTGGGGAAGAGAGAGTGTGGGGAAGAGAGAGAGAGAGTGTGGGAGGAGAGAGAGAGAGTGTGGGAGAGAGAGAGTGTGGGTGAGAGAGAGAGTGTGGGTGAGAGAGAGAGTGTGGGGGAGAGAGAGAGTGTGGGGGAGAGAGAGTGTGGGGGAGAAAGAGAGTGTAGGGGAGAAAGAGAGTGTGGGGGAGAGAGAGAGTGTGGGGAGAGAGAGAGTGTGGGGGCGAGAGAGAGGGGGAGAGAGAGAGTGGGGGAGAGAGAGAGTGTGGGGAAGAGAGAGTGTGGGAAGAGAGAGAGAGAGTGTGGGAGAGAGAGAGAGAGTGTGGGAGAGAGAGAGTGTGGGTGAGAGAGAGAGTGTGGGGTGAGAGAGAGAGTGTGGGTGAGAGAGAGAGTGTGGGTGAGAGAGAGAGAGAGAGTGGGTGAGGAGAGAGAGAGTGTGGGGAGAGAGAGAGTGTGGGGGCGAGAGAGGGGGGAGAGAGAGAGTGTGGGGGCGAGAGAGAGAGAGTGTGGGGGAGAGAGAGAGTGTGGAGGGAGGAGAGAGAGTGTGGGGGAGAGAGAGAGAGAGTGTGGGGGGGAGAGAGAGAGTGTGGGGGAGAGAGTGAGAGTGTGGGGAGAGAGAGAGAGGAGTGTGGGAGAGAGAGAGTGTGGGGAGAGAGAGAGTGTGGGGGAGAGAGAGTGTGGGGGAGAAGAGAGAGAGGAGAAGAGAGTGTGGGGAGAAGAGAGTGTGGGGAGAGAGAGAGTGTGGGGGAGAGAGAGAGTGTGGGGGCGAGAGAGAGAGGGGGGGAGAGAGAGAGTGGGGGAGAGAGAGAGAGTGTGGGGAAGAGAGAGAGTGTGGGGAGAGAGAGAGAGAAGAGTGTGGGAGAGAGAGAGAGAGTGTGGGAAGAGAGAGAGTGTGGGTGAGAGAGAGAGTGTGGGTGAGAGAGAGAGTGTGGGTGAGAGAGAGAGTGTGGGTGAGAGAGAGAGAGAGCGTGGGTGAGAGAGAGAGAGAGCGTGGGGGCGAGAGAGTGTGGGGGCGAGAGAGAGAGAGTGTGGGGGCGAGATAGAGAGAGTGTGGGGGAGAGAGAGAGTGTGGGGGAGAGAGAGAGTGTGGGGGAGAGAGAGAGTGTGGGGGGAGAGAGAGAGTATGGGGGAAAGAGAGAGAGTGTGGGGGAAAGAGAGAGTGTGGGGGAGAGAGAGAGAGAGTGGGGGGAGAGAGAGGAGTGTGGGGGGAGAGAGAGAGAGTGTGGGGAGAGAGAGAGAGAGAGAGTGGGGGGAGAGAGAGTGTGGGGGGAGAGAGAGAGAGTGTGGGGGAGAGAGAGAGAGTGTGGGGGGAGAGAGAGAGAGTGTGGGGGGAGAGAGAGAGAGTGTGGGGGAGAGAGAGAGAGTGTGGGGGAGAGAGAGAGAGTGTGGGGAGAGAGAGAGAGTGTGGGGGGGAGGGAGGGAGGAGTGTGGGGGAGAGGAGAGAGTGTGGGAGAGAGAGAGAGTGTGGGAGAGAGAGAGTGTGGGAGAGAGAGAGTGTGGGGGAGAAAGAGAGTGTAGGGGAGAAAGAGAGTGTGGGGGAGAGAGAGAGGGTGGGGGAGAGGAGAGTGTGGGGGGGCGAGAGAGGAGAGAGGGGGAGAGAGAGAGTGGGGGAGAGAGTGAGAGTGTGGGAGAGAGAGAGAGTGTGGGAGAGAGAGAGAGAGTGTGGGAGAGAGAGAGTGTGGGTGAGAGAGAGTGTGGGTGAGAGAGAGAGTGTGGGTGAGAGAGAGAGTGTGGGTGGTGAGAGAGAGTGTGGGTGAGAGAGAGGTGTGGGTGAGAGAGAGAGAGTGTGGTGGGGTGAGAGAGAGAGAGAGGGTGTGGGTGAGAGGAGAGAGAGGTGGGGGCGAGAGAGAGAGTGGGGGGGAGAGTGGGGAGAGAGAGAGTGTGGGGGAGAGAGTGAGTTTGGGGGAAAGAGTGAGAGTGTGGGGGAAAGAGAGAGTGTGGGGGAGAGTGAGAGAGAGTGGGGGGAGAGAGAGAGTGTGGGGGGAGAGAGTGAGTGTGGGGGAGAGAGAGAGAGAGTGGGGGGAGAGAGAGAGAGTGTGGGGGGAGAGAGAGAGAGTGTGGGGGGAGAGAGAGAGTGTGTGGGGGGAGAGAGGAGAGTGTGGGGGGGGAGAGAGAGAGTGTGGGGGAGAGAGAGAGAGTGTGGGGGAGAGAGAGAGAGTGTGGGGGAGGGAGAGAGTGTGGGGGAGAGAGAGAGTGTGGGAGAGAGAGGAGTGTGGGAGAGAGAGAGTGTGGGGGAGAAAGAGAGTGTAGGGGAGAAAGAGAGTGTGGGGAGAGAGAGAGTGTGGGGGGAGAGAGAGAGTGTGGGGGAGAGAGAGAGAGAGGGGAGAGAGAGAGGTGGGGGGAGAGTGTGGGGAAGAGAGAGTGTGGGGAAGAGAGAGAGAGAGTGTGGGAGAGGAGAGAGAGTGTGGGAGTGTGAGAGTGGTGGGTGTGAGAGGTGTGTGGGTGAGAGTGAGAGTGTGGGTGAGAGAGGAGTGTGGGTGATGTGAGAGTGTGGGTGAGAGAGAGAGTGTGGGTGAGAGAGAGAGAGTGTGGGTGAGAGAGAGAGAGAGTGTGGGTGAGAGAGAGAGAGCGTGGGGGCGAGAGAGAGTGTGGGGGCGAGGAGAGAGAGAGTGTGGGGGCGAGATAGAGAGAGTGTGGGGGAGAGAGAGAGTGTGGGGGAGAGAGAGAGTGTGGGGGAGAGAGAGAGTGTGGGGGGGAGAGAGAGAGTATGGGGGAAAGAGAGAGAGTGTGGGGGAAAGAGAGAGTGGGGGGAGGAGAGAGTGGGTGGGAGAGAGAGAGAGTGTGGGGGGAGAGAGAGAGAGAGTGGGGGAGAGAGAGGTGTGGGGGAGAGAGAGAGAGTGTGGGGGGAGAGAGAGAGAGTGTGGGGGGAGAGAGAGAGAGTGTGGGGGAGAGAGAGTGTGGGGGAGAGAGAGAGAGTGTGGGGGGAGAGAGAGAGAGTGTGGGGGAGAGAGAGAGAGTGGGGGGGAGAGAGAGAGAGTGTGGGGGAGGGAGAGAGTGTGGGGGAGAGAGAGTGTGGGGGAGAGAGAAAGTGTGGGGGGGAGAGAGAAAGTGTGGGGGGGAGAGAGAAAGTGTGGGGGGGAGAGAGAGAATGTGCGGGAGAGAGAGAGAGTGTGGGGGAGAGAGAGAGAGTGTGTGGGGGAGAGAGAGAGAGCGTGGGGAGAGAGCGTGGTAGAGAGAGAGCGCGTGGGAGAGAGAGCGCGCGTGGGAGAGAGAGCGCGCGTGGGAGAGAGAGCGCGCGTGGGAGAGAGAGCGCGCGTGGGAGAGAGAGCGAGAGAGAGTGTGGGGGGAGAGAGAGCGAGTGTGGGGAGAGAGTGTGGGGGAGAGAGAGTGTGGGGAGAGAGAAAGTGTGGGGGGGAGAGAGAAAGTGTGGGGGGGAGAGAGAGAGTGTGCGGGAGAGAGAGAGAGAGTGTGTGGGGGAGAGAGAGAGTGTGTGGGGGAAGAGAGAGAGTGTGTGTGGGGGAGAGAGAGAGAGTGTGTGGGGGAGAGAGAGAGAGTGTGTGGGGAGAGAGCGGGTGGAGAGAGAGCGCGCGTGGGAGAGAGAGCGCGCGGGGGAGAGAGAGGAGGGGAGAGAGAGAGTGTGTGGGGGAGAGAGAGAGTGTGGGGGAGAGAGAGGTGTGGGGGGAGAGAGAGAGTGTGGGGGAGAGAGAGTGTGGGGGAGAGAGAGAGGGGGGGAGAGAGAGAGTGTGGGGGAGAGAGAGAGTGTGGGGAGAGAGAGAGTGTGGTGAGAGAGAGTGTGGGGGCGAGAGAGAGAGAGTGTGGGTGAGAGAGAGAGAGTGTGGGTGAGAGAGAGAGAGAGTGTGGGTGAGAGAGAGAGAGAGTGTGGGTGGGAGAGAGAGAGAGCGTGGGGGCGAGAGAGAGCGTGGGGGCGAGAGAGAGAGAGAGTGTGGAGAGAGAGAGAGAGTGGGGGAGAGAGAGAGTGTGGGGGAGAGAGAGAGTGTGGGGGAGAGAGAGAGTGTGGGGGAGAGAGAGAGTGTGGGGGAGAGAGAGAGTGTGGGGGAGAGAGAGTGTGGGGGAGAGAGAGAGAGTGTGGGGGAGAGAGAGAGAGTGTGGGGGGAGAGAGAGAGAGTGTGGGGGAGAGAGAGAGAGTGTGGGGAGAGAGAGAGAGTGTGGGGAGAGAGAGAGAGTGTGGGGGAGAGAGAGAGAGTGTGGGGGAGAGAGAGAGAGAGTGTGGGGGAGAGAGAGAGAGAGTGTGGGGGGAGAGAGAGAGAGTGTGGGGGGAGAGAGAGAGAGTGTGGGGGGAGAGAGAGAGAGTGTGGGGGAGAGAGAGAGTGTGGGGAGGAGAGAGAGAGTGTGGGGGAGAGAGAGAGTGTGGGGGAGAGAGGTGTGGGGGAGAGAGAGAGTGTGGGGGAGAGAGAGAGTGTGGGGGGAGAGAGAGAGAGGTGTGGGGGAGAGAGAGAGTGTGGGGGAGAGAGAGAGAGTGTGGGGGAGAGAGAGAGTGTGGGGGAGAGAGTGTGGGGGAGAGAGAGAGTGTGGGGGAGAGAGAGAGTGTGGGGGAGAGAGAAAGTGTGGGGGGGAGAGAGAAAATGTGGGGGGGAGAGAGAGAGTGTGGGGGGGAGAGAGAGTGTGTGCGGGAGAGAGAGAGAGAGTGTGGGGGAGAGAGAGTGTGGGGGAGAGAGAGAGAGTGTGTGGGGGAGAGAGAGAGAGCATGGGGGAGAGAGCGTGGGAGAGAGAGAGCGCGTGGGAGAGAGCGCGCGTGGGAGAGAGAGCGCGTGGGAGAGAGAGCGCGTGGGAGAGAGAGCGCGCGTGGGAGAGAGAGCGCGCGTGGAGAGAGAGAGCGAGAGAGAGTGTGGGGGAGAGAGAGCGAGTGTGGGGGAGAGAGAGCGAGTGTGGGGGAGAGAGAGCGAGTGTGGGGGAGAGAGAAAGTGTGGGGGGGGAGAGAGAAGTGTGGGGGGGAGAGAGAGAGTGTGCGGGGGAGAGAGAGAGTGTGGGGGAGAGAGAGAGTGTGTGGGGGAGAGAGAGAGTGTGTGGGGGAGAGAGAGAGTGTGTGGGGGAGAGAGCGCGTGGGAGAGCGCGCGTGGGAGAGAGAGCGAGAGAGAGAGTGTGTGGGGGAGAGAGAGAGAGTGTGGGGGAGAGAGAGAGTGTGGGAGAGAGAGAGAGTGTGGGAGAGAGAGAGTGTGGGAGAGAGAGAGTGTGGGGAGAGAGAGTGTGGGGGAGAAAGAGAGTGTAGGGGAGAAAGAGAGTGTGGGGGAGAGAGAGAGTGTGGGGGAGAGAGAGAGTGTGGGGCGAGAGAGAGAGGGGGAGAGAGAGAGTGGGGGAGAGAGAGAGTGTGGGGAAGAGAGAGTGTGGGGAAGAGAGAGAGAGAGTGTGGGAGAGAGAGAGAGTGTGGGAGAGAGAGAGTGTGGGTGAGAGAGAGAGTGTGGGTGAGAGAGAGAGTGTGGGTGAGAGAGAGAGTGTGGGTGAGAGAGAGAGAGTGTGGGTGAGAGAGAGAGAGTGTGGGTGAGAGAGAGAGAGAGCGTGGGGGCGAGAGAGTGTGGGGGGCGAGAGAGAGAGAGAGTGTGGGGGCGAGATAGAGAGAGTGTGGGGGAGAGAGAGAGTGTGGGGAGAGAGAGAGTGTGGGGGAGAGAGAGAGTGTGGGGGAGAGAGAGAGTGTGGGGGAGAGAGAGAGTGTGGGGGAGAGAGAGAGTGTGGGGGAGAGAGAGAGTATGGGGGAAAGAGAGAGAGTGTGGGGGAAAGAGAGAGTGTGGGGGAGAGAGAGAGAGAGTGGGGGAGAGAGAGAGAGTGTGGGGGAGAGAGAGAGAGTGTGGGGGAGAGAGAGAGAGAGAGAGTGGGGGAGAGAGAGTGTGGGGGGAGAGAGAGAGAGTGTGGGGGGAGAGAGAGAGAGTGTGGGGGGAGAGAGAGAGAGTGTGGGGGAGAGAGAGAGTGTGGGGGAGAGAGAGAGAGTGTGGGGGAGAGAGAGAGAGTGTGGGGGAGGGAGAGAGTGTGGGGAGAGAGAGAGTGTGGGAGAGGAGAGAGTGTGGGAGAGAGAGAGTGTGGGAGAGAGAGAGTGTGGGGGAGAAAGAGAGTGTAGGGGAGAAAGAGAGTGTGGGGAGAGAGAGAGTGTGGGGGAGAGAGAGAGTGTGGGGGCGAGAGAGAGAGAGGGGGAGAGAGAGAGTGGGGGAGAGAGAGAGTGTGGGGAAGAGAGAGAGAGAGTGTGGGAGATGAGAGAGAGAGTGTGGAGAGAGAGAGTGTGGGTGAGAGAGAGAGTGTGGGGGAGAGAGAGAGGTGGGGGAGAGAGAGAGTGTGGGTGAGAGAGAGAGTGTGGGTGAGAGAGAGAGAGTGTGGGTGAGAGAGAGAGAGAGCGTGGGTGAGAGAGAGAGAGAGCGTGGGGGCGAGAGAGTGTGGGGGCGAGAGAGAGAGTGTGGGGCGAGATAGAGAGAGTGTGGGGGAGAGAGAGAGTGTGGGGGAGAGAGAGAGTGTGGGGGAGAGAGAGAGTGTGGGGGAAAGAGAGAGAGTGTGGGGGAAAGAGAGAGAGTGTGGGGAAAGAGAGAGTGTGGGGGAGAGAGAGAGAGAGTGGGGAGAGAGAGAGAGTGTGGGGGAGAGAGAGAGAGTGTGGGGGAGAGAGAGAGAGAGAGAGTGGGGGGAGAGAGAGTGTGGGGGGAGAGAGAGAGAGTGGTGGGGGGAGAGAGAGAGAGTGTGGGGGGAGAGAGAGAGAGTGTGGGGGGAGAGAGAGAGAGTGTGGGGGAGAGAGAGAGAGTGTGGGGGAGAGAGAGAGAGTGTGGGGGAGAGAGAGAGAGTGTGGGGGAGGGAGAGAGTGTGGGGGAGAGAGAGAGTGTGGGAGAGAGAGAGAGTGTGGGAGAGAGAGAGTGTGGGAGGAGAGAGTGTGGGGGAGAAAGAGAGTGTAGGGGAGAAAGAGAGTGTGGGGGAGAGAGAGAGGGTGGGGGAGAGGGAGAGAGAGGGGGAGAGAGAGAGTGGGGGAGAGAGAGAGTGTGGGGAGAGAGAGAGAGAGTGTGGGAGAGAGAGAGAGAGTGTGGGAGAGAGAGAGTGTGGGTGTGAGAGAGAGAGTGTGGGTGAGAGAGAGAGTGTGGGTGAGAGGAGAGTGTGGGGTGAGAGAGAGAGTGTGGGTGGAGAGAGAGAGTGTGGGGAGAGAGAGGTGTGGGTGAGAGAGAGAGAGTGTGGGTGAGAGAGAGAGAGAGAGTGTGGGTGAGAGAGAGAGAGAGCGTGGGGGCGAGAGAGTGTGGGGGCGAGAGAGAGAGTGTGGGGAGAGAGAGAGTATGGGGGAAAGAGAGAGAGTGTGGGGGAAAGAGAGAGTGTGGGGGAGAGAGAGAGAGAGTGGGGGAGAGAGAGAGAGTGTGGGGGAGAGAGAGAGTGTGGGGAGAGAGAGAGAGAGAGTGGGGGGAGAGAGAGAGAGTGTGGGGGAGAGAGAGAGAGTGTGGGGGGAGAGAGAGAGAGTGTGGGGGGGGAGAGAGAGAGAGTGTGGGGGAGAGAGAGAGAGTGTGGGGGAGAGAGAGAGAGTGTGGGGAGAGAGAGAGAGTGTGGGGGAGGGAGAGAGTGTGGGGGAGAGAGAGAGGTGGGAGAGAGAGAGAGTGTGGGAGAGAGAGAGTGTGGGGAGAAAGAGAGTGTAGGGGAGAAAGAGAGTGTGGGGGAGAGAGAGAGTGTGGGGAGAGAGAGAGTGTGGGGGCGAGAGAGAGAGAGGGGGAGAGGAGAGAGTGGGGGAGAGAGTGTGGGGAAGAGAGAGTGTGGGGAAGAGAGAGAGAGAGTGTGGGAGAGAGAGAGAGAGTGTGGGAGAGAGAGAGAGAGTGTGGGTGAGAGAGAGAGTGTGGGTGAGAGAGAGAGTGTGGGTGAGAGAGAGAGTGTGGGTGAGAGAGAGAGTGTGGGTGAGAGAGAGAGAGTGTGGGTGAGAGAGAGAGAGAGTGTGGGGTGAGAGAGAGAGAGCGTGGGGCGAGAGAGAGTGTGGGGGCGAGAGAGAGAGAGTGTGGGGGCGAGATAGAGAGAGTGTGGGGAGAGAGAGAGTGTGGGGGAGAGAGAGAGTGTGGGGGAGAGAGAGAGTGTGGGGGGAGAGAGAGAGTATGGGGAAAGAGAGAGAGTGTGGGGGAGAGAGAGAGTGTGGGTGAGAGAGAGAGTGTGGTGAGAGAGAGAGAGTGTGGGTGAGAGAGAGAGAGAGCGTGGGTGAGAGAGAGAGAGAGCGTGGGGGCGAGAGAGTGTGGGGGCGAGAGAGAGAGAGTGTGGGGGCGAGATAGAGAGAGTGTGGGGGAGAGAGAGAGTGTGGGGAGAGAGAGAGTGTGGGGGAGAGAGAGAGTGTGGGGGAGAGAGAGAGTGTGGGGGAGAGAGAGAGTATGGGGGAAAGAGAGAGAGTGTGGGGGAAAGAGAGAGTGTGGGGGAGAGAGAGAGAGAGTGGGGGAGAGAGAGAGAGTGTGGGGGAGAGAGAGAGAGTGTGGGGGAGAGAGAGAGAGAGAGAGTGGGGGGAGAGAGAGTGTGGGGGGAGAGAGAGAGAGTGTGGGGGGAGAGAGAGAGAGTGTGGGGGAGAGAGAGAGAGTGTGGGGGGAGAGAGAGAGAGTGTGGGGGAGAGAGAGAGAGTGTGGGGGAGAGAGAGAGAGTGTGGGGGAGAGAGAGAGAGTGTGGGGGAGGGGAGGAGAGTGTGGGGAGAGAGAGAGTGTGGGAGAGAGAGAGAGTGTGGGAGAGAGAGTGTGGGAGAGAGAGAGTGTGGGGAGAAAGAGAGTGTAGGGAGAAAGAGAGTGTGGGGGAGAGAGAGAGGGTGGGGGAGAGAGAGAGTGTGGGGGCGAGAGAGAGAGAGGGGGAGAGAGAGTGGGGGGAGAGAGAGTGTGGGGAAGAGAGAGAGAGAGTGTGGGAGAGAGAGAGAGAGTTGTGGGAGAGAGAGTGTGTGGGTGAGAGAGAGAGTGTGGGTGAGAGAGAGTGTGTGGGTGAGAGAGAGAGTGTGGGTGAGAGAGAGAGTGTGGGTGAGAGAGAGAGTGTGGGTGAGAGAGAGAGAGTGTGGGTGAGAGAGAGAGAGAGAGTGTGGGTGAGAGAGAGAGAGAGCGTGGGGGCGAGAGAGTGTGGGGGCGAGAGAGAGAGTGTGGGGAGAGAGAGAGTATGGGGAAGAGAGAGAGTGTGGGGGAAAGAGAGAGTGTGGGGGAGAGAGAGAGAGAGTGGGGGAGAGAGAGAGAGTGTGGGGAGAGAGAGAGTGTGGGGGAGAGAGAGAGAGAGAGTGGGGGGAGGAGAGAGAGTGTGGGGGGAGAGAGAGAGAGTGTGGGGGAGAGAGAGAAGAGTGTGGGGGGGGAGAGAGAGAGAGTGTGGGGAGAGAGAGAGAGTGTGGGGAGAGAGAGAGAGTGTGGGGAGAGAGAGAGAGTGTGGGGGAGGAGAGAGTGTGGGGGAGAGAGAGAGTGTGGGGAGAGAGAGAGAGTGTGGGAGAGAGAGAGTGTGGGGGAGAAAGAGAGTGTAGGGGAGAAAGAGAGTGTGGGGGAGAGAGAGAGTGTGGGGAGAGAGAGAGTGTGGGGCGAGAGAGAGAGAGGGGGAGAGAGAGAGTGGGGGAGAGAGTGTGGGAAGAGAGAGTGTGGGGAAGAGAGAGAGAGAGTGTGGGAGAGAGAGAGAGAGTGTGGGAGAGAGAGAGTGTGGGTGAGAGAGAGAGTGTGGGTGAGAGAGAGAGTGGGGTGAGAGAGTGAGTGTGGGTGAGAGAGAGAGTGTGGGTGAGAGAGAGAGAGTGTGGTGAGAGTGAGAGAGAGTGTGGGTGAGAGAGAGAGAGCGTGGGGGGCGAGAGAGAGTGTGGGGGCGAGAGAGAGAGAGTGTGGGGGCGAGATAGAGAGAGTGTGGGGAGAGAGAGAGTGTGGGGAGAGAGAGAGTGTGGGGGAGAGAGAGAGTGTGGGGGAGAGAGAGAGTATGGGGGAAAGAGAGAGAGTGTGGGGGAAAGAGAGAGTGTGGGGAGAGAGAGAGTGGGGGAGAGAGAGAGAGTGTGGGGGAGAGAGAGTGTGGGGGAGAGAGAGAGAGAGAGTGGGGGAGAGAGAGTGTGGGGGGAGAGAGAGAGAGTGTGGGGGAGAGAGAGAGAGTGTGGGGGGAGAGAGAGAGAGTGTGGGGGGGAGAGAGAGAGAGTGTGGGGGAGAGAGAGAGTGTGGGGAGAGAGAGAGAGTGTGGGGGGAGAGAGAGAGAGTGTGGGGGAGAGAGAGAGAGTGTGGGGGAGGGAGAGAGTGTGGGGGGAGAGAGAGTGTGGGGGAGAGAGAAAGTGTGGGGGGGAGAGAGAAAGTGTGGGGGGGAGAGAGAAAGTGTGGGGGGGAGAGAGAGAATGTGCGGGAGAGAGAGAGAGTGTGGGGGAGAGAGAGAGAGTGTGTGGGGGAGAGAGAGAGAGCGTGGGGGAGAGAGCGTGGTAGAGAGAGAGCGCGTGGGAGAGAGAGCGCGCGTGGGAGAGAGAGCGCGCGTGGGAGAGAGAGCGCGCGTGGAGAGAGAGCGCGCGTGGGAGAGAGAGCGAGAGAGAGTGTGGGGGAGAGAGAGCGAGTGTGGGGGAGAGAGTGTGGGGGAGAGAGAGGTGTGGGGGAGAGAGAAAGTGTGGGGGGGAGAGAGAAAGTGTGGGGGGGAGAGAGAGAGTGTGCGGGAGAGAGAGAGAGAGTGTGTGGGGAGAGAGAGAGTGTGTGGGGGAGAGAGAGAGAGTGTGTGTGGGGGAGAGAGAGAGAGTGTGTGGGGGAGAGAGAGAGAGTGGTGGGGGAGAGAGCGCGTGGGAGAGAGAGCGCGCGTGGGAGAGAGAGCGAGAGAGCGAGAGAGAGTGTGTGGGGGAGAGAGAGAGAGTGTGGGGGAGAGAAGAGAGTGTGGGGGAGAGAGAGTTGTGGGGAGAGAGAGTGTGGGGGAGAGAGAGAGTGTGGGGGAGAGAGGAGAGGGGGGGGGATGGGGAGTGTGGGGGAGAGACGAGAGTGTGGGTGAGAGAGAGTGTGGGTGAGAGAGAGAGAGAGTGTGGGTGAGAGAGGAGAGAGTGTGGGTGAGAGAGAGAGAGAGTGTGGGAGAGAGAGAGAGAGTGTGGGTGAGAGAGAGAGCGTGGGGGCGAGGAGAGAGCGTGGGGGCGAGAGAGAGAGAGTGTGGGAGAGAGAGAGAGAGTGGGGGAGAGAGAGAGTGTGGGGAGAGAGAGAGTGTGGGGGAGAGAGAGAGTGTGGGGGAGAGAGAGAGTGTGGGGGAGAGAGAGAGTGTGGGGGAGAGAGAGAGTGTGGGGGGAGAGAGAGGGGGAGAGAGAGTGTGGGGAGAGAGAGAGAGAGTGTGGGGGAGAGAG